>NC_140942.1:21862587-22217587 GCF_014529385.1 Adiantum capillus-veneris | reverse complement strand
GAGTCGATTGGTGAAGATCAACCAGAGAGGTCACCAGGCCAAGAGGATCCCTCACCCTACAAGGCTCCCTCACCCTGTACAGTACTTGTCAAGAAAAATACAAGAAAGAGGAATATAGACTTCTCAGATGATGCAGATGTGCTAGAAAGTAGTCCGTGTGCAACTAAATGTAAAGCCAAAGAGGATGTGTCTTCTCTGGAAGACCCAACTGCAACTGATGAGAGGCTGTTTGATTTTGCAGCATCTTGTGGTGTTGGGGACAAGTTTGATCTAGTTCATTCTATGTTTAATCCAAAGTTTGACATTGAAGACCTGTTAGCTCAGCACAGTAATTTCTTGCAGTCCTACAGAGATAAGTTTGAAGTGATGGTGCAGGTAGGGAGTGTTGTTCTGCCCACTATGACTCTTGTGCATTTAAATGACTGTGGTGGAAAGGAACAGGGACTGAAGAAGTATAGGGAATTACCACCTTCTTGCCAACATTCAGCCTGCCCTTTGCACCAAAAAGAATGCAAACTCATTCAGGAAGCCTTTGGCTTTATGATTTACCTGAACATCCTGTTTGGATTCCTCATGCAGAATCCTGATGAGGTGTTAGAGGAGCAGGATGCAGCACCAGATGAAGAATGCGAGGAGACAACTCATATACAAGAAGTCGAGGAGGTTGAAGATACAGTCGACCTTGAGGTTGAGGCAATTGAAGTACAAAGAAGTAAGATGCTCTCTATGAAAACCACAAAAATCAAACTTCCATTGGATGTCAGTAACTTCACTGAGAAGCATGCTCAGATGATGTTGCCTGCTGTGCCTGACTTCAGGATTGGAGACAAGACCTATATCTTCTTACATGATGTGCAAAGAATCTTTTATTTAAGGGAGGATTTCTTCCTGGCTATTATTTCCAGAGTCCAAGAGGAGAGGAGTGGATTTGTTTCAGAGGATAGTAGTGATGATGAGGCAATGGAAACATCCAGCAATCCAATGGAATGCCTCCGAAGATGCTTTGAGAAAGCTGATGAAGCCACCTTCCAAGCAATAAGACAAAGCCTAAGACCATCAACAAGTAACAAGGAAGTGGAGGATTGGTTTAACACTAGAATGGTAACAGGACACTTTTATGTCCTTGGACACTTTTGTGTCCTGTTAAGTGACCATTTTACTTGAATTATTTGAAGAGTATGAAAATGAATTTCTAGGTTCTATATATCCACAAAGCTACCTTATGAGCTGAAAAAAACTTAGCATTTTTTTTGGAGTATCGATCTCACCATTAACCTTACTCTTGCACAACATTTTTGAACCTAAACTATGTGAAAAAACGGGTCCTGTTTTTGGCTTTTTTTTTCAATTTTTGGCAACTATATCACTCTAAACTTCATGTTTGTGAGGTTTAGATGGCTAGAGGTTAGGCCTTCATAGTTCTCAACATGTTTTAATGCTTGTAGGGGGAGCTAAGTGTTAAAATTGAAAGTTATGACCAATTTACCAGAATTGCATAATCCTGTTTTTTGGGCAAAATTAGCACTTTTATGATTTTTTGGGTGGCTTTCTTGATATTCAAATTCAATTTTGATTGTGTAAGTGTAATGTATAACATAAAGCTAATCTTCCTTGAGTTTTGGGGGACCTAATATTCTATATATCATAGTATATGATGATGGTTGAGTTTTTTTATTGCTGAAGAATACGATACATTTTAGAGTAGCAAGTATAACTTTCTCAATATTGCTAGTTTCTTAGGCCAATTGTGTGTATTTTGTAGGTAGTAACCATATCTAATCATAGACTACAAACTTGGCTAGATATTGAGTAGTTTCTATGGGTTTCTAGAGGTCATAATGCTAAACCCAGTTTTTTCATGTTTGCTGTATTTAGCACTTTATCATTGCCCCCAAGGTTCCAATTGTGAGAGATCCATTATAGTTTTGACATGCTCCATGGCTCCTTTTGAATCAAAAGGCCCAAAGGGAACTAAGAAAACATGTATATAGTATCTGTATTGAGCGTGACTATAGAAACTTTGATGATAGGTCCGCAGAATGGCAAAAATGCAACTTTTTTGTACATATTGTTTTTGCCCAAAATAAAATTAGTGAGGTAAAAGCAACCATATGTTTTGGTCACCAACCCATTGAAGTTAATGGGGCATTTTATCTCATGTCCTACAAAAATCCCCACTCTTATTTATATGCAATCAACCGTAAGAAATTGCTGTTTTGGAAAAAATGCACTAGTCCATCAACTTTGGAGGCTTGTAGTGACCAAGGGATGAGAAAAATTACAAGTTTCTCATTTTTTCCATATGGAGTAGTTATTGAACTATAAGCTCATGAAAGGATTTTTCAAAATGAGTGGATCTACTATGGTTTTGGAAATTTTTCCCAAAACCCTGAAAGGACACTTTTATGTCTTGTTAGGTTACCATTCTAGTGTTAACCATTCAGGTCAGGGCTCAACTACATCTGTAGACCTGTGGCAGGAAAACCTCTTTCTGCAGGATGAGAGCTTCATGGTAACTCTCTCTCTCTCCCTCTCTCTCTCTCTCTCTCTCTCTCTCTCTCTCTCTCTCTCTCTCTCTCTCTCTCTCTCTCTCTCTATCTCTCTCTTTGTGTCACTTCTGACATGATATGTGCAGTCTTGGATTGCTGACAAGGATGACTTCCTTCGATGGCGGACTCGAAAGTATCGTGGAAGGGATGCGGCCCTAGCGTAGTACCTTTCAAAGATTTGCGAGTCGCCGATAGTAGTTTTTCACAATTCCATGTCACAAGAGGGTTCAATAGCAACTTACACATTCACGACACTATCACGCTTCTTGGGTGGACCCGTGCTGCCCAAAAGTGCAGATAAAGTCATTCTTGTGGACAAAGTGTTTGCTAGAGATTGTTTTGGTTACTGCCCGGGCTATACAGGTGGTCGGGCAGCGTATTACTACACCTACACAGCAATGGCACTAGCTCTTGGTAGACAAAACCCAGATGAACTTTTAGAGTATGGCAAACATCTCATGATTCGTTACAAGGGTGACGTGCCAAAAAACAAAATTGAACCTTCAAAATCTTGATACAATTCAAGTAGCAATTGTATAAGATCATGTATTACATAAATTTTGTACAATGTCATCCACTCAGAGTATCTTTCTCCACTTGTGATTCACATACACCATTGTCTCTCTCCACCTTCGTTGACTTTCACAAGCTCCGGAGTTGTTGTATGCCATTGATCTTTTAACTTTTTGTTGTTGTAAATGTCTGATGGCTTATGCTGTTGCTGAATTTTCCAAGACTTCTTTTGCCTGCATTCGATGAATGATTCTACAATAGAACCATTCAAATAGTTCTCTCAAACTGTTAGCCTTGATTCGAGAGACACCATGTCGTGTGTGCCTGAAATAAGCATTTCTCGCCATGTAATGAGACTTTTCCATCCCTTGGGTATTCCATATTGCCGGGTTCCCATACTTTTGTATAAAATATGGTAAATGATTGAAGATGATGTGCTGGATATGAAAACAGATTAGTTAGAATGTTTTACACTCACATATTTGCACATAAGAGAGAATGAAATACACGATAATACCATGTAATGAGTAATCTGGGTGTCTGTCCATGCTGTCTTGAATGATTTTTTCAGAAGGATGAGATTCTCCTTGAACTTGTTCATATCACCTTGTGACCAGTCATCTTTGTCGCACATCAAAAATAGGATGTCTATTGATCGCCAAACCTCAGCCTTCGCGTTACGAGTAGTTGGTTCGTGGTCTTTGACTGCAATATGTAGCTTTTTCCAGCTCTGATACTCTACCTTGCTAACATAATATGTGTTATATATTTTTCCATGTTTTGTTAGCTTCGGATCTCTTGTACCTTGGGGTTTAGATAAAAACCTCCGTGCCTTCACCCCACCGATGGATGGTTTGCATGGGACATCCTTCTCAGCAGTTGATCTCTTTTCATCCCGCTGGATTTTCACATTGCCACCATGAAGCCCCATATCCGACAGTACCATTTCTAAGCACTGCAGGGCTACTTGTCGTTCTGCCGAGTTCTTAATCTTCCAAGAAAACCCGATATAGAAGTAGACCAATTTCTCCACAATTCTACAAAGGGCATGCATTGTATAAATGTGGACATTCACAAGTGGTATTTTCAAAACCGGTTAAAAAGTAGGATCCTCAATGTGACGTGTTGGAGCTTTTCTCCACCACTTTGGGTCCATGACCTTTGCAAGATCCATGCAGAACAAACACGGCGACTTTGCCATTGCACCCATTCCACAATTATACATGCACTTTAATGTTTTGAGGTCACCTGCAAGATGCCACTGAACTTGAAAGTCTCCCCTTCCATCTAGACGTAGTACCTCTCCCTGGTTAGTCTGTCGATCAATCACCTCCGGAATATTAGTTCGATGGAACACCCAATATAGAATCTCATGATCTTCTTTCTTTACCTGCAACACAAAATAAATGAGACTTAAGTAGATGTGAACATTTGAGCTTACCTGAGAATCTCGCTTACCTCAAACGCACCAAGCCACCATATGTTAGATTCTGATTGAACACTAAAATATAAAGGATCATCACTGGGACACTTTGAGAGGACTCTATTCATTAAAGTAATAGTAACACGCTCTAGCTTTTTCTCTTTAACAAGCTCACACTCATCCAGTTTTAACACAAAATGTAATACCCCTCGTGACTCTTCAAATGTGATGTTGTAAAACTCCACCATTCTCTTCTGTAATATCCGCAGGTCCATAAAAATATTATTGAACTCATCATATGCCATGTTTGCTCCATGGACACTGTAAGTTGCTTTAATATGAAAGGGCTGTCCAAGATAGTCTCCATGTGCCTCGTTAAGCTGAAGCCTCTCTTTCCAAACACTTCAGGCTGATGGTAGAAGTTTGGATTTTATACCCTTCTTAACAAAGATGGATGAGACAGACTTTTGGATAGCCGAATATCCTCTTTTTCTTACACCAAGTGAATCAAGTGTGCCTTGTATCTCTTTTGCAGGCACTGAGTTCTCTGAAATAAAGCGGTCCACTACATTTCGTTGTAGGACCTTAAACTTCTTGTCATGTACTATATCTGCTGCCAGGCTTCTACTTATAAGTGGCTTCAATCTCTTTCCTATATTGGCTTTGGGGTCAATGTTTTCCTTGTCACGATAGATTGAATCTCATCATGAAGACAATGCATAAGTAAATAACAGAAAATTTGCTTCACTAACACTATTTAGGCACATGAAAACAATGCATAACAAGAAAAAACAAAAAGATTACTTAACTAAGACAATGTAGACAACCAAGAAGCATCACCTTAATGCTCGGATTCTTTTCTTGAGACCTCTTGATGCAACCTGCAATGTTTCAAGATTGCACAATTGCTTCTTTTGGATACGACCACCCAAGATGGTGTCCTTCATTTGACAACTTCGCACCTTTCCTTTCATTTCTTGTACCTCTCTTTTATGTTGCAAAATGGTAACCTGATCTGTAGAACGTAAATGTGAAAGGCGAACAATCTCACATTGCTGAGCTTGGAGAATTCCCTTGTAAGTTTCAGCTTCTCTTGTAAGAGATTTACAATAACCCAGAAGGCCCTTTTCTCCATCACCAGCAAAGGTCAATAAGCTTGTAGGATTGACAAACGGTGGAGACGCATTAGTCATTGGATTCTTAGGGTAGAGAGAGCCTCTCGTCTAGATATCTATGTGTTTAGCTCCCTGAGCTCTGAGCGTGTCTATGGAAGCGGGAGGTATATGTGTGTTTGTTTTACTTCGCTTAATCAATGGTTGGTACTCTACTCCCATAACTCTATTTTTACCTATGGATAGTTGCATTGACAAAGAGTATTTGATAGGAGTGAATGTAATATTGGAGATTGATTGTCTACCCCTTCTTGGAATGATCACAAGCTTCTCAACTCCCGACATTGCTATGTTGAGATGGATTGCCTACATAAAGTCCTTGAATCGAGAATTTGAGCATATTGCAGGGAAAGATAATATAGTTGCGGATATGTTTTCAAGAGCAAGGTATGAAAATGAAGAAGACATGGTTGTCGAGGGCAATGATGTAGGCACACAGTTCTATAGTATCTCTCATGCCAAGGGTGATCATGTTTGTCTGTCAAATGCACTTGATTCATTTATAGAGGACCTATATCAAGGTGATTGGTTGCTCATAGGACGCTATCTGAGCACTTTGACAAGGCAAAAGGGTGGACTGATCAAGATCTCAAAAGAATACGGAGAAAGGACTATGGATACTTTTTGAAAGATGGGTAGGTATGAAAGCGTCCAAAACAAAGAAATAGAATGGCATTGAGAGTTGTGAATGATAAGGACGCTCAAAATGAGCTTATGAAAAAGTTTCATGAGAGTCTTTATGCTGGCATAGAGGCTATGGGCCACCTTTACTAAAATGAAAGAGAGGTATTGGTGGAAAGGTATGTTAAAGATGTATCTCACTTTGTGGAGTCTTGTGGAACCTGTCAAATGTATTCAAATGTACGTCATCGTGATGGGTGCACCCTACTTACCCATTGGCCATGCACTATAAGTGGGTAATAGATCTCGTTACAATGCCATTGGGATTATGGCAAATGAGATACATAGTGCTTGCACTGGAAGATTTAACCAACCAAGTTGAAGGTTGTGCTCTAAGAATGAAAAGCACATAAGGGGTATGTAAGTTCCTCTTGGATGATGTAATTAGCCGTTATGGTTGTGTTGGGAAAATAACAGTGGACAGGGGTGAGTTGGGTGCTGATGAAGCAAGGGAGCTTTTCTCTAGGTTGGGGATTAGACTTGCTCTCATTACTGCATATAATCCTGAGGGAAATGGTAAATCACAGCGTGGGCATCCTCCTATTATTAAAGCTTCAGCTAAGGCCTACAAAGGTCAAAGGGGAGAGTGGCCTAGGTTATTGCCTTATGCTTTATGGACTGATCGTACAACTCATAGCTGAGTTATTGGTTATATGCCTTTTGAGTTGATGTATGGTCAGAAACCTATACTGCCAATTGAGGATGTAATTCCCATATGGAATGTATTGCCTTGGGAAGATGGAATGAGTAGGGAAGACCTTCTTGCTTTGCTCATACAGCAGTTAGAAAGAAGGCCCCAAGATATTGAGATTGTAGTAGCACGATTGAAAGATGCAAGGTTAAAGAATAAGGATAGATTTGATGAGAGGCATACGCTTAGACCTAGAGCTATTGAAGAAGGTGATTGGGTGTTGGTGTATGACAGTAGTCTTGAAAACCAACATTCAACAATAAGAAATATTTCAAAGAGATGGTTTGATCCTTATGTGGTTGATCATGTACATGGGAATGCAACTTATACCTTGCATGAATTAGATGGGACAAAAATGAAGATTCCCATCGCACGAAAAAGAATCAAGTTACTCAAAAGAAGAGGTGATACAGATCCCATTGATTCAGAGGAAAGTCAGAAATGAAGGCTCTGATGAAAATTTTATGGATGTGGATGATGAAGAAGAGGATGATGCATTAGAATTTGATGGAATTGATGATGAGATCGATATGTATGTTGACTTAAATGAAGACTGAACCTGCAAAAGATGTATGTGGTACATGTCGGAGGATGTGCAGGTTTAGAGGGGGTGGATGTCGTGCCGTGGCATGTGCATAATGTGAAAACTAAAATATCTACCTAACTCTCAATGCTTTTGTTATGTGGGACTGAATACTATAATGTACATAGTGTGATATATGCGAAAATAAATGCCATGGTTGCCGTCATGTGCATACCTTGTCGGACAGGCGAGGCCGTAGAAGTGGCACTATAGCATGATTTTTCACATAAATATATGCCTATTTTGCTTTATAAATGTACAAATTTCAAGTGTTTCGAAGTGGCATGCTCGTTTTGCCTAGAAAGTTCAATGCGGGCAATCTCGGCCAAAAATAGTAGGTTTCGTGCACGTGTGTAAAATACGTGTCCAAAGTGCTTACCAAGTGGGAAAATGAGGTTCAACATGAAATTTTAGCCCAATGGGACTTTCCCCCAGCTTGTTTGGGCTTTTTACAGACAAAAAGGGGCATTTTTGGGCTAAAAATGGTTTTAAAAATAGCTCAAAATTCCACATGTATGACGATTCCTTCTATCCTCAAGTAAATTTTAGAGCCAAGAATGAGCTCATTTGGGCATATAAGCAAGGAGATACAACCATTCCTTTATAGAGTGCTAGTGCAGTCCCATGCTGCTTCCACTACATGGTTGAGGCTGTGAGGCCTCCACTTAGGGTTTCCCCTCCTCAAATAACTACTTGGGCTTCTCCAATGAAAAACTGAAGCTTTAATGAAATGGTCACGATGAAGAATCGAAGCGTAAATTTAGGGTTTTTAACAGGCAAATGAGCACTGCATATGTGTAATTGGGAGCGAGGCTACACCTAATCTTCACACACACAAGATTTAATCTTGGTTCCTTTTCAAATTGGAGCTTTCATGGCTAGAGTTTTGTTCTTTTTTAGTGTGTCTACGCCTTGCTTGATTTTGCTACGAATCCTCACAGTCAGACGCCCGACGCTTTCCTAGTCGCATTGCGCACTTCTTGACACCGTTTTGTATATAGAGTGAATCCCCTAGGAAAGACTTGCAAAAAAATTATTTTTAGGGATGTTTGAGAGATTAATTGAAGGTATTTTGGGAATTTTTGGCCCAATATTGGGAATTTTTGAAAGTTTAGGGGTATTTTGAGAATTTCCACAAAATTATAGGGGTATTTTGGTAGTTACTTGTTGAGCCAAAGCTCCTTTTATCAATCCTGACCATAGAATCAAGACCTCTATCAACATCCTCGACAATGAAGTATTTGAGAAGCTTTTCCTTACACAACTCTGGATTTCACTTGTTAGCACTACTGTAAACAATTTTTAGAACGCTTTTTAGCTCAACTTTTTAGTGTTTCTATAAACGATCTACACCAGACTCTGTTCACACCTTAAACTAGTCGCAAGATAGATTCAAAAGTAGCACACTTGATTTTTAGAATGATCTAGCTGTCAACAAGCGGCAATTGGTGCAACATATGAAAGCCCCGTGCTACATATCCTCTATCGGACGTACAAGAAGTACACTCAATTCGGTTGTCCTATGTAAGACACAATCGATTTTGTTGAATGATGTCATCGATGTCTGTGGGATCCCCTTACCAATTGCTGATGGGGGACACACCCTGCCTCCACCACCTCTGGTACATCGTGTTATCTAGATGCACGTGACATTGCACAAGTAGTTGAGAAGGAAATGGCTAGGTATGCATCCTCACCCACTGATGTCGAGCATTGAACAGGTTATTGAGTGTGTGGCCACGCTCTTTTATGGGATGATCATCGCTCATCCTTTTACAAATGGTAATGATAGAGTCTGCCACTTGCTGATAGCCAGAACTCTCATGAAGGAGGGTGTGTCCTTTCCCATGCTCATGCATAATGGACACAAGAATTATTGCCTGCACTACATGGGTGCCAGTAATCATGCTTCTGAGCATGGCAAGGTGGACCATTTGCAATGCTTGATTCTCAATTGTCTGCTTGTCTGGTGGCTGAAACTGGTTGCAACATAATGAGGTTTCCCTGTGCACTTTCTTCTTGAATGTCTGCTCTTTTGGTGGTTCAAGCTAGTTGCAACACAATGAGGTTTCCATGTGTACGCCAAGGTATTTAGATGAAGTATAAATATATTTAAGAGAGAAGTACCTAGTAGGAACATTCGCAATAGAGTTCCTTGGGATTGAATGTTTTCTCTTTTGGTGGCTGAAGCTAGTTGTAGCACACAGTGAAGATGAATGGCTAGGGCGAGATCTAATGGGTAGAGGAGCAACATCGAGGACTCTTGTGGCAGTTGGATAAGGGGTGGCTTGGGCTCAAAAAGTAGGGGTTCTAAGCTGTTTTGGAATGCATGCATCCAATGGGGCAGTTGGGACATGATGGGTGAACAAAACGCCTATGGACCGTCACTTGTAGCTAGTTGAGAGCATGAGGCATCACCGTCGAGGACGCTTGGGCATAGAGCCACTGAAATGAATATGTAGAAGAGGTCTTGGATGAGAGATGACACATAATTAGGTCTATCATTAGCAGAGTGCTGTTTTGATCTGTGCGGTATTGGCCACATTGTGTAGACAACACGCATGCTTTTCGGTACATAGAAGCGATTGAAAACTTTAAATCTCGGTCCATAGCTGGTCAGAAGGAGACGATGAGCATGGTGGAGGTGTTTCCAAAGCGCTCAAAACTCACTACACTTGCCCATCTAATTTGGACAGGCCCGACACCGGTCACCTCCTCGGGAACAAAGAAGACAATTGCTAATGATCTAGATATGTAAACTTTGCAATTTATAAGATGGTTCATGGTAGGTTCCACTGGGCTTTTAAACTGAGAAATCATTACTACAATAAACCCTACATTGTCTGTGACGTATAATATAAAGTCACCTCTGTTTCTTTTTCGTTTAATCTATATCCTGCATCTTTTATATTTGTGTTAAATCCTATTTTGTGTGTGACAAAAAGGATATATATTCACAATAGTGAATGTTTCGACTGCACAACCACGATTCTAGCTCGACAGCACTGCAAGGTCCTTTATATGTATCCGATTCCCCATGCCTAGATGCATTTGCTTGGCCCAACACATAAATTTATCCTAAGGGGTATGACATGACTTCCATTTCTTATAATTTCTAGAGAGACCACAAAGCCAACTCTCCACCATACTTTTGTATGGCACTTCTGTATGATGTTCATTGTATATTTCACATTTTCACTTTGTGCTTAACTGCAAGACAAAATGTTTAACTATTCACATTGCTTTTATGTAGCTTAATTCAAACATTCTCCTCTCCGGCTTGCACAATTCGACGATTACCTGGTGGGTAGTGCAATTCAATTTTTAGTCCATTGATGCTTTCTGTATTTTTTGAGTTGCTTCCTTAAGTTTGGTTTAGCTGCATGTTTTCCTCACTTGTTCATGCTCAATCTCAATCATTGAATCTATATATAAAATAGACATGCATTTCTTTTCTCACAGCTTGCAATTCAAGTTATGTATTACAATACTCAATGCACTCTGTACATGTTACTTTATTCTTAGGTGGTTGATGTGAATCTATGTATGTCATTGTTTGACAATGCATCTTATATATTGCAGCTCAACGTTTTCCTTTGCATAACCATTATGTAGCACGAGGACAACCCTTTATCCCAACTTTTTTCTCCTCAAATATGTTTTGCACTAGATCTTGTGATCGACAGGCAAGACTCCTTGCTCCCTCCGATAGTGACAACACATAGCTCTCCTCTCTCTCTCTCTCTCTCTCTCTCTCTCTCTCTCTCTCTCTCTCTCTCTCTCTCTCTCTCTCTCTCTCTCTCTCTCTCTCTCTCTCTCTCTCTCTCTCTCTCTCTCTCTCTCTCTCTCTCTCAGGTTCTAAGAGAAATAAGACAAAATTGACTATGCTCGATTTAGAGTAATAAATACACATGCAGTTCTTTTTTCGAAATTCGTCAATGCCGTGAAATTGGACCATTTTAAAGACAACTACAGAGGTAATCAACCATTATATACGCAATTCTTTTTAAAAATTCTGTTGGAATTAGGGTTGCAGAGAAACACACACAGCTTGGAGAAGACGAAGGAAGCTCAAGGCACACAATAGAGAGTGTGTTACTTAGTGTGCAATGGAAAGATAGATAGCCCTAGAGTGATGGGCGTATATACAATGCACGGGGGAAAAAAACCTCCTAAAGAGGGAAAAAATGCCCCGGCGGTCCTAGTGTGTTCACACACATCACTACCACATGTATATGGTAACAAATCCCCCCTGGAGTGATGCGGTGAACGAGAGCTAGCACATGAGTAAAGGGAAGTGCCATGCCCTGAGGACAGGATCAACCCACAAAGGGGAGTAAGCCCAAAGCTTTGTGGAAAGCTTCAAGCTTCTCACGAGACAATGCCTTTGTGAAAAGATCTGCAAGGTTGTCGTGTGTTGGCACATAAGCCAAGCTGATCTCTCCTGCTGAGAGCCTCTCCCTGACATAGTGGTAATGCACCTCAATGTGCTTTGTGCGAGCATGAAAAACTGGGTTCCTCGCAACTGCCAATGCGCTCTGACTGTTAGTGTAGATAGTGTTGGCAGTGTCCTGTCCAACACCCAAATTAGCCATAAGGCGTCTGAGCCATACACACTCAACCGTAGCTGTGAAGATTGCCATGTTCTCAGCCTCACAACTCGAAGTGGCCACAGTAGGTTGCTTCTTGCTCAACCATGATATACATGAATTGCCAAGCATGAAACAAAAACCACTTGTGGACACTCGCGTGTCAAAAAAACCAACCCAATCTGAGTTCGAAAAAGCATGTAAGTCTGGCGGCAATGATCCCCCCTTGGGATAAAACAAGCCAAGATGTAAAGTGCCACTAAGGTAGCGGAAAATCCTCTTGACAGCCTGCCAATGCTTAGACCCTGGGCTATGCATAAATCTGTTGACCTGTGAGACTGCAAACTAAATATCCGGCCTCGTGTTGCATACATAAATGAGGCAGCCAACAGCAGTTTGGTAAAGAGTGACATCAGCAGGATCGCCAGCATCATGTAGACTCAACTTCAAACCTGTTTCCATGGGAGTGGCAATAGGTTTGCAATCCTCAAGTCCAAACTTACATAGCAATGTCTCTATGTAACTTTTCTGACACAAGGCAATACCACCATCACACTGCTTAAACTGTATACCCAAGTAATGATGCAACAACCCCAAATCTTTCATCTTGAAAGTAGCATTCAAATCAGCCTTAAATTCAGCAATATGTCTCTCATTTGGTCCAGTGATCAGCAAATCATCAACATAAAGAACCACGATGAGAAATACATCACCCTCACGCTTTACATACAATGTGCTTTCTGTTGGACTGTTATGAAAGCCTTGTTTGACCAAATGAGTGTCAGCTTTCTCATACCAAGCACGAGGAGATTGCTTCAACCCATACAAAGCCTTGTTACATTTGCACACTTTGTCCTCTTGTCCTTTTATGAAAAAACCGCGAGGCTGCGTTACATAAACTTCCTCAAATATGTCACCATTCAAGAAAGCAATAACAATGTCTGATTGATGTACATCCCGACCAAAATGAGCTGCCAATGCACATAGAAAACGCACAGTAGTCATACGACAAGTGGGAGCAAAAGTCTCTTCATAATCTATGCCTTTTTGTTGTGCATAACCCTTTGCAACAAGTCGAGCCTTATGGCGATCAATCTCACCATCCGGCTTGCGTTTCAACTTGTAAACCCACTTCGTACCAATGGCCTTTTTGCCAAGAGGCAAATCACATAAAGTCCATGTGTCATTTTCTATAAGTGCATCATATTCTGATTGCATGGCAGCCATCCAATTTTCTGAATTTTGTGCTTCATCAAAAGACAGAGGCTCCTCAACATCATGTAAACTAGACACAGCCAAAGCATAACAATCTGATGCATAAGATGCATGGCGAGAGCCTGAACGCGTACGACTAGACAAAGGTGCATCCAATTTACTGTCACGCAAAGTGTGCACCAGCCATTTTGGCATACCTCTAGCCTGCTCATTTTCAGCCCTTTCCTCATCAAGTACATCATGTACATCTGCATCAGTAATAGGCTGATCTAAAACATTTTCAGTAACCCCCATAGGCTGTACATTTGCCTCATTGGAACTTACATTCGTATTTCCACCACTGAAAAGAGGCAACAAAGTGTCATAAATGTCCTGTGAGCTTACATTACCGTCTCTAGTACATGACAACAAGGGCTGAACAGAATCTTCCACAAACACTACATCCCGAGAAACCAGAATACGTTTTGTTTGCGGATGATACAACCTGTAACCTTTTCTTTCAGCACTATAACCAACAAAAAGACATTTGACAGCCTTATCATCCAATTTTCTGCGCTGCACTTGTGGCACCAAAGCATATTCCAAACAGCCAAAAACACGCATGTGCTCAATAGAAGGCTTTCTATCATGCCATGCTTCATATGGAGTAATAGACTGCAAAGCTTTCGTAGGAAACCTGTTAAGTACATAAGTGGCACACATGATGGCCTCAAGCCAAAAAGAATGCGGTATTAAAGCTTGACTTTTGACCATACATCGTGCCATTTCCGTTAGTGACCTGTTTTTCCTCTCACCAACACCATTTTTCTGAGGTGTATAAGGCACTGTACATTGGTGTTTTATCCCACGACTAGCCAGAAATGCATTAAATTCATGAGACATATACTCTCCCCCTCGATCTGAACGGAGGGTGCCCATTGTACATTTCGAGACATTTTCAGCCATAGCCAGAAATTGTTTGAAGCTCATAAAAACTTCGGACTTCGCTTTAAGCAGAAATACCCATGCATTCCTGGAGTAATCATCAATGAAAGTCACGAAGTACAGGTAATGGCCCAAGGACGGAGTTTGCATGGGCCCACAAACATCACTATGCACAAGCTGCAACCTGCATGTGGGCCGAACTGAACCATCCTTTGGAAACTTAGAACGCTGCATCTTACCCAAAATACAGCCTTCACAAACATGTTTGACAGGTGCTTCAAGAGGCGGCAAAGAAGAAACCATATCATATTTCTGCAAACGCAGCAAACTGGTAAAATTCAGATGACCAAAACGTGCATGCCAAAGTTTTGCATCTGAAATAGCCCTTGAATCTGCAACAGCATTTGCAAAATTTTGTCCACACTTGTCATACAAAGTGAGCTTATACAGCCCACGGCACAAAAGGCCAGATGCAACAATTTCATAACCAAAACTGAGATCATGAACTGTACATCTGTCATCCACAAATTTGACTACAAGTCCAAGTCTAGCAACTGCGGATACAAACAAGAGATTCTTCTTGACCGCAGGTACATAAAGTGCATCAACAAGTGTGAAGGAACTGCCATTAGCAACAGTGAGCACAATCTTTCCAACTCCTTGAACTGGATAAGAGGCGTTGTTGGCACAAGTGACTAAATTCCCATGAGGGATAGACTCGAGAGAGGTAAACAATTCACAATGTGAGGTAATGTGCTTTATAGCACCACTGTCGAAATACCACACATGTGAATCTGCAGCAACTGACAAGCATGCATCATGGACAGCAGGATTGTAAGTGCACTCTGCGCTAAAAGCCCATTCTGCATCAACATCAACAACACAGTCTCCTTTCACAGAAGACTCAACAATGGCTGCATTTGTAGTGGAACCAGCATTTGCAGTGGAACCACCCTCTTTCTTCTTAGCCTCTTTGGCCTTCAACTTAGGAAACGACTTGATCAAGTGATTGCTGCCAGCAGAAGCATTAGGAACATAATTTTTTCCACTCGCAGCAAAACCATAAGAAGTGGCTGCATTGTTGTTACCACCCTTTCTTTGAGAAGCAATAAAAGCCTATTCAACTACACGCTGTCTTGTCCTATTTTTTCTGGAGGGTGACTCTTGCAACAGCAATGTGCATAATGCATCAAATCTGACAACTTCTGGATTTCCTTGGGTCATCAGTCTCCAAGTACTAGCAAATGTCTGGTAAAAATCTGGTAAGGCATCAAGAACCGTCTGCACAAGGGAACTGTCTGAAATGACTTCACCTGCAGAAATAAGCTGCTCATTGATATCCTTGACACTAGCAAGGAAAGTGTCCATATCATCTTCCTCATGCATAATCTTTGACTCTAGTTCTTTACGCAGCAAAGCAATTTTAGCCTCATTGCGGCTTGCATAAAGACCTGCTAGAATATCCCAAGCATGTTTTGCAGATTTTGCAGAACGGATGTGAGGAACAATGGTGTGCTTCACAGACAACGCAATCAATGCATGAGCCTGCGCATCCTTAACATCCCAACGAGCTTGTTCTGCCGTAGGCAAAACAACTCTAACAGCTGCAATCCTTGCAGCAAGACCTGCAACATCCTCAACATCGCCTACATCCTCAGAACCAGGACGTACATCAATGCCCTGCACAATGTTCCAGACACCCTTTGACACAAGAACATGTTGCATCATATAAGCCCACATAGGGTAGTTGTCCCCATCCAACCTGTCCTCAGCAGCAAACATCTTGAACACATCTGTGTTGTTGTTGTCAGCCATGGTAAATGCTGCACCTGATGTGAAAACTGCCCGAAAATAGGAGAAACGGAGCGGGAACAACCTGTGCTATATAGCACAAACCGTAGAAGACTATAAGGCACCTATTATGCTGAAAACGGCACTGACAGAAATTTTGCACAAAATGACGAAATAGTCTGTGCAGTACTGCTTGTAGTGGAAACGGAAGCCGAAATGAGCCCAAATCAAAATTATGAGCAGACAAAGCTCTTCGAGGTTTCCCAAAATATTCATGGACCTGCGAACACTCGCCAAAGCTCACTGAAATCGGAGAAAGTGAACAGGCGTGTGCTGGAGCAGCTGGCGACTAAGCCTGAGAGGACGTGACCTGCTCTGATACCAATTGTTGGAATTAGGGTTGCAGAGAAACACACACAGCTTGGAGAAGATGAAGGAAGATCAAGGCCCACAATAGAGAGTGTGTTACTTAGTGTGCAATGGAAAGATAGATAGCCCTAGACTGATGGGCGTATATACAATGCACGAGGGAAAAAAAACCTCCTAAAGAGGGAAAAAATGCCTCGGCGGTCCTAGTGTGTTCACACACATCACCACCACATGTATATGGTTAGAAATTCGTCGATGAGCTTTGTACTTTGTTTAACTTTAGTGCTAGATTTGTCTTGATGTCAATTTGTGTATGTCCTGCTAGGCGCCCACCAAGCAAGACTAGTTTTCCCTAGTAGTGAAAAGTCATTACATGTTTGCTCAGGTGGGTGCATGAGCTGGACCATGACGTAGCCATAGAGTACCTAGAAAACCAGCCACAATACCCACACAAAGCCTGGGTATAGAGATCCATTCATCCATCCATGATAAGGATGCCTCCTCAATGCTCACAATATTGTGGAATGGATCTGGTACAAGCTTTCTCTAGAATTGGATACCCGCATAATAGTGGATCTCCTCTGTAGCTCTCTTTGTTCACCAGCTGGGACCTGGAAGGTATGGATCCTACTAGCTCTTCATTGTATGAGACATTGAAAACTGCCAGCTTGGTGAGACCCGACAGACTGATTGGCAAAGACCCTTGAAGCTTATTGAATGATAAATCCAACACCTCTAGCATCGACAGCTTCCCAAAAGCTTCCGGTATGGGCCCTGCCAACCTATTGTGAGAGAGGTTCAACTGCACCAATGTAGAGAATTCACCGAGCTCAGATGGAATGACACCCTCCAGATAATTCTGCGAGAGGTCCAAGAATCTAAACTCTCCCCATAGAAGCCCAAGAGTCCTTCCCACTCCCTTCATGACTAGAGATGAAATTTCCCAGGGTATTGAGGGGCAATCAAAAAAGATGCTGGACACATTTTGAAAGGCTGGTAAATGTACATTGTGGGGGATGTTTCCAGAGAGCTTGTTGTGAGAGAGATCGATGACGACCAAGGATGGCATGAAGTCACCTAGAGACGGTGGGATAGAGCCAGTTATGTGGTTGTGAGCTAGACTCAACACTAAAATAATTGAGGTACTCTGCAAGGATGAGAACAAGATCTTCAAATCACCTTCAAGCTCATTGTAGCTCAGTTAATAAGATTATTGGAGAATATTCTATGACAGAACCTGGGATGGTTCCGTTCAACTGATTATTATTAAGCCTTATTCCCAACATAAATTTGGGAAGATTTGGAGGAATTGTGCCAATGAGATTGTTATGATTAAGATGAAGAGTGAATAGGTTATTTGCACATTCCCCTAAAGAAGCTGGAATCTGCCCTACCAGCTCATTGTAATGTAAAAGTAACTTATGACTTTAATAAGTGTGGACTTCTTTCCACCTACCTCTTTTCCCAAAGTCCTTATACCTAATTCCCACATGACCCCTTTTACCTATGCAAGTCTCAACATGTGTCTATTCCCACCTACCTATAATTCACATGTGATGGATAATCCTCACTCCCTCAACTTGTATATAAATCCCATTAGGTGCCCTCATTTGTAACAAGGTCTTCACTCTCCATTCAAGTGCAATCCATTGTCATTGCTCTATTTCTATCTTGCACTTTCTTATGTATTGACATTAGTTAATAGTGATATTAATCACATTTAAGTTAATCTCTAAGTTCTCACATGGTATCAGAGCAATAGAGCTTAAGATTAATTTTTCTAATTAGCGCTAAGAGTCTTCCATCTCTCTAGCTCACACTCGAAGCCTCACTCTCCATTCTTTTCAAGGAATCCGGAACCTCGAAAGATGGCCAAGTTAGCTTCTTCATCTTCCGCATCCACCTACAAGCCTCGCTACATTATCGACAAGCTTAACGGCACTAACTACCAAGTGTGGAAGATTCGGATGGAACTCTACCTCACGCAGATGCAACTTTGGGACGTCACGTCAGGAGTCGAAGAGCAACCTGACCACCCCGAAGACCCCGAAGACAAAGATTCAACATACTTCATCGACACCTATAATACTTGGCATAATAGAAACAATAGTGCCAAGATGGAGCTCATTCTCCATTGCCAAGATCGGCAAGTCCAAATGGTGAAAAAGCTAACTACTACTAGCGCCATTTGGAAGTTCTTCGAGAAGAACTACGAGCACACTGACCTCGTCTACCAAGTTTCCCTGATCAAGAAATTGGTAAACACTACCATGCAAGAGGGTCAGTCATCCTCCAAGTTTTTGGAGACGTGGCAAATACTTCTAGATGAAGTACTTATCTCAAGGCTTGCCATCCCTGAAGAGCTTCAAAGTATGCTCTTATTGGTTTTTCTACCTGCATCATGGAGAGCCTTTATCACTACACAAGCCACCACGGCTAACTTGCAGCTACAAAATCTTGTAGCCAAGATCCATCGAGAGGAAACGCTTTGCGACCACACTAGCAGCTCGCAGAAGTCCACGGCACTTGTCACTATGACAAGAAACTCACGCCCTTACAATGGCAAGAAGCCTCAACATTCGGGCCCTCCTCGACAACACAATAATAGTGGAAGAAAGTCGCAAGTTCAAAGCCACCACAATCACCAAAATTCAAAGCAATGCGCCAACTGTCATCGCTTTGGACACCTCACAAAGGACTGTCGGCAACCACGCAATCAAGGTAATCGTCCTATCTCTCACCCTAATCTATATCCTTCTTACCCTCAAGGGGGGACACGCCATGGCCATCCATCTCCTTTTATTTATGGTCAACCTCATTATGCTGACATATCTACTTATGATAGCCCATCTTATCCTTTGCAACTATATGCCACTATTATAGCTACTTCATATCCCAATATCTGGCTACTTGATACGGGCGCCACCCATCATATGACATATCACCTACACTGGCTATCCAACATCACTTATCTAGAACACCCTCTAGAAGTATGCCTCGGTGATAACAGCATCCAGCTCGCCAAAGCCTATGGAGATGCTGTCATTAACCTACCTAATGGCCTACACACCACTATTTCTCACGTATATTATGTCCCTGGTCTCAAGAAAAATCTCATCTCTGTCAGCGAGCTAACCGACAATAGCATCATCATCAAATTCATGCGAGAAGGCTGCCACATTTTGGGACTAAACAAAAAAGGTAAGTATGTCACACTTTTGGTGCCCAAAACTGGGCGTCTTTATCCATTGGGTGACTCATCGCTGGCACATGCATCTGCATCATCCATAAAAACACAAGAAAATACACTCAAATGGCATTATAGACTAGGATATACTTCTCAACATTTTTTGCACCAACTCACTCATCGCCAACTTGCACTAGGTCTTCCCAAGAACCTCACTCACGTCACACTTTGTGAGGTCTGCATTCTTGCTAAATCACATCATGTCCCATTCCCCACTTCATCATCACGAGCCACTGCACCTCTCGACCTCATCCACTCTGATGTTTGTGGCCCATTGCCCGTCAACTCCCTCACTGGCAATAAGTATATGCTTACTTTTATAGATGATTTCTCAAAATACACAACTACTTACTACATGGCCAAGAAATCCTCAACATTCTCTCATTTTTGCACATTCAAGGCATTAGTTGAGACTAAACACATTAAAACTCTCCGCATAGATCATGGTGGGGAATACACTTCTCATGCATTCAAAGATCTATGTCTTTCTGCTGGTATTCGACATGAATTCTCCATCACCGACCACCCACAACAAAATGGTCGTGCGGAGCGCAAGAATCGCACACTATTTGAAGCTGCTCATGCCATGCTTCTCCAAGCTAGCCTCCCAGATGCCTATTGGGAAGAAGCTACCGCCACTGCATGCTACATTCAAAACCGCATTCCATCCACCCGCAATCCTACTACTACACCCTACACCCTCTGGCTCGGTCACCCATGCCATGCTTCTCCAAGCTAGCCTCCCAGATGCCTATTGGGAAGAAGCTACCGCCACTGCATGCTACATTCAAAACCGCATTCCATCCACCCGCAATCCTACTACTACACCCTACACCCTCTGGCTCAGTCACCGACCTCATCTTGGCCACCTTCGCATCTTTGGAAGCATTGCATACCCACTTGTGACGCAACCTTTATCAAAACTCTCACCACGTGCTCAACGCACAACTTTTGTCGGCTATGGTGATCGCTTTGGCATCAAGGCATACCGCCTCTATATCCCAAACCATCACAAGTTTATCTTTGCCTGCACCATCATCTTTGATGAATAATTCATCATCTCAGGCAAATCTTCTCCACCATTGCACCCTACGTTCTCATCACCAATCCACTCTTCTCATCAATCTTTGTTGACGGCCTCACCTACACACACACCCCTGCAAATTTCCCACCCTTCTAGGCACAATCTTGAGCCTCCCTTCACCATCCAAAGGCCTTTCCTCATCGCCCATCCACCTCCTCGTGTCTCGCATCATGCACAGCCAATCGGCAACACTCTTGCACCACCTCTTGCACCCATCTCCTCACAGTTGACACCATCACCAACACCGTCCATCCCGACTGTCGCTACTTCCATCACACTGCAGACACTCAGTGCTCCACCTCGTGAGCTCCCATCACCTTCGCTACCTGTCTCACCTTCACAATTGCCATCTTTTTTCCACAACTCCCACGAAACCTTGCCAATTACTCCCATCCCAGCAGATGTCGATGAAGTCGAGCCTCATAGCTCTACTTCTGCCACCTCGCCATTGAAACACACTTCGGCTATACACTTGGACCAAGCCGCCTCTAGCTCACATGGTCGCACCCGCTCTCTTTGAGAGATCTATGAAGCCACCAATTTCTCTGTTGTCCTCAGTGATGGAGTGATTCTTGAACATCCACCAGAGCCTCTTGAAGATGCCCTTCCTCTCTCTGTTCTCGATGCCCTCGCTTCTAGCAAGAGCACGGAGTGGTATGCTGCCATATTGGATGAACTCCAAGCCCTCAAAGAAGCTAACACTTGGGAGCTTGTGCCACCTCCTAAGAATCATAACATTGTCTCTTGCAAATGGCTCTTAAAAAAAGAAATACCACCCCAACGGCTCAGTTGATCGCTACAACGCATGCTTTGTCGCTCGCAGCTTCACTCAATAACAAGGTGTGGATTACTTCGACACCTATTCACCAATACTGGGTATGACTACATTTCGGCTTCTTATTGCACTTACTGCTAAGTTTAATCTTCTTTTACATCATCTTGATATAAAAACTTCCTTCTTACATGGCTTGCTCCAAGAGCTCATCTATATGCTACAACCTCCTCATTTTGAAGACCCCCACCACCCTGATTATGTATGTAAATAGCATAAGCCCATTTATGGCTTAAAGCAGTCTGCACAAGAGTGGTACATCCGCATGCACCACTACTTGCTCAAATGTGGCTGGGAACGTCTTATGGCAGACTACAATATCTACATATGGCAGACCTCTAAAGGCATGTCTATCTTAGGCCTCTTTGTGGATGACATTCCTCTTCTTGGCACATCAGAGTACATGTTGCTACAAGCAATTGATTGCATCTCTCATGAATTCCCAGTAACCGACAAAGGACCTATGACTTATTTTCTCGGCATTGAAGTCATAAGAGATCCAACAGGTAAATTTATCCAATTATCCCAATCCAAATACATTGAAGAACTCCTTCTCTTCTATGGTATGTCTGCTTCAACCCCTGAGTTTACCCCTTTGCCTGTTAAGCACAAGCTTGCTCCTGAATTTCATGATTACACTCACACTGATGCACTCTACTACCCATCCTTCCATTTCCCAAAATTCTGCGGACAATTACGTTATCTTATCTCTTGCACCCGTTTCGACTTTGCTACACAGGCCATATCCTCTCTCGCTCTATGTCAAAGCCCTGTAAAGTGCACAAGCAAGCTGCAAAGCGTACCCTTCGCTACTTACGCACCACTCAACACTATGCCTTCACTTACTATTACGACCCCTCTAGCACCATCTCTATTTCAGGATATGTTGATGCCAACTGGGCTAGCGACAACCCTCGATGTTTTTCTACAGGAGGCAATGTATTCACTTTGGCTGGTAGTCCTATCTCTTGGCAAACCAAATGACAATGTTCTATTGCAAGTTCTTCTACTGAAACGAAATACGTTGCTGCTGCTCTTGCCTTCCGCGAGGCTCTTTGGATCTTTGAATTGATCAACGAATTGAAGCTACCCTTCAATATCTCGACTGATCCAATCACTCTTTTTTGTGATAATCAGTCTACCATCGCACTTACAGAATCACCTTCCTTCTCATCTAAGCTCAAACACATTAAGATAAGCTTTCATCTCTTGAAAGAATTAGTCGCAAATGGCTTCATCAAGCTAGTGTATGTTCCATCTGCAAAAAACAGGACAGACTTTCTCACCAAGTCTGTGCCCGCCTCTACACAAACAGCTTCATCGCGTAACATTAAGATAAGCTTTCATCTCTTGAAAGAATTAGTCACAAATGGCTTCATCAAGCTAGTGTATGTTCCATCTGCAAAAAACAGGACAGACTTTCTCACCAAGTCTGTGCCCGCCTCTACACAAACAGCTTCATCGCGTAATTTGAATTTGATCCACACTGGATGAACTTCTCATTGAGGGGGAATAGCATGTATCTATGGCATGGCTACTTCACAAAGCTTTTTTGTTCATCAACCTCAATGCGCTACAACGAGAAGTCTACCCTTAAGGGGGATGTAAAAGTAAGTTATGACTTTAATAAGTGTGGACTTCTTTCCACCTACATCTTTTCCCAAAGTCATTACACCTAATTCTCACATGGACCCCTTTTACCTATGCAAGTCTCAACATGTGTCTATTCCCACCTACCTATAATTCACATGTGATGGATAATCCTCACTCCCTCAACTTGTATATAAATCCCATTAGCTGCCCTCATTTCATTTGTAACAAGGTCTTCACTCTCCATTCAAGTGCAATCTATTGTCATTGCTCTATTTCTATCTTACACTTTCTTATGTATTGACATTAGTTAATAGTGATATTAATCACATTTAAGTTAATCTCTAAGTTCTCACATGTAAGACAAGTCGAGTGAAATCCACTGCACCAAGGGTAAAGAAATGCCTTTGGCCGAAGTTGTGCAGGTTAAGCCCAATATGTGCAGCACGCTGTCTAGTTCACCTGCTAGTGAATTGCTAGAGAGGTTGATATTTAGAAGAGATGCGAAGCTGCCAAATTCTGCAGCAAACCCTGTGAAATATTTATTTGAGAGATCAAGGAGGCTCAATCTTGTGAGGTTCACCTGCTTCGCTGGTACTTTCCCAACCAGATGGTTGTGAGACAAGTCTACTTCGAAACGTCCATCTAAGACCTTGCCGTTGAGGAAACCTGTAAGATTGCAGGCACTGAGATCTAGCTCCAAAATTGTAGGGGCGAGCTGAATGTCAGCAAGCGTGATGGACAACGGGTTGTTTTTCATTCTGACAGTTCGAAGCTGTGTGAAGTTATGCAGGGCAAAACATTGTAATAAATCGCAGCCAGTGATGTTGTTATCCGAAACATCTAGCATCTGTAGTGTCTTATTGAGCATGGAAAATCTGGTGCCACATTGCACATCATCTGATTGTAGACCCAAAGAAGTCAGCTGCAGGTTGTATATTTGCGGATGTCGAAAGACCCAATCAGGAATTTGTGTGCCGTTAAAAGAGTTCCCTGTGCCAAGACTGAGGATGCCAAGATTATGGAGATTTTTCCATTCATCAGGTATAGAACTGGCGAATCCGTTGGAGGAGAGATTGAGGATTTGAAGAGATGGGAAATGGTCAATCCAGGGTGGGAATGGGCCGGTGAAATCATTGGATGAGAGGTCAAGGGTAGTGATATTGATGAGCTGTGTGCAGTACTCCGGGTGAAGTAATTCAGCTGTGGAGAGCCTGTTGTTTATAAGTTCCGAGGAGACAAGATTGGTGAGCTCACACAGCCAATCCGGCAGAGCGCCCGAAAGACCGTTTCCTTGTAGGCGAAGTCTCTGGAGATTGGAGAGATGAGAGATGGAAATGGGGATGGGACCGGAGATTTCAATGTTGGAGAGGTAGAGGGATGTGAGAGCTGTGAGGTTGGAGGATAGGATGTTGTCTACTGAAGGCCGGGAGAGGATGGAGTTGGAAGAGAGAGTGAGGGATTGCAAGTGAAGCTGGTAGTGGGGAGGGGGGCAGAAGATACGAAGGAGGCGTCAAAGAGAGAGAGATTGTGAAGGAGAGGGGTGTGGAAATTTGGGAGGGGGTCCGAGAAAGCACAGCCGGTAAGAGAGAGGGTTGTGAGGGAGGGGAGGTGGAGGAGGGGGAGGAGGGAGCAGGAGATGGAGGGCGGGTTATTGATGAATGAGGGGGTGAGGTGAAGGTGGTTAAGGAGGCGGAGGAAAGAGAAAGAGGAGGGGATGAGGGGACCAGTGAGGACAAGACTGGAGAGGGTCATGAGGGAGTGCAGCAATGGCAGCTGCTCCCCGAAACATGCAGGAACTTGAAAGGCTTGATCGGCGGGATGGATGAGACTCGAGAGCTGAAGGGTGGAGAGGAGAGGCAAATTACAGAGGGCCTCCAGAGATGACGTTGCAGCTGCTGATGGAAGTATAGACAGCTTGTAAAAGTAGAGAGAGAGGGCTGTCACACGCGCATAGTAGGCGCCAGCTTCGACGACACTGCTAGCTGCAATTACGTTAGTGTGATTGGCAATATTGCTGGGGTTGGTACTGCAGGTGACTCCCTCCCATGTGCAGCAATCGCGCTCGCCGCTCCATGACTCATTGAGATACAACATGCTGCTGCTGCCACCAGCTGCAGCTGCAGTACTTGAAATTAGAGCAGCCGGTGCGGCCGCCGCGAAGGAAGCGAGAGCTTGGCCATCCGATGGGAAGCAGGAGGCTACCCTGATGCTCTGCTGAGGGGTAGCTGCTTGCACACTACCGCCATGATTACTGACCCCATTCGGCCAGCTGACTACTGCCGCAAGCAGAAATGGTTGCACGCTTATTATTGCAACCGTCGAGCAGGTACACTCTAAGAGCATTCTAATCCTAAGAGCGCTCTACCTCATGTGCTACACTCGACCTTGCCGCTTCCATTGCTTTTGTAATCCTTACGGTGAATCTAGAAGTTGACAAGTCAAACGTCTGAACCAAATGTCCAAGACTCCACAAAGTCAAAACCTGTGATGAGACAAAGGTACTAGACTCCTTTCCCACTAGGCAAGGGTGGGACGACTAATTGACACGGACCTCCCAAGTAGGGATCAATGGTCCCTATCAAAAGACGTCGGCGCATATGTGATCAGTTGTGATCACAATGTGATCATCATATGACGTGATCACGATGTAATTTTTCTATAATCATGGAGTGATTGCCATGTGATCCAAGCAAGCAGTATGTGATCCATAGAAACGTCAAAATTTGGGCTTTTCTTTATATAGTTTATGTATGCACCTAGTTTCAAGTCTCGACAAATAGCTTAGTGGTAAGGCATTTGGGTAAGGAAGCTTGAGGTGGTGAGTTTGAACCCTAGCACCCCATCTTGTCACCAGTCACAAGCGATCCCTTCTTGCCGCTTCCATTGCTTTTGTAATCCTTATAGTGACTCTAGAGGACAAGTCAAACGTCTTGAAACAAAAGTTCAAGACTCCACCAAGTCAAAACCTCTTATGAGACCAATTTTTCCAAAGGTACTACACTCCTTCCGCACTAGGCAAGGGTTAGCCCCCCCTCGGGACTAATTGACATGGACCTCCCCAGTACGGATCAATGGTCCCTATCAAAAGGCGTCGGCGACACTCATCTACGTAGTTGGATAGCGGATGTGATCAATTGTGATCATTATATGATGTGATCATGGTGTAATTTTTCTATAATCATAGAGTGATTGCCATGTGATCCAAGCAACCGGTGTGATCCAAATGTGATCCCTATGTGATCCAAATATGATCACTGTGTGATCCATAGAAACCTCAAAATTTGGGCTTTTCTTTATATATTTGATGTATGCACCTAGTTTCAAGTCTTGACGAATAGCTTAGTGGTAAGGCATTGGGTCAGGAAGCTTGAGGTGGTGAGTTTGAACCTTAGTGCCCCATCCGTGTGGTGTTTTTATCTTTCCAAGGTCCATAAGATTTCATAAAATCTTAAAATATTCTCCTTGTCGATCGGACGGTCTTGGATGGATCTTACATGCCAACCCTTGATCCCCACTAGGAAAAGGGTGTCAGTTAGTCTCGTGGTTAGTGCCCCCTTGAACATGTCATCTGTTAACTCCTCTAGCCCCTCCCTCTCACTAATAACTATAACTGTCAAAAGTGGAGGAGATACATTAACCCCTACCACATTACACTCTTTCATACACAAGAAGATAGGTTTGCGGTTGTCACCCCTAACCTCCGGCCATGCTGTGTGCAAAACACCTCTTGTAGTGATTCTAGAATCTAGCCTTTTTTTTTTTGGTAGCGGTACGTGCATTCCTGTTGGGGCACATACAAGAGTGTCTTTGGGTATCACCCAACCGCAATGGAATCCATGATCCGAGTCACAAAGTTCGAATGCTCAACCAACTACAATTAGCTCAAAGTTCAACTCCATCCAAGTAAAAATAATTTGCATCATTTTTGGAACTAGAAATAAGGTTTGAGTAAATAGCAAAGAAATCCTAACACCCGAGGCTCGCAAGAGGCGTGATGGGCAAGGATGCTTCCTGATTGAGGCTGCACGGGATCACGCAAGAGTTGTGAGCATTGTGAGGTGGGCATTGTGAGGCATGCAGTTCCTCACAATGCTCCCAGTGGGGGATCCTAATTGCCCGTGCACAACTCTTCTCTTTTCCACTCAGCTCAGCCTACCTCTTTTCGGCATTAGGAGGTGGTCATCTCTCCTTCCTCTCCTTGGAGAAGCATTTGCAACCTGGAAGTTGTTGTGAAGGTTTCTTGGTGGTTGGCTAGTTGGTCACCCCTGTGGCGGCATCAAGTGCTTGGCTCCTATTGTAGCATGCTTTTTCTAGTGTCCATTTATTCTTCCAATGGATTGGTTCTCGTTTGTGAGTGCTTTTTGATGTCATTTACAAGGTGTTTTTTGGTGGATGTGAGTTGTTCTTTCCTTGAATTAGGTAGTGGATCTTCAGTGTGCAACTCAAGACTCTCTTCTTTTACGTTTAGTCTTGGTTTTGTTGTCTGCACACAATGTACCTCTAGAGGGAGGATTGCCCAATGGTGGCCCCTACACACAGTGTTGTTCCTCGTTATGGATTGTACTGTACTCTTTTATGGTCGGTCGGTGGTTGTTGATTCTTTGTAAAAAGCCTCGTTATGTGAAGTTTTATGGTCCCTCATGGTAGTTTCTTTACATGAGGTTTAATGTAAAGGGTTTGGTTTTAATATATTATCCTACTAGGTATGTAGCAACGATTTTTGTTTCAATTGTTCGAAGGGAAATCTTGCTAGATCCTTGGTCATGGCGAAAAAAGGAAGACACATCATTATTTTTCTTCTTGCTATCTCCTTAAATAGCTCTGCTTTTAAAAAAATTGAATAAATTTGTCAATTGTTTGATTGATGTACATCCCATCCAAAATGAGATGTCAATGCACATGGAAAGCGCACAATAGTCATACAACAAGTGGGAGCAAAAGTCTCTTCAAAATCTATTCCTTTCTATTGTGCATATCCTTTTGCAACAAGTGAAGCCTTACAGTGATCAATTTAACCATTCAACTTGCGTTTCAACTTGTAAATCCACTTTGTACCAATGGCCTTTTTGCTAAGAGTCAAATCACATAAAGTCCATGTGTCATTTTCTATAAGCACATCATATTTTGATTGCATGGCAGCCATTCAATTTTTAAAATTTTGTGCTTCATCAAAAGACAAAGGTTCCTCTACATCACACAAGCTAGAAATAGCCAAAGTATAACAATCTGATGCATAAGATGCATGGCAAGAACATGAATGAGTATGCCTAGACAAAGATGCATCTAATTTACTATCACACAAAGTATGAACCAACCACTAGCCTGATCATTCTCAGCCCTTTTCACATCAAGTACATCATCCAAACTGAGATTTTACCTAATGAGAGGAAGAATTAAAGGATTCATTGATGCGTTTATCTCAGCTAATCTATGAGGATCTAAAATTTTACAAACTATAGGTTGGAATTATAACTTTGTGCTAACAATGATATGCACCTTTTGCCTTGCTATATGGACACAAGGATCGTAAAAATTTTCATGATTCATGCAACCTACTTGATTATGTTAAAGGCTAATCGTTCATGCAATATAAATAAGAAAAATACACAAAGTCATCCCCAGTGGGGGCGCCTAAATTGAGGCACTCCAGGGCAGCAAAATTGAGGCAATCCAGGGCAGGCAAGAATAGAAGTGGCCTCTAAAAACTCCTCAAGGCTCCCATTGAGAAGTTTTTTAATGAGAGTAAGAAAACACCTAAGGATTTTATGAATGCTTGCCAACTTGTTGGAAGAATTCGCATATGTATATGCCATGTACATACTCAAGCATGCTCAATCAAGGTCACCGTTATGTACATATCCCCTCCAGGGATTGGACCCTTGTTTGTGGCATCATGGTTTTCTATAATTTCTTTTACATGATGTAAATATGATTTTTAGTCTTAATAAAACAACTGGAAGTATAAAGAATGCTCTCTCATGTACAAAAATGTGATATGTATAGTTGCCCATGCACCTTGGCTATATCCTTGTAGATTTTATCCAGATCACAGGCATCATGTATAAAAAGTGATGGATTCTAAAATGGAGTGATTTAAAATTATTTGAGAAATCACCATGACAAATTTGGTGATTTTTGGTAATCGTTTGTTCCAATCCCCATTGAAAATGGCTTTTCATTGGCAAAAATAGGTCAAAATGGCTCAAAAATGATCAAAAACTTGTCAAATTTGGTCCAAATTGGCCAATTTTTGACACATCAGCTCACATGCCATGGAAAAAAAAGGGGGACTACTTGCTGAAGTAAAAAAATAGAGAATTTATTACTCTAAGGGAGGGAGCCAAGAGGATTCATGGTGGTGTGTGTGTGGAGTCTCGCACTTGTTTGCTGTGTTGTTTCTCTTCTTCCCCACCTTTGAAGAGTGAATACACCTTTCTCTTAACAACTTGATGTTTAGGGATCATCTTGGGTGCTCTGTGATTGAGTTTGTTTCCATGGTCATGGTGTTTTGGTGAAGAAGATAGAGGCATTTTGTGTGTGTGTGTGTGTGTGTGTGCCATTGGGATTGAGTGTGTAAGGAAGAGTGAGAAAGATTTGGGATTAATCGAGTTGATTAATATGTGAGAGGATATGAGTATGTGTGTTTGTTGCTGAAATTTTGATAATCTTTGGAGGACCTTCACATCGGCTTGGTTGGCGTCTGTTGTGATCCCAAGCCTCATTGTCACCTACTCTGTACATGCATCTTATTGGGTTGGCTGGAGCTTGAAATCCCCATGAGTTGCCTCTTGATTTGAGTGAAGAAAGAACTATTTGGGTGAGTTTACTCTACCATTTGGGTGTGTGAGTGTCCATTCCAAGTTATAATCGGCGGGCTATGCTATAGAGGTGAAAAGATTTTAGTCCTCTATGTCAGTTTTTGGTGCCCCCATGGAGGTGGGCAAGAACTCTATGCATACTTTGGGATTGCAGTTCTTGGATTTGATGATGTATATGGTTGTAGAGGGCAAGAAATCTATGCATACTTTGGGATTGTAGTTCTTTGGGACAACCACCTATGTATGTAAAAATTGTGGGCAACGATTGAGGTAGTAATCGAATTGGATTGCAGCCTTTGTTGAGGGTCGTGAGGTTTTGTGAAGCCAAGCATTGGGGGCCGTGCTACCTCGTGTGAGGTGGATTAGGTATTGGAGCGATCCGTCAAAATCCTTACCCTATTGACGTCACATGTAAGTGATTTTGTGGTGGACAAAGATGGTGCAAAGCTTTCCTAAATTTCATGGATTGCCAAATGAAGATGCTAATGTGTTTGTGGAGAATGTTGAAGTGGACTACGTGGCATACATGATCCTGCCGTTATGCTACGTCTTTTTGGTTACACCTTGCAAGGCGGTGGCTGCAAGATTTTGGGGCACAAGCTCAAGCACCAAATCCACCAATTGTTCTTGATTACAACCTAGTTAAGATGCTTTTTTGAATCGCTTTAGAGAAGGAGAGGAGCCAAATACTGTTTGGCATGAGATTCTAATTAATGTGCAGAAGAAGAATCAAAGTGTTGATGATTACTTGAAGCAATTTACATGTGTTTGGGATCGTTGGTGTGTATCTCTTGGAGATGAGACTCTACCAACCATGTTAAAGAAGAACCATTTTATTACCAACCTCAAAGGGAGTTTAAAGCTCAAAGTGGAGTTAAGGAGACCAGGCACTTTTGAACGTGTAGTAACCATAGCCAGGCAAAAACAGTGGAAGACACAACGATTAAGTGAACAAGAAATAATTGTGTATCATGTAGTGGAAAGAAGGGGAGATGAGAGAGAAGTTCATGCGAATGGAGGCCAGGGTGAATAGGGAGCCCATAGGCAAATGGATATGGAAAAAATGCAACGCAATATGGAAAAAATAATGAATATGATGCAAGAATTGCGCCTAAATTTCATTGGAGGTGGACGTGGAAGAGGTGGTTTTGCTAGAGGTGTTCCACCACAAGCAGGAAGAGGGGGTCCTCAACAATATGAAGCTCCACCACCACATGGCATGCTCAGAGGGACCTATCCCTTTAAGCTTCAAGACTCCATAAAAAAATCCATTAAACTCTTTCTCTCATCTGAACTTTAGAGAATTTCCATTTACTACTCCAACATGCGATGGTCAAGCCGCGACATCCCACTGAGAGCTCTCATTGTTGCCAAATTTGATCCCCCTTTGAACTTTGTCGTGCCCTCAAACCAAGAGCCCAAAAATTGGAAAAAACATCTGCATTCACCTGCTCAGCGTTAGCCCTCAACTTTGACCCATTGTAGCAGGTGTTAACCGAGAATTCGATCAATGGATTGTCAGTTCTTGCAAACTCCACACCATGAGTACTACCTTCCTAGAATTGGACAAGTGACAAAAAACACCAGATGGCACAACTTTCCATGCTGTCAAGTGGGCACAGACTCAGCCCTTGGCAAATGTTCATATGGCCATAACTTTGTTTCTAGAGCTCTGATTGGCAATCTGAAAAGACATGCTTGCTCCACAACTTGAAGACTTCCCGTGTATCCACTGCCATCTTCTTTGTCCACCTATTCCCGTCTACCCTACCCGTCGAGGATTTGCAACAGCTTTTAACTTTAAACTTGAATATCTTGCACCGTAAGCTCCATTTGACGAGCCGTCTGGACCAGCTTGCACAATATCTCGAATTCTACTTTCTAGGGCACAAACATATCACTTCATACATCTTTACCTACCATCCCAACTGGCCAACTTTGGAGCCTTCTACCCTAAAAAGTTGCATCAGGCATACATTTCCCTAGCACCTGCTTGCCTAGGTCTTCCATACTTGCCTTGGCCCTTTGTCTTGCACCTGCCAACACCCATTTACCTATATAGCACACTGTCATGCACAAAACAACCTTGGTTGCACCATCATTGCCCACCCCCTAGTTGAACATTCATGTTCAACCACACATAGGCTTATTGCACCAAAAATTTTCATACTCCAAACAAGCTCTTTGTACACCACAAAAACACCTAGCATATGTACAAAAATTGGCACTTGCTACCCACCTTCTTCGCTGAAGAGGGTAGCCCAACCCCTTGCTTTACTGCATAGTCACCACTTGGGTCAAACACCTTCCATTGGTCTTCTCCATCCACGTGTAACAGATTTTCACAGTGCCACACAAGGCCCATAACCAACCATACACCCAAACTGCCAGCAGCATACCTCTATTATTCCATGCACACATTGGGACACTGCCCACTTGCAACCAAGCATCTTCAAGCACATCAAATAGAGCATCATCGTTATAGGGAGGCTAGGGTGGATGGTGGTGAGAGAAAGCCATGGCAAAGGGGATGTGTAGAGAGAGAGAGAGAGAGATTGAACAAGAGAGAGAGCTCGACACAGTATGAAAAACGCTATTTCCTTCTACTATTTTGTAAGAAACTTTACATATATATATAGTTAAAACATTGCTCATGCACACTCCATGCAATTTGGAGGTGTTACTGCATGCCATAAAGCTTGTTCCCATGGAAAAAATGGACTTGTAAACCAACAAACCCCCTCAAGCCCAAACCACTTACTATGGACTTGATACAAACCATGGTAGAGTTCAATCACCTAAAACTATGAGTAGAAGTCCACCCCTTGACAACAATATAGGTGTGTGTCTGCACTTCCCTCAAACAACTATCAATTTGAGACAACCAAAGCTCAGAACCAAACATAAAAGGGTGGCATTACCATTGATGTGTGGCAGTGTCTATAACCCGTACATTTTATTGACAAATGATTGACATAAAAAGAAACATAAAGCAAACTAAAAAACTATAGGACTTCACTATCTACAAGAAGCATTGGCGCTTCACCATCTTCATCACTTTCAACCATGTTGAGCTGTCGTTTATACTTCTTAAAACAGTTATCCGAAGGATGATTGGTCTTTCCATAGTGGATACAAGGAGTTTTGATGAAACAATCCTTGGTTTGATGATTGATGTGGCCACATATCGCACAAGTTTGAGTGCTGGTAGTAGGCATGGTTGAAGTTGCAGTTCGGGTTGAAGTTACAGTCAAAGTGAAACCACGGGATACATATGCATTAGCTATGGCAGAACTAACATGTGGTACTCGCTTTTATTCTTCCTGTAGTGAGTTAACAATACTATCCAAAGAAGGCATCATATCCTTCTCCTTTAAAATAGTTACAATTTGACAAAGTTTTCCAAGTAGGCTATTAAGGAAAAAAACAATAAGATCTTCATCTGGAACAGTGGATTCAACATAAATCAATTGAGTACAAATGCTTTTCAATGTGTTAGTTAAATCTGCAATATTCTCATCATCACACATGGAAATAGAATACAACTCCATTTTAAGACTAATTTTTGAGTACTTGGCTTTAGAACCAAACACTTTTTCAAATTCCATCCAAGCAGCATTTAAAGATTTCATGTATCAAGATAATAAATAAAATCACCTTTAAGAGATGTTAGAATAATACCTAACGCTTGCTTGTCCTTGAGTTGTTGCTAGGTAGATAGCACTCTCATAACAACAACGGATGTGCCAGCTTCGTCAATTGACAGGGGCTTGACCACGCTCCAGAGATTCTTTCGCATCAAATAGCCTTTCACTTTAATTTTCCAGGTATGAAAGCTAGAACCATTGAATTTTTCCATCTTCGATGCCATATTGTAATCTATTTTGGCATTTCAAGATGCTACAAGTTTGGGCTATACTTTTGTCTTGATGACTAGCTTTTGTTATACCGCCAACATGCTTAAGATCCTTTGAGAGGTTGATGCTTTGAATGATTGTTGAAAAATTGGAAAATTTCCAAGATTATTAACCAATTTGCTACTAAAGTGGCGATCATCGAGGATGTGAATGTGGGTGTGAGTAAGCTCTTGAGAGGGTGTGAATGAGGGTGGTGTGAATCGGCCAAAAGGAGATAAATAACTTTAAATCAATAAAATAGAAGAAACTCTAGCTCTCTGTAGCAGACAAAGACAATACAATGACGTTTTTCTTCAGAACGGCCAGCAAAGGTGAAGCTGGAAGGTTATGAAGTGTAAATATTCACCAACATGCCAGGGCGACTCCAACGAATACTAAGTAGTTTGATGAACTTTATTTTTCTTCTACAACGGGCTGTTCCTACACAAAGCCTTTTGAACATAGACCTTCAAAGCGCGATACTCCAATGCTCTGATACTAGTTAATGGGGAGGCTAGGGTGGACACTCCATGCAAACATTACGCATGCACACTCCATGCAAACTGGAATTGTTACTGCATGCCATAAATCTTGTTTCCATGGGAAAAATGGGCTTGTAAACCCAACACATTGTGCTCACCATCCAAAGACATAACTGCACCATCACTCGCATCGAGCATGCCATGCCCCATCATCTCATGTAAAGCAAGATCCTCTTCTAATAGATCATGTACCTCTTGAACAGCCCACTGCACAGCTGTTTCTATCAGCATACCCTTCAACCACCACTGAAAAACCTCCTTGGAAAGCTTGGACACCACCTCAAAATTGGCACCACCTATCATAGAGCGCACTCACTGCACCGGAACGTCTTCTAACTTTGGATCCACACTCGCCATCTCACCTGCCATGCACTCCATTCCAACGTCTTTGAGCTCTTCCTTGTTAAATGGCCCTTCAAGGTCAATTAGCACCACCTGCTTCTCAGCTTCACCTGTTTGCTCTTCAAGTGCCTACTCTTCCATTGCATCATGCTCCCTCGTGAAATTTTTACAATAGGCATACTCTCTTTTACCTTTCTCCTTGTGCTAACTACCTTCGTTAAATCTCTCTTATCTTGTGGACATAATGTAAGAAACTGAGGCCATGAGATATTAGGTCCCTTACCTCTCATGTCTTCTAATAGGTTGTATGGAGCCATACCATGTCCAAGAGGAAAGTCTTGGAGGTTGATACAATGTCCAGTTCTCTTGGCTTCCTTGATCTCCTTCGCCTTCTTTTCTCGTCCATGGTGACTTTTTGTGACACCACTCCTTCTTTCTCCTTACCTTTTCCACGGCCACACTTAATGCCATTTGCTTCCATGTCCACCTCATTTGAAATTTTTTACCTCTACCACATGCACATTTGGATCTGGCAAAGGTGGAACTCCTTCCACTCCTTGTGGAGGTGGTCTTACTCCATTTGGTCTTTGTAGAAGCATTGGTTGTTGACTAGTTTCTTCAATTGCATTCATCATTGGATAATTCAAGTAAGGTCTCCTTGGCTCCCCACGGGGCCAAGGACAATTATACATCCCATGCTTAGACTCTCCAAAATTCCAAAATTCCAAAAGTCGTCTAGGGTGTGGCTCTCACTCTTCTGCCTTCTTTGATTGTCCCCTGGGACCTAGAGCTTGTGCAAGGTCAATTGATAAGTTTCTCAAGGACTCATTTAGCTTCTCAATCACCTTGGCTATTACCTCAGGAATCTCTCTATACGTTGGTGCTTGAAATTTTCCCTTGGGTCTAGGACCCTCTATTCGAACCTCTTCTCTTAGACACTTGAGTTTCCTATACTTCTTAACAACCCTACTTTCAGCTGCATCAAAGGTAGCAGATGCACCCTCCTTGACTTTTATCTTAAGTGTGGGAAAGAGATCTTCTATGAACCTCTCCTTTTTTAGGAACTCTGCACCATCACCAGGGTTGACAACATTTCTCACCGATAAAGCCCAAAGACGTAGAAACTATTGTTTGTACATGTAGTAGTCATCTAAGTCTTTTTGCTTGTGAGAAATGATGTCTTGCCATAGCTTTTGAGTTTTTTGGGGATCAAAGAAGTATCACTTGAAATGATCAACAACTTCCTTATGGTTCCCTTAACCTCCTGAGATAGAGAGTCAAACCAAGTGCTAGCATCCTTCCTCACAACTACCTCAAACATCTCTAAGCATCCCTCATCTCCTATCACCCTTTTGATAAAGCTAGCCATTTTGAAATTTTCTAAAAGTAACTCGGCATGCTTGCCAGGCTCTCCAAAGAAGAGGGGATATCCTAACATTTGGCGTTGGGCCTCCATTGAATCAATTTCAAAGTGACAACACGATTCTTTATTTCTTTCTTAAAAAGGTATACACAATATGTTTTTAAAATTGCAATCTATTCTACAGCAAAATAAAAATATGCACATCAAATGATCTATGATAGTCAACAAGAGGCAAGATGGCCGGGTTTGGTGATGCGATTATTTTTACTACTCTTTGAGAACCAAACATGAACACCATACATTGCTAAAAATGGATCTTTCTACTCATTGCCACATTTATTCTAATGTGTGGAGTGAAATGAAAGGGAAAAACTTATATTCCTGGGCCAATATCCATGGTCTATGCATGACCTAATGCTTAAAATAAAACAAAAATGTAGACGTCTAAACTAAGGTCGCACCTACAGAGAGACAAAATAAAAGGATTTATTGAAGCGTTTATCTTGGTTAGCCTAAGAGGGCCCAAAATTCTAAGAATTATTCGCCAAAATTATAATTTAGTGCTAAAAATGATATGCACCTTTTGCCTTGCAATGGGAACAAATGGGTCATACAAGTTCTCATGATTCATGCCACATACTTGATTATGCTAAAAGCTAAGCAGTCATGAAATATGCAACAACAATAGACACCAAGCCCTCCTCTGTGGGGGCACCAAAATTGAAGTGGTTTGGGGTGGGCAACAAGAGAAGTGACCTCTAGACACTCCTCAAGGCTTCGATGATGCTCAATTAGGACTGGTGCGACCACAAGCACACAAGACAAAAAAAAATCCACACCAAACCCAACAAAATAGAGGGACATCACCTAGTTCTAGATGCAAACTAGGACGTAAATAGTATGTAGTCAATCATGCAAAGAGAGGAATGCAAAATTTTCACACAAACACACACTAAATACAGTCCTTTACAACCATAGGATTTGGAAGAGAGTACAAATCAACGTGAACAACTAGACCGTGGCCTAAAAGATTAGTTGTTCCAAGCTTAGAAAAAATTAGAGAGAAAACACAAGGCTTGATCTTATTGTCATTACGGGAGCCCTCTCGTCGCATAACCCTCTTACAAGTAGTTCTAGGAAAATAATTCAACAAGCCCCTTAAAACCACAAGGCATGAAAGGACACAAATAATCTTGAGGATAAGTTCACCTTGTACAAGCCATCCAACCAACTTGCTGAGTTGATTTTGGAGAGAAGAGTCATAGCCGTTGTACACAATTTCACCCCAAACTATCAATCTTATTTATGAGCAAGTGGAAGCTATAAACGTGATGGAGAGTAGGGCATCAGTCGATTCCTCTCAATAGCCTCAAAGAATCTCTAAGCACATATGAGTATAATGAGATAGAGAGCTCTCAAAGATTACAATCTCCTCACACAACTAGGATTGGAGAGGGCTATGTTATGTGTTCAATAAATCTCTTTTACAAGAAAGAGAAGGGCTCTATTTATAGGAGATTAAGCCTAATCAATTTTATTAAAAAAACATAGATTATGATTTTTTTTTTAAAAGTTCAAATAAGAGTGGGTCTTTCTTATCCTTTGAGTCACATGAGTGTGAGCTCAAGGAGAGAGAATTATTGAGGTTGAAAGGAGAGAGTTTTGAGTGAATAACTTGAGAGTGCCTACTTTAGTGGATAGTAGAGGGTGCATTTTTTACAACAAGGTTAGTGGTTAGTGTTAGTAATCACTAAAAAGTTAGTGGTACAATTTACAATGGGTAGAATGAGTTTGATGGTAAGAGGATATGGTGAATGAAGTAGGAACCCTGAATCTTTGAAGAAGCTTGGACTTACCTTGTGTAGATTGTCAAGAATGACTACCAATCCTCTTTTTGTTCTTCTTCTCTTCTTTACGCCTTCCTTTGCTGATGTCGATCACCAATTATGGAAATGACGATCCAGTGATGAGATTTCCAAATTTTGTAGAGTTTAAGCATGGCCTACATGTTGAATTTCATGTACATAGAGAAGAGGTAAGACGAAATTATGATTTAGAGGTAATAGAGAGAGACATACATATGGTGTATATACATTTAGAGTTTATATGAGGGCTAATGGAGGTGAGAGGGGAGGTTAGTGGTGAAGAGGGTGAAAGAAATCATGGAAGGTGCAGGTTTGAGTGAGGGATAAAGAGGAATAAGTGTGTGTCGAAGAGTGAATGAAAGTGAGAGGAGACTAGGATGACTTTTGAGAAAAAGTGGGCACACTGGGGTCCACCATGAAACTCATATCTTATCGATGGTAAATTCAAAAATTATGAAAAAAATTTAGATGCTTACTTAGCTTGTGGGCTACATTTTGTCTTTGGTCACTTCTTTAATTTTTTAGTGGAGATAGGTGCCAAAAATCTCACCTAAATGTCTGTTTTTTATGCCTGCAAAAGTCTTCTAGTGGCCCCCTCCTTTGTTGAATTTGCACAATGCATCCAAGAATGAGCCCCTCCATGAGTCATATCATGATACAAAGTATCCAAGTTATCTTTACACATGCATGGAGGAGGATCATTGGTGAATAAAGAAATATATACATGGTGGGACTAGTGTATGGACTATTCATGGACTTTAGCTCAATAAACAAATGGTGTTTGAATTATGAGTACAAAATGAAAAAAATATGAAAAATTTATGGATATGGAAAAAGATATTGGAATCATATGATATGGTCTCTTTTTTATATTATTTTGGGTGAAAGAAAAAAAGTATGTAAGTAGATAAAAATTATATAATAAAAGTGACTAAGCGAGTAGAAATCAATTTTTTGTTTTCACAAGGGTGAGGGTGGAAATGTGGGGGTCATTTGTATTTTTACAAATGCATTTCTTTTTATTCTGCCAATTCCATGTCTTGTATATTTAAAATATGACATCTTTGCTTGGTAATGTGTTTTTTTGTGTATTCCATATACCAAGTGGCTTGTTCTTTGCAAAATATGCACTATTCCATATACCAAGTGGCTTGGTAATGTGTTTTTTGTGTATTCCATATACCAAGTGGCTTGCAAAATATGCACTATATAGGTAGAGTATACGCTACATAAGAAAGGAGAAATTGTAAGTGTAAGAATTCAAAGTGTTTATTATAACCTCAAAGAAGTGATTTTGGAAGCCTACCAAGTAGTAAGTGTTGTCTTTTACTCCCCAAGATTTTTTATTCTTTGTTATCAAATTTTTGTATTTTCCTATTAAAGCCTTGTATTTTTACCATAAACATGTGGTAGGAATGTATGTGAACCCACTTAGGACCACCGAGGCATTTTTTTCTCGCTAGGAGGTTTTTCTCTCTGTGCATTATATTTTATTGATAGCCATTTTTTGGCTATCCGTATTTTCCATAGTGAGCTACCTCACCAAAGAAAGATCACCTAAATACTATGGCTATCTTCACTCTTTCATTGTATATATGCGTGTGTGACTTAGGGGACTTTCCCCATATCTCCTTGAAAATCCTCAGCTAGCGAATCACTAGGCTAGTTGAGACAAAGAAAAATAAAAATAAAAATATAGATAATATGATCCATTAATGTGTAAATATTTTACTTTATGGTAGGTCCAAATATGGTCATTATTATTATTATTATTATGATATTTATTTAACTAGTGTGAATCCCTTCCAAGAAAAATCACAAAAAATACCTTTCACCTAGTCATTCCTTGTTACTAAATTATTATTTGCTACATGTGCATTATCCCTTCTTGTAAATAAAACTACATTATAAAAAACAAATGAGATTCCTCTTATTTGATTTTCTATAAATAATCATAGATTTTAATTTTATATTTATATACAAGTGACACTATTCTAGATTCTATGAATTGTTTATAGGCTAACCTATTTTTTCATCATATCCATATATCCTATTTTTGAATAATCCTAATCCATGCAATCCCTCAAGAATCTATTAGGTCATGCTCTCATAAAAGGGCTCACCCTTGGAGCCTTCTACAAATTCAACAAAAGGGGGGCCACTAGAAAAAATAGGTATTTGTTGACTCGTGGGTCAACCTCACAACATAACTCAATAAAGAATTATTTTTTGAGAGTTATGAAATGCTGCGGATTATGGTTAAAAACATCATTTGTAATGAGTGGTTAGTCTAGTTGCAAAATTTGGGTGCAATGGAACTTCCAGATTGTACATACAAATCCATTTTACCCCTTGAACTCTATTTTAGGTTTAACCTATGGTAGACTTAGTATATAATGTACCTAGGTCATTTTGTAAAGAGAAATTTTATCATAATCAAGTTTTAAGCTGTCGTCGACTGTGTGTGAGAGAGAGCGTGAGTTTCATCCTAGCGCTACTGTCGCTTGCTCATCGCATTGGAGAACCAACAACACCATTGTGCTAGGCTGGGTGAGAGCTACGTGACAATGCCAAGCATTCCACGCGAGACGAAGCACGCATGCTAATGCATCTACGAGCCATTTGTAGTCGTAAGTGTATCAAACAATGTCTATTTTGCTTGCAAGTAGTCATTAGAATCGTGGAGACATAAGCTACACGTAGGTACTTAGAGATTTCAGTTTCAGGCACTTTCAACATTTTGCTATGTCTTCATATGCGTTTTCTACAGATGGGTTTAGAGCAAGGATTTTGAGTGTAGAGGATTTGGGACAGATGTATCCTAGTGAGGGGATGGTGTTCCTTAAGTTTCGTGTAATTTTGGCATGATTAGTGAGTTTCCTTCAGTTTGTGTGTATGTGGGTTGAGTGGTGTAGTTGAGAGCAATGAGATTCTAGGTTGTGGTTTTGTTAGCCTTCCAGAGTGTTGTATGCTTGGGATGGTCTCAGCCTGACAAGCTAAAGAGATTGCCTCTGTGAACCTATCATGTCATATGTGTCTTTGATTGACATTATGTTGATCTAGGTTGTGTTCCATGCACTTTATGGGTGGGGTGATTCGCTCCTACAACATTGGCGCCGTTGCCAGGGATACAAGGACTTGAGTAGGTATTCTTACTAATGCTCACAGTGGTGGTTTCTTGCTTTAGTTTTGGCTAAAGAAAGCATTTTTCTTAAGTGGATCCAAAAGAGGTTATTCCGAGATCAAGTGGATAGCTAGGAAGCGTGTGTCTTACCAAGGGTCTGTGACTAGGTAGATTTAGTTAGGATTTGTAGTACTAGTTGTAGATTAGAGTAGTTGTTGGTGGTCGAGTGATTTGTGGGGTGATAAAAACATTTTCTAGTCCATTTGTGGCATTGAATCGTTTTTCTACTCATAGATACAAAACCCCATATGATTTATAGGAGTAGCTTTAGGTAAGTGATCTGATTTTGATCTAGAGCTATTCATCATTGGTTTATTTGCTCAAGTGCTTGTTTGCATTTAGAATCTCTAAAAAGTCTACTTTTGAGGGGGGAGAAAATGCAATAAACAGCTTTCTGTTGGTATTTTTGCATGACTTATTGATGTTGAGCATATAAGAGGGCATGTGCAAGAGTTATGTGAGCAAAAACTAAAATTTTATAAACGTGTGTCTTGCCAAGGGTCTGCGACTAGGTAGATTTAGTTAGGATTTGTAGTACTAGTTGTAGATTAGAGTAGTTGTTGGTAGTCGAGTGATTTGTGAGGTGATAAAAGCATTTGCTAGTCCGTGTGTGGCATTGAAGCCTTTTTCTACTCATAGATACAAAACCCCATATGATTTATAGGAGTAGCTTTAGGTAAGTGATCTGATTTTGATCTAGAGCTATTCATCACTGATTTATTTGCTCAAGTGCTTGTTTGCATTTAGAATATCTAAAAAGTCTATTTTGATTGTCCAAGCACAACACATACCCTTGGTGATACCCTATCATCAAGGAGGACTCCAAATAGGAGAGGGGGAGGCATTCTAAATGCGGACCTAATATATGAATATTAGAGGGCAATGTTCTGTGAGCTGTATTGAATTGTTGCGTTTGATTGTGATGATTTAAAAAACAATTCAGAGTACATGCCCTCATAGTAGAGTTACAAGACGAGTATGGGGACAAAAGCCATATATGAGCCCCTATTGACATTTGTACAATGTACACAGCGTTCAGAGTTCTATTAAAATGAAATTTTTTTGGGTTGACTAGATTTTTTGTTTTATTTTGTTATTTTTGTGATATTCAAAAAAAAAAAAAGAGGAAAAAATCCATAATCCAGATGAAGAAAAGTCCGAAGAGATGTCGAACCGTACAAAGCTAAGAAGGTCCAAGAAAATGACGACACTTCACGAGGAATGTCTCAAAATCCATATGTACCATGGATAATGTCAAAGAGAGAAGAAAAGAACACTGATCAGCCTTAGACTATAATAGAATGGTCTTGAAACACTGGGCCAGACTACAATGACAAAGAAAGTTGGTGATGCGAATAAACAAAAGCAACCATCAAGTATAGAGTTTCCTATCAGACATTTCATGCGACTACAAGGTTGTATATAGGAAGTAGATGTTTATAGTATAAATATTCTATCTTGTATGTGACTTAATGAAGCCTAACAAACAAAAGGGACTAATAGTACTGACAAGCACAAAAGGGACAAAAATGCCAACTCAGTCATCTTTCGTGACGGATGTCTACAAGAACAACTAGGGATCAAGCCAAATTCTGGTCATCATCATTGGTTGTACATAATTTAGCAGCCAAAAGGTGCCAGAGATGCCCATCATCCTTTCTCGATAATGAAATCCAAAAAGTTAGCTTGTAAAGACAAATCACGCCAAACTTTGTCAGGAGGCTATGAAAAGAGGATACTACAAGCTAAGGGTTAAAAAAAATAAAAAGTCTGACCCTTAGCCAAAGATGCAATTTTTCAAATCTAAAGCCATGATAGGCATCTACATACCATGTACATCGTGTATATGTATTTTGGGGACAAATGGACAATGATAGCTTATCGATGGTCATCTATCAAGGATGATGTCAAATAAAGCCCTTTTGATGCAAGCAACTAACTTGGGAAATTGACTGGGGTTTGTCAGGCTTTAATTAAGTCATGTATCAAGTAGAAGTAGTATAATGATTTACAAATCACACAAAAGCTAACATTGGTAAATGCAACTTTGATCCCCTTGATGCAAGAACAAATGAGTCACCAAACAACAAAGAAGAGCAAACGCAAATGGTAAACAAACCAACCTTTACAGGGCTACATGTCTTTTCCTTGATAATGCAAGTCATTTTGTGAAGAGAACTTTTATCATAATCAAGTTTTGAGCTTTCGTTGACTATGTGTGAAAGAGGAAGGCAGAGAGCGTGAGTTTCATCCCGATGCTATTCCCCGCTCTCTCATTGCATTGAAGAATCAACAACACCATTGTGCTAGGCTCGGTAGGAGTTGTGTGACAATGCCAAGAATTCCAAACGAGACGGAGCATGCACGCTAACACATCTACGAGCCATTTGTGGTCGTAAGTGTATCAAACAATGTCTGGTTACTGCTTGCAAGTAGTCATTATAATTGTGGCAACATAAGCTACACATACGTGATCATAGATTTTAGTTTTGTACACTTTCCAAATTCTACTCTGTCTTCATACGCGTTGTCCGTACATGGGTTTAGAGAGAGAATTTTGAGTGTAGAGGCTTTGGGACAAATGTATCCTAGTAAGGGGATGGTGTTCCTTAAGTTTCGTGCGATTCTGGCATGATTTAGTGACTTTCCTTCCGTTTGTGTGTATGTGCGTTGAGTGGTATAGTTGAGAGCAGTGAGATTCTAAGTTGTGGTTTAGTTAGCCTTCTAGAGTGCTGTATGCATGGGATGGTCTCAGCCTGACAAGGTAAAGAGATTTCCTATGTGCGCCTTTCATGTCATCTGTGTCCTCGATTGACGTTGTCGAGGGATAATTGTGCGAATGGTGAGCCGAGAAGGCACCGGGCCCCTAGCTGTGAGAGGTGCGAGGAAAGAGGTGCAGCGGGCACAATTAACAAGACAGAGCTCAAAACAAACGGTTCTCTTAATTCCAATTAATCAACCATAATCATCATTAATCAATCATTAATGGAGGCTTAATGCTCCTTACAAGATAAAACCTGGCTTAATCCAGGTGCTAATCAAGAAAGTGATAATGACTTGCTTAACTCTGCCTTCTGCTTCTTCCCGTTATGGCTTAGGAACTTCCTCTTCCAATGGCCATCCGATTTGGCTTTTGCTTCCTGATTCGAATGGTTAATGATGGCTTAGAAGCTTGGCTTGGCTTAAGGATAATAAGATTAGCTCTGGTTATGAGAGCTTAGGCTTGGTTTATGAAATTGGCTTATGAGGTTCGGAATCAAAGCTTGGGCTTAAGCGATATTAGAGATCAAGCTTGGCTTATGATTGAGGATTATATCTCAGAAGATTATGATTACTTCGCTTGGGTTTGGCTCAAGAGATTAGAGGTTATGATCCTCGAGGTTTAAGATGGCTAATCCGGTTTAGAGTAGGCTTGATAACAGATCTTGGCTTATGGCTTCAAGTTAATAGGCTTATGGCTTCGAGTTAGTAGGCTGTATTCGGCTTAAGAGCTAGGATTATGAGGATTATGAGCTTGAATATTACCCGCTTATGAGGAGATTGAGACTTTGATTAGTGAGCTTCAACTCGAGAGCTTTAGATCAGGATGGCTTTGATTGCTTAAGCTTCTGATTAGAGAGCTTAGGCTTGAGAGATTTAGATTAGGATGGCTTAAGGAGATTAGCTTCGAGCTTATGAGGAGGATTAGCATCGAGCTTATGAGGAGGATTAGCTTAAGTTATCAAGCTTATGAGGAGGATTAGAACTCATGATGATGAGGAGGAGGCTCCCGTATCCAAGCTTGGCTTCGAGTAGGCTAATCATGGCTTATATAGTTAAGAGTCGGTTAAGAAAGCTTACATAGGCCTTGGATTCTTCCTCCTGAGAGAGGAACTCAACCCCAAGATGATGACGAAGAAGAATCCCCAAGAGTCGTTCCCCTTTTGTGCATGGGCCTCTATTTTTAGCCATCCCATTAGTGATATCGCTAATGGAACTAACTGCTTAATGACATGGCAGGCTTAAATTTTGACGGGCGCGAAACCAAGCGGTAACAAGACCGAAATGGTGCACCAGGGCAAGCTGAGCATTTTTCATATCATCTGCATCATCACCTGTGCCTTCTGTTGCCTCGCACGAGCTTACCTTCCCCGCTTCCTCCTCTGTTCGCTGCCACCAGGACTTGGCTCGCCATTTTCCCCTTTGCTTCACATTAGGTTTTAAAAAAAAACCTCCTTCATTGACTTAATGGGCGGCCATTGAGAAGGCCTTTGGGCGGCTGGCCTTTGTAAAGGGCATCACATTTGGCATACAAATCGGCCATGCAAAGCTTCGGGCTTCATGTCCGATACACATGTTGGCCAAGGCTTTGCCAGGCTTCTTCATTGGCGGCCATAGTCATCATAAGGGAATCACATTTGGCATAAATATCGGTTAAGGCATTGCCTCCTTTGCAATCGGAAAACAAACCCAGCTCCTTGCCAAGCCATGTCGACGTTCCCTGCAATCATTGCATTTCAAAATTCGTCATTTCGGACATGATACTCCTCAAGCACTTACTCTTTTGCATTCCAAAATCCCAGCTGCAGCTCATTGAGCAAGTAGACCAGAGTGGTGCGGAACCAACTCAAGTGAATATTTACCGGCCAATATCTTGGTAACCGGAACTCCGATCATCACTGATCTGAAAAGACCGACGTGCTCCACAAAGTGAGCACTTCAAGCCCATGCATTCATTTCATTTCTGTCACCTCAACTGCAGTTGCCCAATCCGGTACGGATCTGCTACTACTGACTGAAATTAAAACTGTCATAACTTCTTATCCGTAGCTCCGATTGACGAGCTGTAAAGACAGGCATGTAGAGCTCATCGAGCACCTCAACTTTAATTAATAAAATCCTAGCTTTGACCATTTCAAGAATACTCACTATTTAGAATTACCAAGACATCTTATGGCCCTTAGAGCCGCATTTGGCACACTTTTAGCTTATAAATTGACTTGTTAGCAAGCCCTTATAACCACTGATTAATCATGTAGGATTCAAATAAACCTGATTGGCATTCCTTTGTTGATTTTCTTGTCATGGGAGTGGAGAGGCACGACATTCACCCCCTTTGAACCTGCACAGCCTCCGGTCTTCAAGCTGCATCTTCTATAAATATCTTCATCTATGTATCACCAAGCTCACGTAGTTGATCAAGCTATGTAAAAACAAAAATAAAGTGTAAATCATAACATCAATAGTCTAGCTCAATTATCTGGTAGCTGTCCCATCACAATCCTTGAACCGCAGTGGTCGTATCTCCAAAGCATGCAATTATAAAAATCTGTTTAGTGAACCCCTCCAAACTCAAGTGCTCCAGTTACTTATGCACACGGCTTGACCATCAGCTCTCTTTAAGGAAACCTGGCAAGCTCAAGTATGCCTTACTCTGTTTGCACACGGAATGGTTGTCAAGTCCTTTACTTCAAGTTCTGGTAGCAGAACCATCTCAAAAGATGTGAACATACTATAACAATTGTCCAAGATGTCAACTGGAAGCTAGCCATGTAAGCTTATTGATCATATAATCAAAAACACGTCTATCTTAACATACATCCAAAAATAAATCTACTGCCAAGTAACCTGCTACAGGAAAATAAATGAAATCTCTGAATCTTCAAGTTTCTCTTCAATAGCCCCGAGGATCAAATGGAATAATAAGGAATTGCCCCAATAGTGGAGTAGCATAATATCCACATAAGCATACACATTCTGAATCAATCAACTTCAAGAATTTATGCTCTAAATATGCTATGCCAGGATCTAGCAGAAAGAAACCACCATGTAGACCCAAAAATACCCATCCATAGTGTACCTACTTTTGAATATCTTTTGAATCACCTGGATCAAATACCATTAAAATCACATAGCATTGATGGCCTCCACAATATGCTAGAGCTTCACCTGAAGCATAGTGCAGCAGCCACATCTCATAAACTTTTGGTAACTTAAGGTCGTTACCAACAAGAATCAAAGAATTCTAACTCCCTTTAACTGGTAGCCAGGACATCACTGACATAATAATGAGGAATAATATCCAAATCCAGCCACATTTGGCACATTGTCCAAGAAAATAAAAAATCCTGAGCACTTTATGCATTATCAGGGATGATTTAGCATCATCACCCCCTCTAGCTTCACAACCATTACGAAAAATCTTAGGACTTTCAGGACCTGTATCATCAGAGAGATTTTTATGTGGCTCTTGAGGTTGATAATGAATATTAGCTTTGTCCTGAAGATCTTCATCTACAGCATCCTTGGGAAAATCACCCTTGGAGGTCTCAACATTCTTCAAAGCTATAGGAGGCGACTCCCCTTGCAGCCCATATATAAGCATATATGTACAATCCATGTCAATATCCTGCTCACAATCAACATGACGTAAGCAATCTTCAATATCGCCCTCTGCTTCCTCATCTGCATCCATGCTACTTAGCAAGCCATTATTACTTTGCAAAGGTTCATCAGGAACCCCCTCTGAAGGGATACATGCATCACAAAGCTGAGCTATACCGCTATAACCTTCTCCTTAAGATTGGGTCAAAAAATCTTCAATTATAGAATGGAATTGGAGCTGATCTCTTGAGACAGCTAATTCCAGTGTTGAAGGATTTCAGCTACTTAGAGTAGGAAGAGTTCAGACAGCAGACTAGACAGAAATCAATGACTAGACTGAAATATGAATACTGAAATGACAATCAAACTTAAAGGCTGGAATAAAGTTCAGATTCAGATTCAGAAGACTGTTGAGAAGTCAGTATCACTGGAATATATATATATATCATGATTGAGATTACAGTGAATATGATTACAGAGAGAGAAAGTGTAGTCGATCGTACTGCCACTGATGCTCAAGTGCAATTATAGCTCAAAGCGCTAATACAAGTGATAACAATTTCCCCCGATATCAAAGTAATGGGCCCTATTTATATGCTTCGGGTTTACCGTAGTAATTACTCTAGTAATTACTAAGTGATTTACTGCCCATCTTCTAAGAACACGTTCCCACATGGTGACGCGCCAGCCGTCTACATCCTTCCCTTCTTTCTTGAATTTTGGCAAGATTCCAAAATTTCTGAAAAATCCATGGTCTGGTTATGATGTGGAACTGAAAAATCCATCGCCTGGTTCTGATGTTGACAATCCATCTTCTGGTGGATTGTCAGAGTCTGACATTGAGAAGATGGTGAAGGATGCAGAGCTCTAGAAAAGAGCACTATCTTTTCGAGAGGCAGCTGAAAAGGCCAAGGTGGAGGTGTCATCTCTCCTTGCCTGCTGAGAAGAAAAGTCGCCCCTGAATTCTGAGATAGAACTACCCAGTATCCTTCCATTGGACCGTCTTCCTTTTGCCCTTACTCTTTGACCGTGTTGGTGCCTGAGAAGTCCCAGCATCAGCATTCTCCTTCTGAATCAGTCGGTAAATGGCCTCCTGCTCAAGCTGATCCCGCCGGTCTGTGGTCATCTCTACCTCATAAGGTGTGAGAGAATGATAGGTTTTGGTGTCAGGATCATAGAGTGTACGCCTGCCCTTGCTGAATCTGGTTCTAGCCAGTTTATGACAATGAGAAGCAATATGGATCCATCCTTCGAAAAGAGACTGATTGGTTTTGACGCAAGCTTCGAAAAGAATCTCAGCCATCTCCCTGTACTATGGTGCCAAACCCGGCTTTGCTGCAATGTCTTTCTCAGGCATTTTGAAAGATTCGACCGTGAGCTATAGTAGCTAATTAGTAACCTTAGTCAATCCTCTGACCTGAATCTTCCACTGGCCCATACACAGGTGAATCCTGTGTAGCTCTTCCTTCATTGCCTGGATGTCATTGATTTGAAGAGCATCATTGAGCAATGTCTGCCAAGTCTTCCATTACACAGTTGATCGCTCATACCAATCCCTAAGCTCATCAGTTATTTTGAAATATGTGAGTCGATCAACTGGTTCTTGATGTTGAGGATACAGCGCTGGAAAAAATCTTGGCAACTCAGTTTCTCTTGCTGGAACAACATACAAGAGAACTGGAGAATCAGACACAAATTCCAAGAAATTCAGAACTGCCTGGTTCTCTTGTTGCATCATCTTCCTAGTAATTCTTACTAGCTGAAATAGGGTTCGGAGAGCAATTGCCTGTGCTCCTATTGACATTCGCGTTTGGGGTCCTCTGCTAGTTGTTGTCTGGTCCTCCAGGATAGCTTTCACTCTCTGGTCCAAAACACCTCTGGTAGTTTGCAGTTGTACCAGAACATCCTTAAGTTGGACCCTAACATCCTTCATGCAACGGTAAGTTGGTTTGTTACCCAGCAGAAGTTCCAGTTCTAGAGCTAAAGAGTGACAATCTGCAATAGATTGTCTTTGCCAGTGCGGGTTTACCACTTTCTCATTAGCATTGAGTATCCATTCTGGAACTCGTTCCAACAGCTGAACTGTACTGGGGTGCGCAGGTAGTCTGCAGGATTCTTTATCATGGAAAGCAGCAGATTTCCAATGTTCCACCATTTCCCTGGCTCCCACATATAATCTTTGGAACCTTTCTAAATCAGTCCATAGAGCATCATCCTCCAGATACTGTCTGGTGATGGAGTCTTGTTAATGTCTCAGCAGCTTATTCAAGGTAATAAGCTGCAGTGAATGCTGATGATCATTCATTGGTCCTTCATCCTTAACCTTCATTTTTCCTTTAGCCTCTCTGCTGTGATGGGACTGATTAGTTGGCTCATCTCCACTGTTACTAGGCTGTTGTTCTTCAGTCTGCGGATGACCCGACTGTTGCCGACTGTTGTTCTGTTTCCTGTCTTTCCTGTTGTTCCTCAGTCTGGTCTGGTTGTTCTGGCTGTGACTGGCCTCCTTCATCTGGCCCTGTCCCACCAGTACCAAGTCGTGGGGGTGGAGATGGTGGTGGGGCATCATCATCATCCTGTGTATGCCCGGCTTCTTGATCATCCTCCTCCTTATCAGCTTCATCTGCTTCTTCTTCTTCATCCTCCTCTGGGGATGTCCGCTGCTCAATAAATCCATGATGGCTTGGTTCATCAGAGCATTGTTGAACTCACTCACCTTGTCCTGCAAATCACTTTGCAGAATTTCCATCAAGGACTTTAAATTTTCTAAATCAAAAACAGCATTGCCTGCGGGGTTCAAAATTTCAGACAAGCTATTGTAGATGTATTTGTCCGTTAGCGAACGCTTCAGAGTTGTATGGTGTAATAGAAGCTTTCTAAATTTTGCCCGCTTCGTTCTGAGCCCCATTTCAGCTCGCTCGGCAGCTCTCAATGCTTCATTCCTTTGATTCTTTATGATCATAATTTCAGACTCAGCTTTAGCTAACTTTTTGTTCAACAACTCCTGAGCTCTTTCTGATTGAGCTTCCAATACCCTGTGTTGTATGTTCTGCACTTCCTGGGCTTTCTGGAGTGTGGCAATCTGGTGTTGTGCTTCTGCCAAGTCAGCTTTAAGCTTTTTAACTTCATCTTTTGATCCAGCAGCCTCCACCAATTATCCCATACAGCTGACAATGGTATTCCAAGAGGACTGTATTAGTACTGAACATCTGTCTTTGACCGTTGTTGGATCAGAATCAACTGGTTCATATATTGCCACAGGAGCCACATAAGGTAGAGATGCATAATCAGTTTTGGTGAGTAAGAGATGCCCTCTTAATTTCTGAGTTTGCATTTGCTGTAACTTATCCTTTTTAACCAGTTGTAGAGGGTTTTGAGAAATGACAGGAACTGTTTCAGACATAGTTGAGGACGCTGGACCTTTCCCCTTATCTAGTTGTTTCTTGCCTTTGTCCCTTGACTGGTCTGGTACCTTTGCCTCAGTGACTGGCTTTACCTGATCTTTCCCAGTAGCAACTGTATGTTTGACAACTGTCTGATCAGGTACAGTTGTCTCTGTGCTCGCTGCCTTTACCTAGCTTTTGATTTGCTTCAAGAATTCACTGCTTTTGGTCAGTGTAATTCTTGGTTTTTTTGAACTACTAGCTTCCTCTGCAGTAGCTTTCCTTTTGAGGTCCTTGGAAGTTGTTTGACTGTCCGTTTCCTCGTCGTCTGAGGACAGTTCAATTTTCTTAGGTTCAGAAATAGGTTGTTCACTCCAAGCCAGCTTTACCTGCTCATTAACATCTGCAGCAGTAGCCCAATACAGAAATTGCCAGACATACCATGCCTTGAAAACAGTTTGGGATTTCAACTTGGCAGTCTGTTGAAGGACATTATGTGAGTATTTGACACAGGTTGATATGGACTTGTGGATCCAGTATCTTGTCCAACAGCATAGCAAATAATTTTTCTGACACATAAGTAGGGTTATTCTTAAGACTCACTGCTTCGGCTACAAACCTGTAAGCAGCGGAGGCTTCCAGTCCTGTTACAGGAACTCCTTAAGCACCTGCCTTGCGCTTCTTTCGAGCTGCTTCATCCTCCTTTAGAGCAATACTTATTTGCTACGCAGTTGCCACCGATGGTTTAGGCTCATTGGGCATCCGAAATGCAAATGCAATGTCTTCTGGTGTCACTCACACCCTCCTATTATTTATCATAGTACTACTGTTTTCTGCATCAAAGGAATCAAGAACTTGCTTGATGATCCCTGCATCAAAATCAATCCTTGTCGCTTGCAATACAACTCGCAGATCCCATAGTTGTAGCAGAGTCATTGCATGATCAGTAAAGACATATCGTTGGATTTTACTGTATGGAAGAACAGGAAGACTTGCCTTTGGCTCTGCAACGATAGCCTGGGTTTCTTCAAGAGTTTCCTGCATCTTCTCTGAACGTTTCCTTCTACCCATACACTGTGAGGTCGACGACGATGAAACAGGCGAAGGCGAAGAGGACTTACTTGTGTTAAAGTCGTTGCCTGGTGTCGCTGGTAAGGTTGTTTGACAGTCAGCTGTCTCGTCAGAGGTTGAAGTTTGCGGTTGTAGTGAAGAAACCTCGAAGCTTGGAGATGGTGAATGGTTGACAGGAGGAAAACGTCGCGCAGGAGATTTATGAGGAAAAATGCTAACTCTCCTGACTGTTATACGTGTTCGCGCCATAAAAGCTCCACCACTCACCGCACCTAGACTTGTGTGTGCCGTTGCTGACATGGCAAACATGCATTGGACAAGATTGCAACCTATCCTTGTAATAATTATCATTGGCATACCATTTGACCGTTGGCCACTTAAAATTTGGAAAATGTGTTCATACTGGTTCTGAACTGATTCCCACTCTGGCTGGACCATACTAGTACTGGTTCTTAAATCAGCCTGATCTGATTCTTCAGGTACTGGTTCTGAAGCTGGAACTGGTTGCACATGGAAAAGACCAAAAATATCTGATTCTGGTATCTCTTGATCAACAACCTCCAGTTCCTTAGTGACTTCTTCTAACCCAGTTTCTCTGGTCTCTGAGTAATAAAGTTTGATCTTTGCTCCATCATATACTCCTGGCAACATCAGTCCCGATAAGTATTTTAATCTGACTGTGCCATTGGAGAAGACTCAATCAACCTCAAAAGGTCCTGCCCAGGCAATCTTCAAATTCGGCTTCTTTGGACCCAGTCTAGACTGATATAGAAGCACTAAGTCTCCTTTCTGGAATTCTCGGACTTTAATTCGGCGATCATGCCAGTGCTTCCTTCTTTGTTGAACAATTTCTTGTTCCAATATAGCTCTTTGCCTGAGTTCATCTAACTGCATCAGTTCATCCAGTCTTTTCTTAAGATTATGGTTGAAGTCTAGTCCATACTTTATAGCCATTCTCAGACTGGGGATTATAAACTCCATAGGAACCACAGCTTCAGTTCCATACACCATTCTGAATGGTGTCATTCCAGTAGTTACCTTATAAGCTGTCCTATAATCCCAGAGAGCAGTTTGAAGCTTCAAATCCCACTGGTCTGGTTTCTTTTGTACCACCTTAATGAGAATAGTCTTAATTGTCTTATTGCTACTTTCAGCCTGTCCATTGCATCTGGGATAGTAAGGAGTAGATTTCCAATGCTTGACTGAAAGCATATCCAATACGATTCCCATAGTATCATTGATGAAATGTGTCCCGTGATCGGTCACAATTTCCACTGGACATCCATATCGGCAGACAATATTCTCAAACAGAAATCTTGCAGTTGACTTGGCTGTGTTGTCAGGAAGAGCCTTAGCTTCAACCCACTTGGTAACATAACAAGTAGCCATCACGATGTACTTGTTCTTCCTGGGAGTCACCTTCTTAAAAGGTCCCATAAAATCCAATCCCCATTTCATGAATACTCCCAATGGTTGTATTGGCATTAAGGGAGTCATGTCTACAGCTGTTGGTCGGCCCATTCTCTGGCATATATCACAAGTTTTACAAAAGCTTCTGACATCAGCAATCATTGTTTGCCACCACAGACCTGCTTGCAGAATCTTCTTGTAGGTTACTTCGTTGGAGAAGTGTCCACCAGACTCTCCATTATGTGCCTCTAAGACAACTTGCATTCTTCCCTCCATTGGAACACATCTCCGAAGTATACCATCCACACCCAATCGATAAAGTACTCCCCAAATGATGGTAAATTTCAGGCTTTTTATGATCAGAGCCTTCTTCTGATTCTGTTTCCAATCTTCTGGAAAGGCACCTTGGGAAAGGAATTGATAAATATCATACCATTCAGGATCCACTGATTCTTCTGCTTCTAGCTGAAATAAATCAGCATCCACTGGTTCATCTCTCAGAGGTGATTCTGAATATCCTTCTGTACTTCTGGAAAGGAAGATAGCTCCATAGTGGTTTCGGCCAGGCTTATGGAAAATTCTGAACTCAAATTCCATAAGGAACTTTATCCATCTTATCAGCCTTCCTTGAATAATGACTTTGTTAATCAGAAATAGAAGAGCTTGATGATCCACATAAAAATGGAATAACTTCCCCAATAGGTAATGCCTGAACTTTGTAGCGCTAAAAACCATTCCGAGGGCTTCTATTTCAGTAGTCGTATAGCCTTGTTCAGCCTGACTGAATCTCCGACTAGCAAAATAGACCGGATAGTCTGTCCTGCCGTATGGGTGAGCTAATATTGCCCCCATTGCCAATCCTGAAGCATCTACGTGTACATGAAAAATAATATCCCAATTCGGCTGCCTGAGGATTGGTTTACTGGTAATGGCTTTTTTCAAATTCTGGAAACTCTCCTCACATTCAGCAGTCCAATTGAACTTACTGGTCTTCTTTGTAAGCTCATATAGTGGTACTGCTTGAGAAGCAAATTTGTGTACAAATCTTCTATAAAAATTCACATACCCCAAGAAAGAACTCAACTCATAAGCAGTTCTAGGAGCTTTAGCTTGCTAGACACATTGTATTTTGTTATTGGCCAATTCTATTCCATTGCGGGAAACCACATGTCCCAGTAGCTGATCCCAGGTTCCACTCCTCCACTTCTTGATCATCTGGAAGCAACCAATTTGGTCCTCCTCCTTTTCGTTTGGTCGAATCTTCAGCGTAGTCCCAAGAAGGTCCATTCATCTCTGAATCATTATTCTGATTTAGTGGATCCTCTTCAAAACATACTGATTCTTTTATTTTGCTAGTATCCGCTGGTTCCTCCATTCTTCCAGTTAGCTGAACGGTTCTTTCCCCTGTATTGAATTCAGTAAACTGATCAGGGAATTGTCTCTTCTGCTTGTCAGCTTGTTCTTTGTTTATTAGGACTGCATTCAAATCAATTTCTGCCACAGGAAAGATGTTCATTGCTGCTAGCATTCGCTCAATTTTCTTAGCTCGGTATTTCTGACACAACTCCTTCGGCCTCAGTTCCTTTTTCTAGCTCCTGATGTTATTGGTCTGGATTTTGATTCTGCCACTGGCCCCTTCTATGATTAAGGTATGGTCGACGTAGTCATGAACAGCATGTGCTGTTCTTAACCATGGGCGGCCCAATAGCATTCCATATGCTCCCTGGACATCCAAAACTAGGAAACTAGTTTTGAATTTTTCCTTCCCCACTCTTATCTGCATGTTTTCAATCATGCCCGTTGCTTGTACGACTCGATGATCTGCCATTCTTACTTTAAATGGTGTTGGTTTCATGTTAGTGATACCCATTCTTTGTTGAAGATGGGCTCCCATTATATTGACTCCTGCTCCTCCATCCAGTATGAGGCTTGAGAGAGGTTCCCACTGCTTCCTGACCTTGTAATCTACGTGAATAAGTGGAACTTCATCATCCCGGACAGCCGTCAGGTCTACTGTTTTGGCCTCTGCCTCAGTCTTCCTACGCTGCCTGATAAAGTTGGCCACCTCAGGTAAGGTCTTTCTTATATCCTCCAGCTCTACAGTTAGCTTCTGGATTTTATCACAAATTTTCACCTGAATTTCCTCTTGCTCCTGGTCAGACTGATTGTCAGAGCTTGAAGAGCTAGTGTTTTCATACTGCCATTCTTCTTTAGCAGTACTACTCTTTCCTTCCTCTTCCATCTCACCAGCTAGTCCATGTACCACAGCCAGCATGGTCTTTGTCATGGCCGGTACTGACTGTATCAGTCGATTGGGTTGGTATCTTCTGAATGACTCTAGCCTTGAAACTTTCAGGCTGTTCTGGCAGCTTCTTAGCTAAATCCTCTGTAATTTTAGCTGCTAGTTCTCGCTGCTCTTGCCACTCATCTACCACCTTTTCCTTACCCTTGGCCTTCCAAACTTCCATTTGTTGGGCCCACTTGTTGCTGTTGGAGTTGGCTGGTACTTCTGAAATGTCTGGAATCTCTTCAATGATTACTCCTTTGCTCCTGGTAACTACTCTGACTGGGACTGGCTCTGGTGCCTTAGCCTCAGTAGCAGTCGTTACTGGTGCATCTGGACATTGGGCTGCAAAATGACCATACTTCCCACAGGTGTAGCAATTCATGCTTCTGGTCTGGAAGTTGCCTCTTCCTCTTCCTCTGCCCATTCCTGGTTGGTATCTGCCTCGTCCTTGACCAGTACCACTGGTACCTGGTCCTTCTTCTTGGGCTACTTTGATTGGCTCTGCCTTCACTAGTTCAGTGTAGGCAACTACTGATAGATCCTTTCCTTTCTTAAAATGATGAATTCGGATGCCACAATTATTCCATAGGTGACCGAAGGCCTTGCAGTAGGTACATTGTGGGCATTCCGTGGAGATGTGGTCCTTGGATTTACATCTTCAACACCAAGTCTCCATCTTCCGGACCGGCTGTCTTGTGTGGCTAATCTCTGCAATTTGCCTAGCCATTTCTTCAATTCTCTTGGTCCATGATCCTTTCTTTGATTTTTCCTTTGTTCGATTATCGGAGCTGCTGGATGTTTCATTGGAATCGGTTGCTTCAGTAGCCGAACTACTGCTATTGGTCCTTCGCTTCTTGTGGCTCTTTTCTTTCTTAGCTTGTTGTTCCAGTTTTAATGCTCGCTGGACCAAGTCATTGAATTTCTTTGTAGGGGCTGGTACTTCTTGTTCTCTCAGCTTCTTGCTTCTGAACCCATTCAGAAACCATGCCCTTAATCTCTTCTCAGACGGTGGTTCTTGCAACTGTCTGGTCAGTTCTTTGATCTTTTGGACATAGCTGCGGACTGACAAATTCCTCTGTTTGATCTGATCCAATTCACAGAGAATATCCTCATCCCCTTGATTGTCGGAATATTCCAACCTGAAGGCCTTAAGTAATTTATTATATGATCTTAGTTGGCATGCAGGGTAATGGTAATACCATTTCCTTGCTGCTTCCTTCAAGGTTTGTGGAAAGTATTCCTCCCAATCATCTTCATCAATGTTTTTTAGTTAAGCATACTGCTCAAAAGCTTGTATGTGAACATCAGGATCATCCTTTTTCCCAGCTTTGAACATGGGAAATGAAATCTTCAGGGAAGCGGTGTAATCATTTCGATTACTGTTGATCCCGCCAGTTCTCTTCTTGGCTTCAGACTGACTCTTGGGAACCTTCTTGTAGTTGTCAGTGTCAGCATCCCAGTCAATCTCTGTCTCTGTCTCAGTATCAGTATCCTCGTTGTTTTGTCTGCTAGAAGTTCGGTGACTTCCCTTTCTGCCTTTGATATGCTCATCTTTCTGGCGAGAGTGAGAACTCTTGAAACTCTTTGCCTTTCGTGCTTCCCGTTCTGCCCGTCTGCGTTGAGAATGACTGGAGTGTTGTGAGTCCTGCGCCTCGTCAGCCTGACTATGCTCCTCCTGAGCCTCAGTGTCAGTCATTTTCTCTTGCTTAGGGTCAGACTCTCTTCCTGACTCCTCAGGAATAGGGTCCACACGATTGGTAGATTTTCGGCCTCGATTGGATTTTGGTGCCATTTGCTGAAAACTTCAACTGGGAGAAGAGTCTTTCAGTCAATGAGCTTCAGCTCTCGCCACCGTGATCGCCAAAATGGAATTGGAGCTGATCTCTTGAGACAGCTAATTCCAGTGTTGAAGGATTTCAGCTACTTAGAGTAGGAAGAGTTCGGACAGCAGACTAGACAGAAATCAGTGACTAGATTGAAATATGAATACTGAAATGAGAATCAAACTTAAAGGCTGGAATAAAGTTCAGATTCAGATTTAGAAGACTGTTGAGAAGTCAGTATCACTGGAATATATATATATATATATATATATATATCATGATTGAGATTACAGTGAATATGATTACAGAGAGAGAAAGTGTAGCCGATAATACTGCCACTGATGCTCAAGTGAAATTATAGCTCAAAGCGCTAATACAAGTGATAACAATTGCCCCCGATATCGAAGCAATGGGCCCTATTTATATGCTTCGGGTTTACCGTAGTAATTACTCTAGTAATTACTAAGTGATTTACTGCCCATCTTCGAAGAACACGTTCCCACATGGTGACGCGCCAGCCGTCTACATAGAATTTGCTTCGGTGATAAGAGATTCAGCAAACATATTGCCAGAAATAACCATAAGCTCACTGGAATTATCAGGTACATCCTGTGTTAGGTTCACAGTCTCGGCCACTTCATCATCTATCGCATGTATAATAGATTTGTTTCTGCAATCATCTGTAATAACTCTGCTGCCCTGCTCAGCTATAGTGTCGATAGAACCATTAGAAGCTTGTAGTGGCTCATCTTCTTGATAAACTTGTTGAGAGCACCCCATGCCAAGGTCAGTAGCTTGATAAATTTTTGATGTACAGTCTGGCTCTTCACAAGAACCATTATCCGAGGTAACTTCCATGCGAGCAATCTTTGAAAAAAATTCATACATTTGTGTTCATGCAGTAAAATCATCATGTACCTTTGCTCGATTTCTCAAAATATGGTCCTTTGAAGTTGAATCTGCTTCTTCTAAAGCTGTATTTGCCTTGGATTGACTTATTCCAGAAATATGGTCCCAAAATTGATCATAATTAAGGAACTGCATAAGATCCCCTTCTTCTTTATAGAAAATAATCTGGCCTCGTTCATTAATCTCCTTCATTGTTAACTCGATAATTCTTGAGCTTTCATGAAAAAAACCATCTGCAAAATAATCCCACTGTGTGGGGTATGTCTCTGCCAGTTCTAGAACCTTGTCTTTAAACTCGGAGGTTACAAATTCTTCAAAGGTCGAAATCATCCGATCTTCTAGAATTCCTTGGCTCTTCATCTCCGCTTGATAGCATGCAAGGAGTCCATCTAGATCATGACCTTGAAAATCCCATACCGTTCATGTACAGCATCAAGTGCCATCTCCACTGCTGCTATATTTTTATCAAATCTATTCCTATTGTAATCTTTAATAAATTGCTTCAATTCTGCTGGAATCTCAATCTTGACCTCCCACCCAGGCTCGTTTTGCGTCGGGTTCACCAAGAATGTCGGGGGATAATTGTTCGAATGGTCAGCCGGGAAGGCACCGGGCCCCTGGCTCTAAGAGGTGCGAGGAAAGAGGTGCAGCATGCACAATTAACAAGATAGAGCTCAAAACAAACGATTCTCTTAATTCCAATTAATCAATCGTAATCATCATTAATCAATCATTAATGGAGGCTTAATGCTCCTTACAAGATGAAACCTGGCTTAATCCAGGTGCTAATCAAGAAAGTGATAATGACCTGCTTAACTCTTCCTTCTGCTTCTTCCCGTTATGGCTTAGGAACTTCCTCTTCCAATGGCCATCCGATATGGCTTTTGCTTCCTGATTCGAATGGTTAATAATGGCTTAGAAGCTCTGTTGGAATTAGGGTTGCAGAGAAACACACACAGCTTGGAGAAGACGAAGGAAGCTCAAGGTACACAATAGAGAGTGTATTCCTTAGTGTGCTATGGAAAGATAGATAGCCCTAGAGTGATGGGCGTATATACAATGCACGGGGGAAAAAACCTCCTAAAGAGGGAAAAAATGCCCCGGCGGTCCTAGTGTGTTCACACACATCACTACCACATGTATATGGTAACAAATCCCCCCTGGAGTGATGCGGTGAACGAGAGCTGGCACATGAGTAAAGGGAAGTGCCATGCCCTGAGGACAGGATCAGTCCACAAAGGGGAGTAAGCCCAAAGCTTTGCGGAAAGCTTCAAGCTTCTCACGAGACAATGCCTTTGTGAAAAGATCTGCAAGGTTGTCCTGTGTTGGCACATAAGCCAAGCTGATCTCTCCTGCTGAGAGCCTCTCCCTGACATAGTGGTAATGCACCTCAATGTGCTTTGTGCGAGCATGAAAAACTGGGTTCCTCGCAACTGCCAATGCGCTCTGACTGTCAGTGTAGATAGTGTTGGCAGTGTCCTGTCCAACACCCAAGTCAGCCATAAGGCGTCTGAGCCATACACACTCAACCGTAGCTGTGAAGACTGCCCTGTACTCAGCCTCACAACTCGAAGTGGCCACAGTAGGTTGCTTCTTGCTCAACCATGATATACATGAACTGCCAAGCATGAAACAAAAACCACTTGTGGACACTCGCGTGTCAAAACAACCAGCCCAATCTGAGTCCGAAAAAGCATGTAAGTCTGGCGGCAATGATCCCCCCTTGGGATAAAACAAGCCAAGATGTAAAGTGCCACTAAGGTAGCGGAAAATCCTCTTGACAGCCTGCCAATTCTTAGACCCTGGGCTATGCATAAATCTGCTGACCTGCGAGACTGCAAACTGAATATCTGGCCTCGTGTTGCATACATAAATGAGGCAGCCAACAGCAGTTTGGTAAAGAGTGACATCAGCAGGATCGCCAGCATCATGTAGACTCAACTTCAAACCTGTTTCCATGGGAGTGGCAATAGGTTTGCAATCCTCAAGTCCAAACTTACATAGCAATGTCTCTATGTAACTTTTCTGACACAAGGCAATACCACCATCACATTGCTTAAACTGTATACCCAAGTAATGATGCAACAGCCCCAAATCTTTCATCTTGAAAGTAGCATTCAAATCAGCCTTAAATTCAGCAATATGTCTCTCATTTGGTCCAGTGATCAGCAAATCATCAACATAAAGAACCACAATGAGAAATACATCATCCTCACGCTTTACATACAATGTGCTTTCTGTTGGACTGTTACGAAAGCCTCGTTTAACCAAATGAGTGACAGCTTTCTCATACCAAGCACGAGGAGATTGCTTCAACCCATACAAAGCCTTCTTACATTTGCACACTTTGTCCTCTTGTCCTTTTATGACAAAACCGCGAGGCTGCGTTACATAAACTTCCTCAAATATGTCACCATTCAAGAAAGCAGTAACAATGTCTGATTGATGTACATCCCAACCAAAATGAGCTGCCAATGCACATAGAAAACGCACAGTAGTCATACGACAAGTGGGAGCAAAAGTCTCTTCATAATCTATGCCTTTTTGTTGTGCATAACCCTTTGCAACAAGTCGAGCCAAAAACATGCATGTGCTCAATAGAAGGCTTTCTATCACGCCATGCTTCATATGGAGTAATAGACTACAAAGCTTTTGTAGGACACTTTGTCTGCCATATACTCTCACATGAGTTTATGGACATCTACTAACACTTGAAATTGGCTCACCAAAATAAACCATAAATCCTACATAAATGGCTCGGTTAATTCACGACGTCATATGGTACTCCCCCTTGGTAGCACCCCTACACGCATAGGTAAACCAGGTTACCGAAGGACTAATAACTCGCATACCCAAGGTGATAACAGAGACCTCATTACATTTATCATCAAGTTTAATCAAGCTTTTCAATTGGCTAAGTGGATTTTCACATCCGTTGAATCTATATCGTTGTTTTCCAAGGAGCCTGGGTCCAAAATTTTAACAATGTAGGGGGCAGCAAGCTGTTTTTTGACCATATCTCTTAGCTCGTGCGTGATTTTCACATGACACCCAAAGAGAAAATATTCTAAACGATGTGTTTTATCTTTGGTCTAAAGGGTTTGGGTTGAGTCAAAATAATTTGTGAGTTATGACCAAAATAATGTTCCTAACGCTTCTCTGACGTGAAACAAAAAACTCTTTTTACCAACTCCCACACTTGGAGTTTGACATATCCACACAGTCAATCGGAGTCCACAAACATGGCTCTTAATAAATGAGATTTTCATGCATAAAATAAGTCCAACCAGCAACTAAATATGATATAAAAATCCAATTTTCACATCTAACCATACAAAGTAGATGCATCATATATGCACTTCACCTCTCTAGCACATAGAGCTATTTTTGACCTAGAAAGATGGAAAGCAATCATACCCATGCACATGAAGCATCCACATCTATCCATAAGGTTCCATACATCATATGATATCATTCCATCACCATAAACATGATGCAGAACAACTGCGACCCTTAGGTCAACCATAAACCATAACTTCACACGTATGCGATAAACAACTTTTTGTCATTTGCGGGAGCATACATAACATGCAAACGAAAGTGTTTGACCTCAAACCAATGCATCAAGATCAGATCCATAATCTAGAATAACACTCTATCACATCACTTTGCCCATTTGACACTCACACAACAAACGATAACACCGAAAGAAAGCCCCTTTATTCATATCTACCTTTGCAGTTCGGGTCGACTTAACCATATACCCGCACATGAGTTTATGGACATCTAATACTTGAAAACTAAACCCACCAAAATAAACCATAAATCATACATAAACTCCTCGGTTAACTCATGGCGTCATATGGTACTTCCCTTGGTAGCAACCCCTACACCCGTAAATAAACCCGGTTATGGAAGGATTAATAACTCGTATATCCAAGGTAGTAATAAAGACCTAATTACATTTATCTTCATTTTTAATCAAGCTTTTCAATTGGCTAAATGGGTTTGCACATCCGGTGAATCTCTATCATTGTTCTCCAAGGAGCCTGGGGTCCAAAATTTTGACTAAGTGCAGTGGGGGAAGCAAGCTATTTTTTGACCATATCTCTTAGCTCGTGCATGATTTTCACATGACACCCAAGAGAGAAAATGTTCTAAACAATGTTTTTTATCTCTGGTTTAAAGGGTTTGGATTGAGTCAAAATAGTTTGTGATCTATGACTAAAACAGTGTTCCTACCGCTTCTATGACGTGAAACAAAAAGCGCTTTTTATGCACGCATGTGATCATAAACACATCGTGTGCATAAATCAACATGTTAAACATGATAAAATAATCATGGGGCAACTTCATACGCACTCAAAAAATCCATACATACACTCATATATGAAAAAACAATCATCCATAGAGTGTCTACTCAGAAAAACGACATAGAGAGAGGGATGATGATGGCTATGGATTTTACAGCTTCTCACCGTGCTTTAGGATTGGTTAGGGACTGTCGAAATGCTTCTTGAATTTTTGCAAGAGAGCGGTGATAAGAACTACGCAGAGGTTTTTCACCATGAGAACCTTCGGAGAGCGCTTACACCATGAAACAAGAGAGGAGATAGTAAGCAAGTAGAGAGAGAGTATCCTTCTTCTTCTTCTTCTTCTTCTTCTTCTTCTTCTTCTTCTTCTTATAAACGAGAGAGAAGAGCTTATGGAGATGGTGATGAAGAGCTTGCACCACTCCGTATAATAGGTATGTATTGCCTTGCGGTAGTAGACACAACAGACGGCACCGAAAACTGAGCACTACAGATGAATTTATAGGCAATGGGTAAGGCTGGAGTGAGCCCCAAGGCAAAAACTAGCGCTACCTTCTCAGTCTGAATCAACTACGAGCTTTTGGGCACTTTGCTAAAAACATGCCACAGCTTTTGATAGTTAACTCTCACACTTACCATTCAATTTTTACAATAAAATTGACCAATTGAACAATATCCGTCAACTAATGAAACCGTGACTAGACTATGCCGCACCATGATGTCCCGACATAATTATGACTTTCCCGTACTATCTCGGATATTGCTTTTTATAAGAATAATTCCCATAAAAATCCCGTTTAGTCTCGTTTTTCTCTGGGTGGTTATTTTTAAATCTGACGGAGACTAAAATTAATACTTTTATGCTTAGGTCATCCTAAAAAGCACATTGTTTTTCAAAAACACCGAAAAGCACGAAAAGCTAAAAATAGCGTAAAAAGAAAAAAATTCTAAAATTAAACCAGGGGTTCCCCTTGTCCACTAGAATAAGAAAGTGGACTCGCTTTTCACTAAAAGCAATAAAATCATGAAAAGCTAAAAATAGCATGAAAAGCACTCGAAAAGCACTTTTTTTGCAAAGTTGAACCATAGCTTCCTTGGAACACGTAGGTTAAGAATTTAACCCTGCCTTTTGCAAAAAAACATAAAAAAGCTAAAAATAGTGAATTTTCTCAAAACTGAACCAAACGTCCGTTTGACCTACTGGAACATGGAAACGACCTTGCCTTTTACTTTAGAAACTTACAATACTGTCAATCAAGCATCTTAAATCAAAATTTGACAAAACGAACATTAGAATCTGTTTTTCTTATTTTCAAAAGAGACCCAAATTTTGGGTATCTTACACCCAATGGGCGCTACCTACGGAACTATTGGCTTGGGCATATGAGTGCCAAAGGAATCCAAATCCTTCAAACAAAGAAGCTTCTACCAGGTTTGAAAGAAGTGGACTTAGAGTTCTGTGAAGATTGTGTTTATGGTAAACATAAGAGGGTAAAATTTCAAAAATCAAGAAATTACAGAAAAAATAAAAAACTTGAGTTGGTTCATTCTGATACTTGGGGACCTGCAAGTACACCATCACTTGGAGGCTCATTGTATTATGTAACATTCAAAGATGATGCAGACTAGGAAAACATGGGTTTATGTCATGAAGAATAAATCCGATGTGTTTTTCATATTTCAAAGGTGGAAAGTCTTTGTGGAGAATGAAATAGGTACCAAGGTTAAATGCCTCAGATCCGACAGTGGAGGTGAATATTGCAGCCAAGCTTCTGAAAGCTTTTGCGCTAGCCGCTAGCATTCAGAGGCAAAAGACAATCCCAAGGACACCTCAACAAATGGGATTTCAGAAAGGATGAACAGGACAATGATGGAGCAAGCACGGAGCATGCACCTACATACATGCCTACCGCTTGAGCTTTGGACGGAAGCTGTAAGTACGTCTGTGTATCAACCAGTTACCCTCAACGGCATTGGATGGGGGAGTTCCAAAAGAGGCATGGACAGGTAAACAAGTGTAATATGTATTTTCCAAAGTGTTTGGGTGCAATGCTTTCATGCACATAGATAGAAGCCTAAGATCAAAGCTAGATGCAAAGTTCAAAAAGTGTTTCTTCATTGGCTATGGAGAAGGTGACTTTGGGTATCGCCTATGGAATCCTAAAGATGATAAAATCTTTACGAGTAGGGATGTAATTTTTAACAAACAAAATATGTACGAAGATTACTTGGAAAGAAAACAAACAAAAGATACAGGTGATGAGTACATGGAGCTTGAGTACAATGAAGACTCAAGGACTGCAAACGGTGACAATGTGCAACAACGTCAACCAAATGAGGAGCCTCAACCTATTCCCCAAAGATCCAGAAGAGCAAGTAGACCTCCAGAAAGGTTTGTTCCTTTCTTCAACCATCTCTTATCTAAGATTTTGGAGAGCCAGAATCATATGAAGAAGCTATGCATCACGAATCCAAAAAAGAATGGATGAAGAGCATGCAAGTGGAGATGGACTCACTACATTGCAACCAAACATGGGAGTTGGTTGAGTTACCTAAAGGTAAGCGGACACTTCAAAACAAATGGGTGTACAAGCTGAAGGAAGAAGAAGGTGGGAAGAAAAGGTATAAGTCTAGGCTTGTGGTAAAAGGGTTATCTCAAAAGAAAGGTATTGACTTCAATGAAATATTTTCTCCTGTTGTAAAAGTGAACTCAACTAGGCTTGTCTTAAGCCTTGTGGTTTCTCATGATCTAGATTTTGAGCAAATGGATGTAAATACGGCATTCCCTCATGGTGACTTAGAGGAGGAAATTTACATGCTTCAACCAAAGGGGTATGAAGTAAAGGGTAAGGAGAAAATGGTTTGCAGATTAAAGAAGAGCTTGTATGATTTAAAGCAAGCATCAAGACAATGGTACTTGAAGTTCGATCGATGGATGTTGGATCATGGATTCCCAAGATGATACTTGGATCACTACGTCTACACAAAGAATTTGGGAGATGGGAAGTGGCATCATCCTAATGTTTCATGTTGATGACATGCTGATTGCAAGTGCTAACATGCAAGAAATCAAAGACCTAAAAGAGGAGCTGTCTAAATCTTTTTTAGGTGCTGCAAAGAGGATACTTGGTATGAAGATATCAAGGGACATGAGAAAGAAGACAATAAAGCTATCTCAAGAGGATTACATCAAGAAGTTACTAGAAAGGTTTGCAATGCAAAATGCAAAAATCACTTTAAACTAATCAAGGATATGTGTCCAAAGACACAAGAGGAGATAGCCTATATGTCTAAAGTTCCATATGCTGTAGCGATAGGTTCTCTTATGTATGCTATGGTCTAAACAAGGCCAGACATTGCACATGCAGTGGGAGTTGTAAGTAGGTTCATGCATAACCTAGGTAAATGTGCGCGTCCGCCGCACGTGTCGGAGCTAGGGACTTTCCGAACACCGTGTGCGAGCCACGAAGGCTGCAAGCACACAACTAGTATGCCTAGCAAGCTCACAGAGAGCAGGGGTGTGTCACTCACCTCCCTGCGCTTGTCACCGTGAAGGATTCCTCGCCGCGAAGAAGAGGGAGCCGTCGCCGTACTGCGCTCAACCGCCTCGCCGCAGTCGCAGGTGCCGTCGCAATGCTCGATCACACACACACTCTCTCCCTCGAGCACACACACACACACACCCCCCTGTGAGCACACAATGGAGATGGGGATGGAGATAGGGCAAGAGCACTTCTTCTATTGCACACTGAGTGAATAGGTCAATTTTAGGTTTAGGTGACTTTTATATGAGCTCGCCCCATTCACATTTGGGCGCCCATGCTTAGCCAACTAACCCTTGCGTGTTCGAGTTAGAGTGTGCGCCTCTCATCGGCGATCACTCTACCCTTTTCCTATTGGACCGACAAGCCCGGTGCCTAACTCTACTAAATAAATAATATGGTGTCCATCGTAGGCGATAGGGTGTCCGTGAGCCACGAGGGCCACGACGGTTAACATACCCCCCTTCCTGATGTAGATTCCGTCCTCGGAAGCTATTGAGTTGAAGCTTGTTATGTCCATGTTGTAGAGCATCTGGATTTGAATCTGCAAGGCAAAGTCACTGGTTCAACAAGCGGGATTATATGGCCATAAATCATGAGGGGAATGTAAAGTACATGTGGAAATGAGTAAATGCAAGATTTATGAAATGTTAGACTGCCATTAAGGACAAATAAATCGCACTTTGAGTAAATTAATTAATCAAGAGTTTTGGGCTTATGGGTGAGTCTATCAATTAGTTAGCTATGACTAAGGTTAAAACAACTACTCTAGTACTAGCTAAGCTAAGAATATTATCTAAATGCAAGATTCCCTAATTGTGCTTTTCAGCTTTGATTAGCCAACTAGCTCTCACAACTGCAAACAAAAGCTTGAAATGTTAACTATAAGCTCGATGGAAGTCTTTTAAATGTCATTCATTTTTTTCTTTTTTACCTTGGTTCACATTCATTTGACGTGTGTGCTTATTTTGTATGTTCGGGGCTTTTTGCTTCTCAAAGAAAAGCGCCCACACTCGGAACCTCTGGGGCTCTAGTACCATAGACAATACATGTGACTGCAGTACAAAATCAAGCCACGATTTCTCTTCCAGCATTAGATTTTTCATTTGTGGCACTTATGTTTTTTGCTTCCATTTCCTTTGTATTCTCACTAGTGTTTTTGTTGTTTAAGTGAGCAAGATTCTCTATGCCTTAAACATTCCTAAGGTCTCAAATACTCAGATAATTTTATCAGCTAAGCTTAGTGGTCAAGTAATGAGTTAACCTAAAGTCACGGTCTCCTAATCTCAAGGCTCATCCATAAGATTAAACTCTAGTTCCATCAACTTAAGCAAAGACAAACTTATACATCTATAATGGCAGATAACAAACATAACTATTGCACTCAAACAAACCATGAAAAATCATTATTAGCAATTATACATATCCACCAACATGAATCATGGAAAGTAGTACACCTGGAGGTATGGAGTTTCTCATTTCGTCGAAGCAGATGTCCTCAGCCATGTGGATGGAAATCCATATAAGTCCTACCTAACACATCCAAAAAACAAGCACTATACCTCTAGGAGGCATGTCAGTGTGAAAAAATTAAAACTCCTAGAAAACAAACTCAAAACACAATCCAGACCCCTGACCTACATATCTGTCATCCCTTTTAGAATCAAGGAAAGAGGATATTATATAAACCGGGTGGCCACCCTAAGGCTAGGCCTCTATCCTCATCATCTAGATAAACGAAATCATTTTCCGTGAGTCCATAGTGTTCCTCGGTCTCTATTATTTCTTCTTCATCATCCTCTTGTGCAAGCATGTTAATCAAGAACCTCGCGATGCGTGGATACTCATCTTGTGCAAAAGAATAAGCATGTGCCACTAGAGAAACATTCTCTACTGGGTAGGGATCACTAGTTATCCATAGACGTATCAGCCATTCTAACTCCTCAAAATTTCGCTCACGTGCAAGTCTCTCTACCAAATCCCATTCGCAAGAAAGTACAGGGTAGCAGATGTGAAACACTTGAGAAAAAGAAAAAGGGGAGGAGAGGGAGAGAGGGGGGGAGAGGAGGAGAGAAGAGGGTAAGGAGGGAGAGGAGAGGGAGCTAAGGAGGGAGGAGGAGGAGAGAACAAAGGTTTTTCTTTTTATGTTTTTTTCTTTTTTTTGGGGTGGGGGGGGGGGGGGGATTTTGAAAAGGCGGACTTTCAATGCTTGTAGGTTTTTAAAAAAAGGTCAAATGATATGTATATATGCTGGGGGGAGTTTTAAGTCAAAGATAAGTTTTTAAAAAAAAATTAAAAGTCAATTTTTGGCCCTTAGTGACACATGTTTCTGCTGATGTGGCCACACCCCTTTACGCCCTTCACTTTCAAAAAGCTAGAGAGAGAAAGTGACCTCCTAAGTCCACATCCTACGTGTGCGTTGAAAAAAGGCTAACATAGCCTACTCATAACTAGCATAAGGATTTACCAACCCAAAGGGCATCTTGTGGTAGGCAAAACATCCCCATGGAGAGATGAAGGAAGTCTTCAATTTGTCTTCAAGCGCAATACCTATCTGGAAATACCCTGAAAATCCATCCATAATTGAATACATTTCTTTGCCAACTACTTGGTTTAAGATCCCATCTTGGAATGGTAGTGGATTGTGGTTTGTCTTTGTGGATGCATTCAATAGTTTGTGATCGACGCATACTCTCCATTTCCCGTACTTCTTTGGAGTGATGACCACTAGAGAAACCCAATTCAAATCCTTCACAGGGTAGATGATAGATGCATGCAACAATTTTTTCATCTCTTGCCAAAGAGAATCCTTTTGTATCTCTCCTAGTCTTTGTAGCTTTTGTGCTTTTGGCTTGTATTCTTCCTTGAGAACAATTTTGTGCTCCACTCCCTTCACACCCCACAGATCCTTGTACTCCATCACAAAAATATTGGGATAAGATGCGGATATTTGCACATAACTCTCCTTCTCTTCCTGGTTGCTCAACATACCTCTAACCTCTTCAGCTCCTATACCATGAACCTATAGTTGCCTCTCATTTTTCCCATGAGAAATTTCCATTGTGACACCATATAAATTTGCATCAATCTTCATCATATCATCTTCTCTCTTCTTGCTTTGTATTTGAGTAGCCTTCATCGTATGTAGTCTCAGTCTCCTAGACATAGTTGGTTGTGGTATCTTCTTCATCTTTGGCCGCCATAGGATGAGCACAACTTTCTTTAGTCTTCAAATCCGGCACTATTTACCCTCCATTCTCCCTATTAGGTGCAAGGTAAACAACCCACTCTCCCAATCCTGCTTGGGTCCGTTTGCGAGAAGCCATGGCCTCCCCAAAATAGTAGGGTATGCATTGTTGCCTGCCTTCATCACAATAAAATCAAATAAACACTCTATACCCATCACCTTCACCTTCACGTCTTGAGCCACGCCCAAACACCTAGCTTTAGCATGGTTGGCCATCCTCATCCACACATTTGACATGGCTACCACCTTCACACATGTCTCCTTCATGGTTGCTTCTATCGTCACACATACATGTGCTCCACCATCTATGTAGGCTTTTACATGCATCTTCTTCTCAATGATAGCATCCATAAGGAGGAGAATATCAACCAGACTGCCCATTGCACTAATGGTAGAGTTGCAAGCTCTCACCAAAATCTATCAATCTGGACTTCAAACTCCACTTGCCGCATCTCAATTTCTTTGGGCCCTCCTCCCAAGCCCACAAAACCAAGAAAAGTACCTGGCATCTTTCTCCAGGACCCAAACTTCAAACTGGCATATCGTCCTCGATGGGACCCCAATTGAGGCACCACTGATTCTTGCTATCTTCACATGATGTGCTCAACCTTGTAGAACCTTGTTGAGGCCCAAAAAAAATGCAAGAGGGCACAACTTCCAATGCCATCAAGCAAGCACATACGGAACCCCCAAAAAATCTTCCACATACTATAACTTTCTCATTCAAGCCCTGATTGATGATCTGAGAAGACCGGCATGCTCCACAACTTGAGATCTCCAATGCCATCAAGCTAGCATATACCAAACCCCCTAAAAATCTTCCACATGCTATAACTTTCTCATTCAAGCCCTGATTGATGATCTGAGAAGACCGGCATGCTCCACAACTTGAGATCCTCAACCCTATCTATTGATATCATCTTTGGTCATCTTTCCATACTCCTCAATAATCTACAATGCATTCCTTCTTTGGATTGCCATATCTTTCACACCGTGCCTCCATTTGAGAAGCCGTTTGGACCAGCTTCTAGAGCATATTGAACACTACATTCTAGGGCATAATACCATCACTTTAGACACTTGGAATGACCATCCCACTTGGCCCACTATGGAGATCGGCCCAAGAAACCACACTATACATACATTTCAGTTGCACCTTGCATGCCTAGGTCTCATATACATACTCCAGGTCTTTGCCCCACATAAGTCAGCATCTCTAGCCCTACACAGCACACCTTCCAGCATTGACCAAATTTGGTTTTACCAATGTTTTTTGTTGTGCGATGGGATGGTGTTCATGGTATGGGTGACATTCATTTTCCCTTTGCGAGTGGCTTATGGGAGTATGCTTGTGCTCCATGATGCTGAGTATGTGCCTTATGCTCATAGGACTTTGATCTCCATCTTACAGCTCAAATATCATGGGTTTCATGTTAAGTTGACTAATGAGTCTTGCTTGATGACGAGAGGTATTCTTGTGATAGTGTGAGGGCATCATGGTGCTTGTTTGACTCATCTCTACGTTCTTGATGTCAGAGACACCATAGTCTCTATGATTTTGTTGCCATGCAAACGATTATGATCTAGGAAAGTACACAAAAAATTGAAGATGACCACAATTGAATTTACACGCCGCTACATGCAAAATTGATGTGAACAGAGAGCTGTCCTGATACGACCACGTAGAGAAGACAAGGTGAGAAAAAAAATTTCATCAAAAATCATCAAGGAGGCACAATGAGCTAAAACCTGCAAATTTTTGGAGTTTGACTGAACTTTTTTTAAGTTTGTACATGCAATTTACTTATATACAAGTCTCACTTCAAACAACGCACTAATGGGCACATACAATAACCCAATAGCTGGCACTATGCTAGTGACTTTCCCTGCAAGTACATGTGCTTGTTAAAGCAAGGTAAAAAACCCACAAAAAGAGAGCCCACACACCCTTTTGACATCGTGCGTCATGTCCATATGTACAAATTTACAAAAATGGGGTGTCAAAAATGCACCCAAGATAGTTTGTCACATCCCAACCTACTAGATCATTCATGATCAGCAACACAAAAGAGACCTTGTAAACCGCATGAGTCTTCATTTCATCCTCATCATTAGACACATGATCAGAAAACTCCTCAAAAGAAGGCTCATCCTCAATTATAGTCATCAACCTTGCAATATATTTATTCAACTTGTAGCCATTCACACATGCTTTATGTGGGGTACCATCCAAGTCAGCAAGCTGATATGTGCCATTTGGAAACCTGTTTAAGACCAAGAAAGAACATTGCCACCTTATTTGAAACTTCTTTTGAAAAGTTCTATCAAGCTTACTATTGTAATGAAGCACCATGTCACCCTTCTTGATGTCTTTGTCCTTCATATTCTCATTTGCCTTCGCTTGATTGTTTGTTGGGGGTTCCATCGTTGCAATAGCTCCAATGACCAACAAAATTGTCAATACGGAGGGATGAGCTACCCAGGTAGGGCATGGAAACACTCACACGGTTACCAAAGAGTGCTCTGAACAAATGAGCTTGAGAATCCTAATTTCTTTTACACACTGCTTTATATACCTAGGGTAAAAATATGCAATGTCCAGGTGCCCAAGGCCTTTAGGGCTCCACCACCTATTGAATATGCAACCTAAGCACACTAATTGACATATTCTTTACATCTTGGAACTCCCATTGAGCCCGTAACACGTTAGAAATATTACAATGGCTTGAAATAAATCGGAAATTTACAATAAGTGACCATTTTGGGAAAACATGAAAAATGTGTAACTCCAATCTTTATTGCTTCTTCATTTGATCTTCAACGTGCATTCATACGTCTTCGGTCTTTAGCAGCTTCTGTTAACTGACATTGACTCAGTTAACATTCCTCCCTTCCGATTGTCCTCAGGCATTGTTGAAAAGTGTCCGTGGAGGCTGTGGAAGGTTTTTGATTGGTTGTTGATGGGCTAGTTTCTTCAATTGTCGTTGGATTTGTTGATGACGTTCAATTTGTTGCATCATCTTCATTGGTCCAAATATATCTGATTTGAGAGATGATGTTGCATTTGTCCGTTATAATAGCATAATGATGAGGCTATTGTTTATTTATGAAAAGTATGTACAAGGGAAGTAGAATGGTGAGGTTCTAAATAGGGTATAATACCTGGATGACCAAAGGGAAATACCCTAGTGGGAAAAAAGTGCCTTTGGGATACGCGTATTATTGGAGTACTTATTAGCATTGGAAATATTAATAAGTACTCAAGGGATTATTTGTTGATATATATGGAATTAAAAAGGTAGCAAATATGAAAGGGTAGCATGATGGAACATTGGTTTGCCTATTGTAGTCCACTCAAGGTGCATAGGTGGAAGCAAAAAAGAGTGTCTACTGCATATGTCCAATGATGGGACATCCTATTTATGCATACACAAAAATGCATGGGAAACAATATGTTGTGCAAGAAGGATTTTGAGGGGTTCTTCAGAAAGATGGTGTAGCTATAAAAGCATATGACATGGCTTTGCAAGCTGGCACCCCTTTAAGAATGGTTTTTGCTGACGAGGATATGTGCTCTCATCTTACTGTGCACTGTGCGTGAGTGTTGAACTCTACGACACTCCACCATTTGTAAGTTAATAGCCTTCAACTCTTATGCTCATCTCATCAATCATGAGCAACATGACTTTAGATATGCTCAACTCTTCCGGCTTGAGCATAAGCCTAATAACTATGACTCTTAGCACAGAGTTTATTAAGACATGAAGCTTTGGGACTAATGCTTTGCTCATTTTATGGATCAGCAGCCCGACTCTGACTATGCCAATGAGTGTTTTTGGCACCCTAGCAACTTGAATTTTTTCATTCGTGTGCTTACTACAAACATTTCTTCAGGTAAAAGTAAGCTTGAATCCTCAAAAAGAGGATTATTAAAGGACCAAGTTGGCATTGAAGGTTTTTTTTGCCATACATGTTTTATCATCTTTGAATCTGTATTCACGTTGGTTGAGTTGTCCTTCTTTGACTGTGAAGACTCCATTATTTGTTTGATTCTCTAATTAGGCCTGTTGATAGGAATCTTTGATGTTGTTGTAGGCCTCTGTTGGCTATCGACATTTGGCTTTTCACCAAGAGCATTGGAAGACTTAGGAATCCAATTCTCTTGATGACCTTTGTATCTCCTTTGTTGACTTTGCTTTGTTCTAGGTCTTATTGATTTCTTGATATCTTCATGCAGGTTTGGTGTAGCTGCAGTTGGCTTGTGGTTGGCTGGTAACCAAATCTTTGTATACCCTGTGTAGAATACTTGTCCAAGAGGAAGATTCTTTGAGACGCGTCTTTGTTCTGTATCCTCTTGTGAGTTGTGGTAGACTTTAGCATCTTTTATTGTTGTTCTATTGTATACATGTTTCTTAGGTATCCTAGGATATTGTCGAGTTTGATACCTAATGAGCCTTCTTTCTTGGGAGGGACTTGATGTTATTTCATATGCTCTAACCTGTGGTTTTGGTACCCATATCTGTTTGTTACCTCCATAGTACTCCTGTCCCTTTAAGCTCCAATGTGATGATATCCATCCCATGTGTTTGTCTTTATGTGTTGAATTCATGTCTTTAATCCAAACCGGATCATTGATTTTGAGTAAATTGCTCGAAACAAACACTTTCTTGACTTTTCTTTGCTTTCTTGTACTTTGGATGATATATCTTTGCTTTTTGGGGTGTCTCCTTAGAGGTTTTAGTTGAGTCAGCAATTGAGTTGAAGTTTTGAAAGATTGACTTTCTTGAAGAAGCTGATCCATGAGGGTTATTTGATGTAGAGGCATAGGACATCACTCCGTTTGTGCTAATCGGTGAAAGTTCCACTTTTGCCTTACCTTGGTCTGCAAGATACTTCTTTGATTCTTGTGACTTATGCAGCTCTGAATCTAGCATTAATGGTATTTGTTTATTGTTGATTGCTACCTCTTGGAAAAGAGAGTATCAACATTTTATCTTCTTTGTAGGCCTTGTGTTGGTCTAACCATTGATATCCAAGGATGACATCTACATGCTTGTCCTTTGAAGACTTTACGTGAAACTTTACCTGCTCTTCATGATTTTGGATGCTAAGGGTAGCAACCATTTCTTCTTAACCTGTATGCATACCTAGCATTGTTTTTCTATCATGTTTGCATGGAGTGATTTGGAGGATCCTTTGGATACTGTAGTCTACTGCTTTATCCAATAGAGCATTGCATCTGACACTTGCTCCTTTTGTATTGCCAAGAACTATAGCTATTCTTGTTGTTGGTTCTATTGAAGATATTTGTCCTGTTTTTGCCATGGTCTCATCTTGATCTAGCTGTGTCTCTATGGAGGGTAGCTTGAGACTCTGTTTTCCAATTTTACTTGCATCGACTGACTCGACTCGCACTGTCTGATTGATATTTGGGCTTCCTGTTTCTTCTTGATTTTTTGCAACCTCACTCTTCTTAACTTCTGGCTTTGGTGGAATTCTTTTCTCAATAGCTATTGTGGTTGCTCTTTGTTCTATTCGATCTGCACTTGCTATTACTTGATTTGTTTGAAGCTCTTCTGAAATTCTATTCGTTGGAGATGAATCATCTTCAATAAGATTTGCTTTGATATAAGTCTCCATTTTAATTGTGCTTGAGTACTTTGTGTTGTCGTCCGCGGGTGTCCGCATGTTGTTTGCATTCTGTATCTCTAACATCTTCTGGGCCATTAGAATTCCCATTATGATGTCGTCTGGCATATCTTTTGTTTTGATCACATGAAATTGAGCTATGATAATCTGTCAACTTACTTCAATGGTGGTGGAGATGATTCCCCAGCATTATGCGCGTTTGTCTCGAGATATGCTCACAAATTCAGAAGCATCTTCCAGCTGTGGTTGACCACATTTTTTCCAAGTGCGAAAAGACATGAGGTTCTTGTCTAGTTGAAAATCTAGCTTTACTTCTCTTGATAGCTTTTCTTTGTTTTCACCAACAATGTTGCACTTGATTGTCTCAGGATTTGTGTCTAAATTGACTGCTTTTGTTGTGGCAGCATCCGTTGGTTGAGCTTTATTTACATTTTCTTTGCTTTGACCACCTGCTTCCATTGATGTTGACTACATTGGCTGTGGTACTGCACTTTTTGTTTGCAATTGATGAGCATTGTCTACCTGCATTTGAGTAATCTTTGACCTTAAAAGATCTATTGTACTTTCTTGCAGAATCTATCTCTTCGGAGGAGATTTGGTTGGTGACCTTTGTGTATCCTTTTGGACTTTAGCTTTCATTGATTCTGACTTTTTGTCACCTGTTTTGGCAGCTTGAGGCTTTGCATCATCTTCAGATAGTCTTTGACTTTAGTCGTACCATCCATAGGGGTTTGTACAAGGTCATGATATTGATGATATTCGTTACATTGTGCATCTTGATATGAATATGTGAGCTTGATCACATGTAACTGTTTGAACACTATGCGATTTGTTGGCTTTTGAATTTGATTTGTGGAGATCAGTTGAAACTTCTATCCTTGATGATCTTCATAGAAGCATTTGTCTGTAGACTTTGATGGAGTCTAGGTGAATTGGAAACTTCCAACAACCATATGATCTTTCAATGGTTTCTACCTTGACGGGGTCTGTTGGCTAGAATCTCTAGGGCTTATAACTGGTATAGCATTTCCTGGTACATAAGCTAAGCTTGATGGATTTACAACTCCCCCTTCCTAGGGTAATCATTATAGCTTGGTTCATTGTAAGAGTTCAAAATTGTTTGGCTCTGGTTTATTAGTCTCACCTTTTGGGACTGGGTAGCACTGTTGATGTTTGACATCTGTAAACCTTCTACATAGTTTCCTATGTATCTTCGTGAAACATGACAAATTATTCCCCAAGTCAAGCTATAAATAGCATTATCTTTGCCCTAATATTGTCTATCCCATGGGTCTCCTATGATATGAGCTTTTGTAGTTTCAGGACCCAATGCATCATAGATGCTAGACTCTCTTCTATATCTACGACTGTTTTGGTCAAAGTATATGTTCGTTTGGTCACAACATCGAAGTTTGATTTCTAATGGAGGATAATTTGGCTCTGAACAGAATTCTGGGTTCACTCGGGTAATATCCTTCAGCTCTAGAGAGGATGGGCTATAATAGTTCTGAAATGAACCATCCTTTCTGGTCTATCACTGGACACACTTCTATGAGCTGGTATGTGGGCCATTCAAACACAAGTTTATCCTTTTTGTACATTTTCCCTTTTTGGTCTACATCGTGTGATATGAATGATGTGTACCATACAAAGAGAACATCATTCTATTTGATGTGTCCCTTAGACTCATGAATGACTGCACATTTGTGATAGTAGATGCAAAAATCATTTGCAAACCTAATAGTCTTTTCAACATTCAGTGATTTTTGGACACCTTGGCCGAATTCATGCAAGAATTTGTTGATCAAAGAATCAATTTTAAGCTTTTCAGGCGTTTGTGCATCTTTATGCTGACTTTGAAATTACAGTGTTTTTACTGGTGCTTCTGATGGCAATGCAGAATCATCTGATTGCATTAAAAGTTACAAGTTAGATGCACTTACATCGAGATTTGCATTTCCAATTTTCTATGTACCTTGCTTGGCAGTTGAATTGTCCCTGTTGTCTGGATTTCTTGGACAATCTGCAAAAAAATGTCCACATTTTCGTCCACAATCTGAGCAATATGCCATGACTGGTGGTATTTCATCTGGTTCTGTCATGTTAATCTCTTTCTGAGAAGTTTCTGCTTCTATGCTTGCCAAGTTGTCGGCGTCTTATTTTAAAACACTGAGCATCAAGTTGTAGATTGCTCCATCTTGACCTTTGTACCTTCTTTGGCTTGGTTCTCCAATTAGACTGGCTTCTATTGGTTGATGTATTGGATCTTGCAATTATGGCTCTCGACTATAGATCTGACCACTATAATCTATGTACAATGACCTTGATTTCATATGCACCAACTGTATGTTTTGCTGGCTTGTGCAGATTTCTAGATAAACACTTGGGTTGACTTTCTGAACTTCTATCTGCACTTCATCTTTGAGCTTGCAGACCTGGCTCCATTGAAGTATGTGAACATCTGGGAGTTCTCTAAATCTGGCTTTACTCTGATCAATAGGATATTGGCTCCTGTGCTGCTTTTGCTACTCATCAAGTATCTATAGCCTTTTGTATCTGTGTACAAAAATTTATCCCCATTGTAGCCATATAGCTGTAGAAGCTGCACTGTTGCACTTGTGTATGTGTTTCCACTACTACTAGCTTGTTCTACTGTACTTGAACTCTCGGCTCGATTTGAGTCCATTTTGATTGGTTTGTGCTGTACAAACTGTCTCCTAATAGATTTTGGTATCGATTAGCAGAATTTTTGCTGCTTCTACTAGCCTAATCTGCAATCGTATGTGAGTTGTGCCCTTGTTCGTCTGATTGGAATCCAATTTGCATTGCTGCACTTGCACCTACTCGTTTCTTCCTTAAAAAAAATTTGAAATTTATTTGACACTCCACTGTTGGTGGTTTTGCTTGCTTTTTTTGGCCGTTCTTTTGTTGTTTCAGGTTTTTTCGTTGTTTTCTTGATTTTTCCTGGTCGCTATTCTCGATTTGTGCTCGCTTTGCGATGCACTTCTCCGGATTTGCTTTTCGGCTTTTGATTTGCTCATTTTTATGATGTTTACGCAGCGTGTGATTTTTTTGTTTTTCTAGGTTTTTTTGGCTTTTTTGGTTGTTTTTCGTACTTCCAACGAGATTTTTTTTATTTTTCTTAATTTTTTGTGAAATTTTGAATTTTCTAAATTTTTTGGTCTTTTTATGATTTTTTACAATTTTTTTGGAGAAGTTTTGATTTTTTTTTTAGAATTTTTCTCTGAACTTGTGAATGTTTTGGTAATTTTCTAATTTTTCTGTGATTTCTTTTAAGGTTTTATGATTTTTTTATCAATTTTGATTTTTTATGAGTTTTTTATTTTTGTTGTGAATTTTTCTATGGTTTTTTTTTTAAATTTTATGATTTTTTTATGTTTGTCTATTTTTTACTAATTTTTTAATCCTTTTTATTGTGATTTGATATATTTTTTTATCTTTTATTTTTTAAATGTGTTTTCTAATGTATAGCAAATAAATACATAAATTTAAAATAAAAAATAAAAAATTATTACCTAGCTTACCTGGAAGTTGACGTCGAAGCTGCAGTTGACCGGTGTAGCATGTCGTACGGCACTAACAGCGGGAATTGACTCCGGGGAACCAGTAGTGCGCAGGAGAGCGCAGTCAGCGGGGCCAGCAAGACGCTCTAGGCGTGCAGGCTGCATCCCGTGAGAGAGACAGAGACGACCAATGAGCTGACGTGGCTGAGGTCACGTGCATGCGACAGGCTGCAGATGAAGACAAAGAGGGAGACTGTGGCGGGCACGTGTGGGACAGCCGCGTGGGCTCAAGGCTGCTAAATGAGGGGGAAGGGCAGAGGAGGGCCACGTGGACTATACACAACAAGGGAGTGTGTGTGTGTGTGTGTGTGTGTGTGTGTGTGTGTGTGTGTGTGTGTGTGTGTGGAACAAAAAAATGGGAGAGGGTGTGCACGCAAGGGAGGGAGAGAGAGGTCACACTAGGAGTTAGAGAGTGAGTTAGAAACAGGGTTAGAAAAAGGCATTTTTTCTAGGAGTTAGAGAGTGAGTTAGAAACAGGGTTAGAAAAAGGCATTTTTTCTAATCGAAGAAAATGAGGGCAAACTCAAAATTCTCCCCGTTTTTAGGTTGAAATTTGAGCTTTTGGAGGTAATTACACTAAAATTTGTGAAAATTTCTCGGTTTTCTTCAAGTCAAGCTCAAAATCTAAACGGGATTTTAGGATTTCAGCCGATTAAAATACACTGGACCCCGGTTTTTTTCTAACATTGGTCACGCACGGGCAGTGAGAGAGAGGGGGAGTGTGACGAGAGAGAAAGTTATAGAGAGAGTGAGAGCGTGTGGAGAGAGAAAGTTAGAGAAAGAGAGTGAGGGTGTGTGGAGAGAGAAAGTTAGAGAGAGAGAGAGAGAGTGAGGGTGTGGGGTTGGTTCACACAGAGCGGGAAGAAGAAGAGACGTATTTTTTTATTGTCGATGATAATTATCCCAACACATTGTAAAGATCTATCCACCACAGAAGTTTATGCACCGCCAAGGCACAGTTTCGAAGCCCGAAAATTATTATTTTATATTTTTTTAACTTGATTTTCAATCGTCCAAAAATTGGCCGAAAATTAGCCGAAACTCCAAAATCGCCAGAAAAGTCCAAAAAAATCCCAAAAATTCTAATAATCTTAGAAAATCACCACCATTCACGACAAACATTTTCGACACGCAAAAGCACACCGAAAATAGCAATTTTTTTCGAAAACGCCAATTTTGATAAAATTGTCCACCCGGCCCTGAAAATAACAAAAGCTCAAAACTCAACCCCGGAGAGCACAAATGTGAACACAATGATGCCGAAAATACGCACACACAAAATACCTCGTAAAGATTACAAATTAGCAATTTTGTTTGGAATTAAGCGAATATTAATGCAAAAATTACCAAAAATTTACAAAAATCATCCGAAAAATACCCAAACATTTTCTACGAATTCTCCACACATACGGGACTAGTGCAGCCAAATAAAATTGCCAAAATCACATCAATTCAATTGCCAAACAATTTCATCAATAAAATTAAGACTAGGCCATTAAATCGACAAAATTATCGATAAATTTAGGTCAAAATTTGACGCAATGAAAATGTGTAAATCCCTGTTCTGAGCACAAAAATGCAGAAATTAATCATTACACACATCATTTATGCAATCAAAAATTGAATCAATCATGCAATTTAAACACTTTTTAGGCGCACACAGACATACACTAATAAAATTGGCAGTTTTTAAGGTGCGCACACAAAAGGGTTAAACTTGTCCAATTTGCGATGTGACTTCACAAATCATTAGTTGGGTATGAGCACAACACAAATCAATCATCACAATTTAAAAATCATTAAGCACACATTGATTTTTAGCTGCGCAAACATGGGTAAAATAGTGCACACACCTAAAATTAGGCATACACACACTCAATTGAAATACACACACAGTTGATTTTAGTGCACACACACTTGAAATTGACCATCCAAGCATGCAATCAACTCAATTAGGCACCCAATTAGCAATCCACAATCACCAAATAGCAATTGAAACTTGTCAAATTCATACGCCACCAAATCTTTTTAAAAAATTTGCATTATGACGGCATGAAAATGAATAATCACAAAATTTTCAATCCATAACATCAACATTGCATTGCATCAACATAGCATAGCATTACATTGCATCAACATTACATTGCATCATGGTGGGATTTCTACACAATTCTACACATCCTTAGATTCTAGGGAGGTTGAGAATACCACCATAATTACCTTTCCGTTGAAGATCAATTAAATGTTCGAATGCTCCAATCCTTCATAGAAATTAGTAAGTTAGCAAAAACTAGTCAAATTAGCAAGGGGTTAGTGTGAAATTAGAGTGTGTAAACACACAATTGGCAAGATATGGTGACACATTAGGGAATTATGAACACATTGCTTCATGCACACACATCCAAAATCCACAAAAACATAAACACAGAAGTGAAATTAATAGTGAAATTAGTGAGGGAACGCATTCGATTTTGCCACAATTACATCAGCGTAGGCCATCGTCCCCGGAAACAGCGCCAAATGTTGGGGGTTCCATCGTTGCAATAGCTCCAATTACCAACAAAATTGTCAATACGAAGCGATGAGCTACCTTGCTAGGGCATGGAAACACTCACACGATCGATGAGATAATCGTGGCAACACAAATGGTTAACTCTACGAGGTGAGCTTCTCAACCTATGGAGGAGCTAAGCCACAATGAAGGGCAATCTCTATATCCACTTCTCTTCACCTCTAATCAACCCAATCACACACACTATGATTGCAAGACACACACAACAATAATCCTAGCATGCAACACACTAATGACAAGCACACACACATAGATCTATCGAGCACCACATTCCAATCAAACCTACATGTACGCACAAGCAAGAGAGAACAATCACACAAGATTAGAGAGGGATTAACCACTAATTAGTTAAGATCTAGTTAATCTAAGCATCATAGGCAATCATAAGAAGTATGAGAGAGGCATAATGAAAGAGAATGAATCATTGATTAGTGTTAATCAAGTCTCATGAGCAAGGAGAAGCTCAAGGACTCCATAGCCACACACCTCAAGAGCTCTCACCAAAGAGTGCTCTCAACAAATAAGCTTGAGAACCGTAATTTCTTTTACACACTTTCTTATACACCTAGCGTAAAAATATGCAATGTCCGGGCGCCCAAGGCCTTTAGGGCTCCACCACTTACTGAATCTGCAACCTAAGCACACTAACTGACCTATTCTTTACAGCTTGGAACTCCCATTGAGCCCGTAACACATTAGAAATATTACAATGGCTTGAAATAAATCGGAAAATTACAATACGTGACCATTTTGGGAAAACGTAGAAAATGTGTAACTCCAATCTTTACTGCTTCTTCACTTTCATCTTTGATGTGCATTCGTACGTCTTCAGTTTTAAGCAGCTTTTGTTAACTGACGTTGACTTAGTTAACATTGTTCTTCAAAACCTACTCATAATGCTCAAAATCAAGCAACCTATCTAATTGTACACATTGCAAATATAAATGCTTCTCCTTGAGTGCATCATTAGGCTCTTCGTCAAGCTTTAGCATTAGCTTCAAAGTTGGTATCTCCACTTCAATGGGAATTAAAGCCTCTTTACCAAAAACTAGATGGAAGGGAGAGAAACGAGTGTCTGATTTAATGGCAGTCATGTAAGCCCATAGAGCACAAGGTAGCACTAAAGCCCAAGGCGTCACATTATTTCTTGTCATCTTTGTAAGCATCCTTATGAGCTCTCCATTAAACCTCTCATTCAGTCCATTGCATTGGGGATAATATGGAGTAGTAAACGTGTGATGCACGTGAAGCTTCTCACATAAATAAACCAGCGGCTCTCCCCTAAAACCTGGACCCTTGTCAAAAACTAACTCCAATGGCATGCCAAATTTGCAAACAATATCTTCATATACAAATTGGAAAACATCTTTACTCGTGATTTTCTAACAGCTTTGGCTTCGGCCCACGTGGATAGATTGTCAACAGTAGTATGTAACATTTCCCTCTAGCTATTATAGGGAGAGGACCTATTGCATCAATACCCCACTTCTCAAACACATCATAAGCCACAATGGTGCCTCTAATTTATGATTTAAGAACCCTATTTTCAATGCTTTGGCACTCTTTACAAGAGTTGCACCAATGATGAGCATCACGTTGTATGCTTGGCCACACATGCCCCTCCTGCAAGACTTTATGCAAAGTGACCTTTGAAGCAAAGTGACTACCACAAGAACCCTCATGATTCTCCTCTAAAATTCTGTAAATTTCCTCTTTCCAAGGTACTTTTCTCAACACAAGATTAGACCCCTTCATATATAAGGCATCACCAAGTAGTACATACCTTTTGACACGATGGAGGAAGGCATACTTCTTTGATTTTGCCAACTCTAAATGAAAGCATACGTGTTTTAGAAACTCTTCCTCCCTCTCCAAAGCTTCCCTTCCCAAATAAAGAGGATAATCAGCCCTTATCACATACAATTGGCCTTAAACTCCAAGCTTCAAAATGCTTAAGCAGATTCTTCATTTGAAAACATATATATTTTAGCCTTGGGTTCTTACTTTGCCACACCCCAGGTACTTGATTATCCACCAAAAGGGCATCATCTCTTACCCTCACATGATGGATGACAAGCTCAAGGCAAAGGTTGAGACCCCTTCTCCAAAGTAGCATACTCGGCTTCGTTGTTGCTTTGTGTCGTAAGCTTCAAACTCCTTTTAGTTACCAAAGCACCTTGAGGATAATAAATCACAACACCTCCTAAAGCTTCACCATGCACCTTTCTATAAGAGCCATAAAAAAAAAAAAAAACAGACAGGAATTGCTATGTCAGGAGCTTCCATGTGTTACTGCTTTACCATGTCCTCCTTGATACAAAGAGGGCTTTCCTTATAAGTAAGCAAATCATCCAATGTATCCGTTGTACTCTCCTTGACAAGAAAAGAGAATTGGAATTCTTGTAGCTCCACAATCCACTTCATGAGACTCTTTGACAAAGTAGGGCTATTCACCAATTGAGGTACAAGAGTGTAGCTAGTGAGAAATGTGAATGATTTGGGGAGAAGGTAGTGCCGAAACCTTCTACATGCATAAATCACACTCATATGATGAGCTCCACCTTAGTATAGCCTCTTTCCACCTCTAGCTTCATCCTGCTAGCAAAATAGATAGGCTTCATGTAGTGGGAGTTGTTACCTCATTGAAGAAGCATAGCTCCAATAGCATCCTCACCTACTGATGGATTCACATAAAATTTCTTATCCCAATTAGGAGCTTGCATAGCAGGAAGAGAACCAAGAACCTCTTTGATACCTTGAAAAATCTCTTCACATTCATTTGTCCATTGTAGAGGATCCAACCTTGCTACTTGCTATAGAGGATAAAGAAGTTGAGAGGACAAAGGAATAAATCTTGAGATATACTTCACATTTTGAATAAAAAATAGCAAGTTTATTTGTATCCTTACGTGATGGGAGGCGCACCAAATCCTTCACTTTGTCAAATCTGCTTCAATCCCATTCTCTAAGATCATATGTCCCAAAATCTTCACTCTCGGTTGGGCAAGATGACATTTTTTTGGGTTGAGTTGACCTCCACTTTCATCATATTGCTTCAATGCAATACCAAGATTTTCACAATGATCCTTTCTAGAGCTATAAACACAAAATTTTTCAATAAGATCCTACATAAAGTTTCCAAGAAAGGGAGAGAACACCCTATTGATGCGCATTTTGTACCACTCACATCCATTCATAAGACCAAGAGAAAGCACACAATAACAAAAGCATCCCCTTGGTGTGATAAATGTGGTCTTATTTTGATCTTCTAAAGCCAAGGTCAGCAAAAAATATCCAGAGAATCCATCACATACACTATACCTCTCATGCCCTGCAATAGAATCAAGTATGTCATCATTTATGAAAGGAAGAGGGTATGGATCTCTCTTCATAAATGTATTTAGGGGATTAAAATCAGCACATACCATCCACTTTCCATCATTCTGGGTGTGACAACAACAGGGCTCACCCATTCTGCAGTACTTACAAGACATATAAAACCTGCTTTGAGAAGCTTGTCTACCTCTTTCTTTAAAGCATTAAGTTGTACTTGTACCATTCTCCTTAGCTTTTGGCGTACGGGCTGAGATACTTCCTTGATTGGTATGTGGATTTCCTCTCTTTTGAAGCCTCTAATTTCTTCACAAGAAGTGATGAATAAATTGGGAAATTGTTGTTTCATATGTAGGTACTCACCCTTCTCATGACTAGTCAAATCGGGAGACACTATACCTTGTATCAGCTCCTGTTTGAGATTAGGTTGAGCTTTGGGTTGCATCACCTTGTCAATTTTCTCATAAGGACCAAAGGTATCTGCATTCTCCATAAGTCCAATAAATCTTTGTTTCTCATCATGCTCTTCTTCAAGAAACAAGGAGGAAACATCCAGATCACTATCAGTGTTATCTTCCACCTCACTTGCCATTATCCATGTTGTCTTGTTCTTCACTTGAGTACTCTTCTTCATCCCTGTTGTCTTGTTCTTCACTTGAGTACTCTTCTTCATCACTTTGCTCATAAAAATCAGCATCCAAATATTTCTTGCTAGCCATGTCAAACCTCTTCATATCACCCCTTCTATTGTAGAGAGGGATCGTACCATGTCCCCAATCTTGTACAGCTTTGGTTGCCTGTAACCATGGTCTCTCAAGGATGAGAGGGAAAGCACCAATTCCTGTGGGCATAACATGACAAGTGACCAGCACTTTAACATCAAATACATCCACCTTCAAGTCCTTTATAACTCCCAAGCACTAAACCTTTGATTGGTCGGCAAGCTTTATGCGAAAACCTGAATTCTTGACCATGTTGAGTCCCAACTTTGATACACAAGCTTGAGTAATAACACATACCTATGCACCTCCATCAATATAAGTCTCTCCAATGAACTTCCTCTTATACCATGCATCCATAGTAGGGCATATATCAGGTATCTCATTCAAAGACAAGACTCTCACAGACCCCCTTGCAGGCTCCTTCTTCATGGGGTTGACTACATACTCCCATTGCCTCTTTACCTTTGAACACATCTCCATGAGTTTCCCAAAGGTAACACCATCCTTTCTACTCACCAAATCAGCCCTTAAGCTATAATTTGGTTGCCTTTCTCCCAAAGGAAATTCAAATGCATTGTAATGTTGCTTCTTTAGCTATACCTGTTTCAACTTTTTTCCCTCTTTTATGGTTGGGACTTTCATCACTCATGTCATGATCTCTTGTAACCCTCTTACCTACAGGCATGACCATAGCTCGCAAATCATCCTTGTTCTTCTCCAAATGGATTCTGCTTACCACCTTTGTTTTGTTGGCATTAGGAAATTTCAGAGGTCATTTGGATGGCCTTCTAAGAAAGTGTATTTTTTGCACTCTCTCTCTAGAAAATATGGCGCATAATAGAGGCGGGTCTGTCATGGTAAAAGTTCAAAAAGTGTACTTTAAGTAGATTCTTTACCCTTTTGAACATTCGTCCGTAATGATTGAGGGATAATCTTCTTTTCATTGCATTGAATGAACCTCATCAACATGGAGGGAATGAGGCTAACATGGAGGGACGAAGCCGCAGCAACTATTCACTTTTCATTAAACCTGCACCTTTGGCTAACGGCGCACTCCTCAAATGGCACAAATGTTACGCAAAAACGAGCCAAATATCACCTTCACATTGATTTGGACAACGAGTACCAACCATTGATTAAGCGGAGTAAAACAAAAACACATATACCTCCCACATCCATAGACACGCTCAGAGCTCAGGGAGCTAAACACATAGATATCTAGACGAGAGGCTCTCTCTATCCTAAGAATCCAATGACTAATGCGTCTCCAGCATTTGTCAATCCTACAAGCTTATTGACCTTTGCTGGTAATGGAGAAAACGGCCTTCTGGGTTATTGTAAATCTCTTACAAGGTAAGCTGAAACTTATAAGGGAATTCTCCAAGCTCAACAATGTGAGATTGTTCGTCTTTCACATTTGCATTCTATAGATCAGGTTACTATTTTGCAACACAAAACAGAGGTACAGGAACTGAAAGGAAAGGTACGAAGTTGTCAAATCAAGTCGTGTTCTAAGTTGAAGGCCAAAGAGCCTAATAAGAAAAGAGGGTGGTTCCACTGCAAATGTTGGTTCCAAACAAATGCATCCATTGTTGAGTCTTCTGTAAAAGGAGATTGTAATGCATCATGTTGATGTAAAATGGGCTTTCAGCACAGAGTGCACTTACAATCCTGTTGTCCATGATGCATGCTCGTTAGGTGCTGCAAATTCACATGTGTGGTATTTCGATAGTGGTTCTACAAAGCACATTACCTCACATCGTGAATTGTTCACCTCTCTCGAGTCTGTCCCTCATGGGAATCCAGTCACTTGTGCCAACAATGCTTCTTATCCGGTTCGGGGAGTTGGAAAGATTGTGCTTACTGTTTCAAATGGAACTTCCTTCACACTTGTTGATGCACTTTTTGTATGTGGGATCAAGAAGAATCTCTTGCATGTATCCGCACTTGCTAGACTTGGACTTGTAGTCAAATTTGTGGATGATAGATGTACAATTCATGATCACAATTTTGGTGATGAAATTGTTGCATCTGGCCTTTTGTGTCGTGGGCTGTATAAGCTCACTTTGTATGACAAATGTGGACAAATTTTTGCAAATGCAGTTGCAGATTCAAGGGCTATTTTAGATGCAAAACTTTGGCATGCACATTTTGGTCATCTGAATTTTCCCAGTTTGCTGCGTTTGCAGAAATCTGATATGGTTGCTTCTTTGCCGCCTCTAGAAGCACCTGTCAAACATGTTTGTGAAGACTGATTCTGGGCAAAATGCAGCGTTCTAAGTTTCCAAAGGATGGTTCAATTAGGGCCACATGCAGGTTGCAGCTTGTGCATAGTGATGTTTGTGGGCCCATGTAAACTCCGTCCTTGGGAAATTACCTTTACTTCATGACTTTCATTAATGATTACTCAAGGCATGCATGGGTATTTCCGCTAAAAGAAAAGTCCAAAGTTTTTATGTGCTTCAAAACATTTCTGGCTATGGCTGAAAATGTCTCAAAATGTAGTATGGGCACCCTCCGTTCCGATCGAGGGGGGGGAGTATATATCTCATGAATTCAATGCATTTCTGGCTAGTCGTGGGATAAAACACCAATGTACAATGCCTTATACACCTCAGCAAAATGGTGTTACTGAGAGGAAAAACATGTCACTTACGGAAATGGCATGATGTATGGTCAAAAGTCAAGCTTTACCGGATTCTTTTTGGCTTGAGGCCATCATGTGTGCCACTTATGTACTAAACAGGTGTCCTACGAAAGCTTTGTAGTCTATTACTCCATATGAAGCATGGCATGATAGAAAGCCTTCTATTGAGCAAATGCATGTTTTTGGCTATTTGGCATATGCTTTGGTGCCACAAACACAGCGCAGAAAATTGGATGATAAGGCTTTCAAATGTATTTTTGTTGGTTATAGTGGTGAAAGCAAAGGTTACAGGCTGTATCATCCGCAAACAAAACATATTCTGGATTCACAAGATGTAGTGTTTGTGGAAGATTCTGTTCAGCCCTTGCTCTCATGTACTAGAGACAGTAATGTAAGCTCACATGACATTTATGACACTTTGTTGCCTCTTTTCAATGATGGAAATACGAATGTAATTTCCAATGAGGCAAATGTACAGCCTATGGGGGTTTCTGGAAATGTTACAGATCAGCCTATACTGATGCAGATGTACATGATGTACTTGATGAGAAAGGGCTGAAAATGAGCAGGCGAGAGGTATGCTAAAATGGCTGGTGCACACTTTGCGTGACAGTAAATTGGATGCACCTTTGTCTAGTCATACTCATTCAGGCTCTCGCGATGCATCTTATGCATCAGATTGTTATGCTTTGGTTGTGTCTAGCTTACATGATGTTGAGGAGCCTCAGTCTTTTGATGAAGCACAGAATTCAGAAAATTGGATGGCTGCCATGCAATTAGAATATGATGCACTTATAGAAAACGACACATGGACTTTACGTGATTTACCTGCTGGCAAAAAGGCCATTGGTACGAAGTGGGTTTACAAGTTGAAACGCAAGCCGGATGGTGAGATCGATTGCCATAAGGCTTGACTTGTTGCAAAGGCTTATGCACAGCAAAAAGGCATAGATTATGAAGAGACTTTTTCTCCCACTTTTCGTATGACTATTGTGCATTTTCTATGTGCATTGGCAGCTCATTTTGGTTGGGATGTACATCAATCAGACATTGTTACTACTTTCTTGAATGGTGACATATTTGAGGAAGCAACCTCGCGGTTTTGTCATAAAAGGACAAGAGGACAAAAAGTGCAGATGTAAGAAGGCTTTGTATGGGTTGAAGCAATCTCCTCGTGCTTGGTATGAGAAAGCTGACACTCATTTGGTCAAAGGAGGCTTTCATAACAGTCCAACAGAAAGCACATTGTTGTAAAGAGTGAGAGTGATGTACTTCTCATTGTGGTTCTTTATGTCAATGATTTGTTGATCACTGGACCAAATGAGAGACATATTGCTGAATTTAAGGTTGATTTGAATGCTACTTTCAAGATGAAAGATTTGGGGCTACTGCATCACTACTTGGGTATACAGTTTAAGCAGTGTGATGGTGGTATTGCCTTGTGTCTCAAAAGTTACATAGAGACATTGCTATGTAAGTTTGGACTTGATGATTGCAAACCTATTACCACTCCCATGGAAATAGGGTTTGAAGTTGATTCTACATGATGCTGGCGATCTTGCTGATGTCACTCTTTATCAAACTGTTGTTGGCTGCCTCATTTATGTATGCAACACGATCCGGATATTCAGTTTGTAGTCTTACAGGTCAACAAATTTATGCATAGCCCAGGGTCTAAGCATTGGTAGGCTGTCAAGAGGATTTTCTGCTACCTTAGTGTCACTCTACATCTTGGCTTATTTTATCCCAAGGGGGGATCATTTCCGCCAGACTTACATGCTTTTTCGGACTCATATTGGGCTGGTTGTTTTGACATGCGAGTGTCCACAAGTGGTTTTTTTTTCATGCTTGGTAGTTCATGTATATCATGGTTGAGCAAGAAGCAAACTACGATGGCCACTTTGAGTTGTGAGGTTGAGTACATGGCAGTCTTCACAGCTACGGTTGAGTGTGTATGGCTCAGACGCCTTATGGCTTATTTGGGTGTTGGAAAGGACACTGCCAACACTATCTACACTCACAGTCAGAGCGCATTGACAGTTGTGAGGAAACCAGTTTATCATGCTCACACAAAGCACATTGAGGTGCATTTCCACTATGTCAGGGAGAGGCTCTTAGCAGGAGAGATCAGCTTGGCTTATGTGCCAACATAGGACAACCTTGCAGATCTTTTCACAAAGGCATTGTGTCGTGAGAAGCTTGAAGCTTTTCGCAAAGCTTTGGGCTTACTCCCCTTTGTGGACTGATCATGTCCTCAGGGCATGGCACTTCCCTTTACTCAAGTCCCAGCTCTCATTCACCGCATCACTCCAAGGGGGAGTTTTTACCATATACATGTGGTAGTGATGTGTGTGAACACATTAGGACCGCCGGGGCATTTTTTCCCTCTTTAGGAGGTTTTTTCCCCTGAGCATTGTATATACGCCCATCACTCTAGGGCTATCTATCTTTCCATTTGCAGACTAAGTAATACACTCTCTATTGTGTGCCTTGAGCTTCCTTCGTCTTCTCCAAGCTGTGTGCTTTTCTCTGCAACCCTAATTCCAACAGCGCCCACCCAAAAAATCATAGCACATAGGAGCAAAACCCTATCAAAGCACGGATTTACAGCACACGCCGACCAATGCATATGAATACAATGTCCTCCCCTTTCACAATTGAACGTCACAAACCCACAACTTCAACATCAATTCCAAAATTCATGGATACATGCCTTCCCAATCTCTTTGCACACAATTTGCCACTAGGCTGCCATAGCCATAACCCTACAAAGTACTAGTCGTAACTTGAAGAGTACAACTCCAATTTGGGCACTTTAAAGCTTGAGAGAAATCTTGAAAATCGGTTGGCAAGAAATATGAAGATGACCAAAATTGAATCTACACGCTGCTACATGAAAAATTGACGCGAACAGAGAGCTGTCCCAATACGACTACACGTAAAAAAAGGCAAGGCGAGGGCAAAAACTGCATCAGAAATCATCAAGGAGGCACAACGAGCTAAAACCTGAAAATTTTTGGAGTTTGGATGAACATTTTTTAAGTTTCTAAATGAGTTTTAGTTATATACAAGTCTCACTTCAAAAAACTCACTAACGGGCACATGCAGTAACTCAACAACTGGCACTACGCTAGTGACTTGCCCTACATGTACATGTGATTGCTCTAAAAAACCCACAAAAAATAAATTCCACACCCCCTTTTGACATTGGGTTTCATGTGCATATGTAAAAATTTACAAAAAACAGGGTATCAAAAATGCGCCCAACATAGTTTGCCACTCTCCAACTTGCTAGATCATTTATGATCAGCATCACAAAATAGATCATGTAAATCGCATGAGGGAGTAGTCATTTCATCCTCATCATTAGCCATATGATTAGAAACTCCTCAAAATAAGGCTCGTCCTTGATTACAATCATCAACCTTGCAATATACTTCTTCAACTTGTAGCCATTCACACGTGCTCTATGTGGGGTACCATCCAAGTCAGCAAGCTGATATGTGCCATTTGGAAACCTATTTAAGACCAAGATAAGACCTTGCCACTTTATTTGAAAGGTCTACAAGAGAAATTAGACCTCCAAAAAGGTTTGTTCCTTCCTTCAACCATCTCTTGATCGCAGATTCTGGAGATCCAAAATCATACGAAGAAGCTATGCAACACGAATCCAAAGAAGAATAGATAAAGAGCACGCACGTGGAGATGGACTCATTACATCGCAACCAAACATGAGAGTTGGTTGATTTGCCTAAAGGTAAGCGGGCACTATAGAAAAATGGGTGTACAAGCTGAAGGAAGAAGAAGGTGGGAAGAAAAGGTACAAGTCCACGCTTGTGCTAAACGGTTTTTCTCAAAAGAAAGGTATTGAATGCAATGAAATATTTTTTCATGTTGTAAAAATGAACTCAATTACTCTTAGGAGAAAATTTACATGCTTCAACCAAAGGGGTATGAAGTAAAGGGTAAGGTGAAAATGGTTTGCATATCAAAAAAGAGCTTGTATGGTTTAAAGCAAGCATCAAGATAGTGGTACTTGAAGTTTGATTGATGGATGCTACATCACAGATTCATGAGATACAACTCAGATCATTGCATCTACACAAAGAATTTGGAAGATGGGAAGCTCATCATCCTAATGTTGTATGTTGATGACATGCTGATTGCAAGTGCTAACATGCAGGATATCAAAGACCTAAAAAAGGAGTTGTTTAAATATTTTTCAATGAAAGATTTAGTTGCTACAAAAAGGATACTTGGTATGAAGATCTCAAGGGACATGACAAAGAAGACACTAAAGCTATCTCAAGAGGATTACATCGAGAAGGTACAAGAAAGGTTTACAATGCAATATGTAAAATTGGTTTCTACACCTTTGGCTAGTCCATTAAACTAATCAAGGATATGTGTCCAAAGACACAAGAGAAGATATACTCTATGTCTAAGGCTCCATATGTTGCAGCGGTAGGTTCTTTAATGTATGCTATGATCTGGATAAGACCATACATAGCACAAGCAATGGGATTTGTGAGTAGATTCATGGACAATCCAAGTAAAGAGCACTGACAAACTGTGAAGTGGATACTTAGACATCTAAAGGGGACAACAACAAATGCTTTGTATTTTGGAGGCACTGATATTTTCTTGCAAGGTATGCTAATGCAGATATGGCAAGTGACAAAAATACTCAAAGGAGCACTACTGACTATGTATTTACAGTTGGAGGCACATCAAGTAATTTAGGCTTCAAATTTGCAGAAAGTGGTGTCCCTTTTTACCACGGAAGCAGACTATGTAGCAACAATGACGGAGGCAAGCAAAAAAATTATATGTCTTCACAGATTCTTGGAGGAGCTTGGATACAAGCAAGAAAATTGTGTTTTGTATAGTGATAGTCAAAGCGCCATTCATCTTGCAAATAATTCAGCCTTTCTCTCTAGGACAAAGCACATTAAGATGAGATAGTACTTCATACGTACTCTTTTGGAAGAGGGACAGGTAAAGCTAGGAAAGGTGCACACAAGTGAGAATAGTGCAAAAAAATCTACAAAGGTGGTAATTTAAACAAGGAGAAGTTGAGCTTTTGCTCACCTTCACAAGGATAAGAAGCCAGGATGGAAATCGGTTCCACAGGTTTGGTGTGGAGATCAGTCTCTCCAAGTGAGAGATTGTTAAGTATGGAGTCTGATTTATCCCTTGTAAGTTTTAGTCTTAAAAATGCACATTTTTAAGGCCCCCATTATGAGGAGAAGCCATGGTGCATAAGAAAAATCACTCGCCAAAAAACCAAAATTTCATGCCTAGTCTCGAGCATGCAAATATTATGGCCGAACGGCGACCAAAAGTGATCAAAAAATGATCGATCGGTTGGCCGATGGCCGAAAGTCAATGGCCGGTGGTCAATGGGCAGAATTCTTTAGCCAATGGTTAAATTCAATGGCCAGTTGGACGAATTCAATGCCGACTTTTCTTCTCAAGGGCGGCCACACTTGGACGCATGGGAGAATTCAACTTGGACTTGGATACACAAGGGCGGCTACACACGGCTACCTCTCATGAGATAGGGCAACCCTTTTGGCCTATAAAAGGAGGCTTCTTCTGCACAAAAAATGTATTGTGGTGCATGGTGAAGTTGATGTGAGGCGGTAAGTGAAGCAAGGTGGGAGCTCCATTAAGGGTATATTCCTTTTCTAACATACTTCTAGTTTGAAGTACTAAAGCCGTTGAGTGGTTGCTTTTCCATGGACGTAGCCCACATTGGGTGAACCACATATATTATGCTCTCTCTCTCTCTCTCTCTCTCTCTCTCTCTCTCTCTCTCTCTCTCTCTCTCTCTCTCTCTCTCTCTCTCTCTCTCTCTCTCATCTCTTGTGTGTGAAAATTATCTCTCTCCATTAAGTAAACTACTTTAATATCTACTTAGATATGTCCTATTTCCTAATAAAACCCCTATCCAAAGGATTTTGATGCCAAAAAAGTTCAAAAAAGTTCTATGAAGTCCCAATCCAATAGTGTCAAGACAAATTTCAAGAGAAGGATAACCTATCAATTCAAATCCTTGAGAGAGATAAGGAAACTCAAAAATCCTAGTGCCTTGTAGTGTGACGCCCTCGTTCGGGACATCGGGGAAACGGGACCGCGTCGGCTCACCTGCGTTGCAAACGGGACCTGCAGGCAAGCAAACGCATACACAAGAACGCAACTTGAAAATGGGACTCAAGAGGGACATGAGTTGGAGGGACACGAACGAATGATCAATATTGAAAGAAAGTGCCGAATACAAGGGACGCGAAGAATCGCATGAAAACGGGGCTCGCAAGTTGGGGGAAGTGGCACATACTTCCCTTATATACACCCCCGGGTTGAGAGAGCTTGACGCCCACGTCAAGCCGGGGTTTTGAGAGGTGCCAATACAAAAGTTGATGCCGAGGTTTTGGGGGCGGATATTTACAAGGGGGGGAGTTAGGTGTTGCAAAAATGTCTAGCTACTTAGGGTGATGCTAGTTACAAAGTGGGGGGGGGGGGGGGAGGACTACTCTATGTGTTTTTCATTGAGTGTGTTGTCCTCCTCTTCAGTGGGCATGTTGTAGAAGCGCAGCACAAGGGGTCTTCCGAGTCGAAGCATGATTTCTTCAGGGACCCAAGTGCATTCCGTCATGGGGCGATTGCGCCATTTGACATAGAAGAGTTGTCCCCGGCGCCCAAAGCGCGACTTTAGGATGGCCTCCGGCTCATGTGGCGGGCCATCCTTTACATACTCGGGGAGCCTTCACCCATAAGTGTTATCCGGCACAAATCTTTTGAGTAAACTTACATGGAAGGCGTTGTGGATGTTGATGTGTGGTGGGAGCTCCATCTTGTAGGTGATGTCGTTGAAGGACTTGAGCACTTTGTATGGACCATAGTAGCGGTGATTGAACTTCGGGGAGAGGCCTTGAGGGAGGGTGATGTTCTGGGAGCTGACGAGGACCAAGTCACCTTCGTTGAAGAGTTCGACAGGCCGTCGCTTTTGGTTGGCATATTTGGCGATGCGTACCTTGCATTGCTCGAGGCTTTTCTTTGCGTGTTGCATGCGCGTTTGCCATTGTTGAAGAAACTCCTCACATTCCAGATCCTGGGCATGCACATCGCCGGTTCCCAGTGCAAGAGGTGTGATGACTTATTTACCTGTGGAGAGCTCGAATGGGGTATAGCCATTGCTGCTATGGATGGAGTTGTTGTAGTGGAATTCCAGGACGTCCATGTATTCAGACCAGTCCTTCTGATTGGACTTGACGTAGCTACGGATGTAGTCTTCGATGCCTTGGTTGACTCTTTCAGTTTGACCATCGGTTTCAGGGTGGTAGGCGGAGGAGAAGCGGAGCTAGGTGCCTAGCAGCTTGAAGAGCTCGCGCCAGAGGTCACTGAGGAAACGGGTGTCGCGATCAGAAACTATGGCTAAGGGTAGGCCGTGGTATTTGAAGACTTTGGCGAAGAAGTGTTTGGAGACTTGGTAGACGGTGATGGGGGGCTGGTCAACCAGATCCCTATTTCATTGTGCAAGAGAATGAAGACCATTGTGTTTGAGTATGTGAGGTGACAATGTCAAGCTTTACTTTACATTCAATAGGTAATTCAAGACTTTCTCATTGATTTTATGAATGATAGCTACATTGTTGTTGTATCTACTCATAGGGTGACTTTGATGAGCAAAGATTTTGTGCTTGTCAACAAGCTTACAAGTTTGATTGAGCCCATTCAAACTATGGATGTGAAGGCATTTCAAATTCTAATTATACCTCACGTTGGAACTCTAAAGAAGACAAATGTTGTGATCCAGGATGTCAACCATCTATACCCCACAAGGAAATTCATGGAAACTCAAACAGAGAAGACAAAAGACAAAGAGAGGGAGCATCTACAAAAAGGTATGCCTCTTAGACCTAATTCAATGGTTAAGATAATCAACATCATAGAGTTTTCAAAAGGTGAGTGTTCACATAATTGTGGATATTTCTCAATCATGGAAGAAATGAGTATCTTTGTGGATATTTTTTACGATGATACAAAGGATGCTAGTTGATGCTGGCATGGAGATATCTGACACAATTCTTTATGTATTAAAGTATATGCATTGAATTCACTTTTCCCTCTATTGTGTTGATGGCTTTTCTCCTTATGTTTGATCATGTTAATGTTAGATGATGATAAAGGATCTCCCATATGAGATTAGGAGGCAATTGTTTGTTATTAATCCACTTATTGCATTTTGCCTATTTGATGCACCTGATGAGTTGAAGACATTTTTCAAAGGCTTAAGTCTCCTCCAATGCAATATTGTATTTTTCCCATATCGTGAGAGAAAGATTCTATTGTCATCTTCTCTATATAAGTTTTTTTTTCAAGTAGTCATTATTGATTCTCATTTATTTATTGGTCATTGGAGTTGTATCATCTTAGACCTTTTGGGAAGATATGCAATGTTCATGAACTCATTACAAAGTATTCATGGAAAATGCAAATTCTAAGCAATCTTCTTGCAATAAAATTTTGCTTCATACAGCCTTATTTCTTCCATCTTTTAAGTGATTATTTCAGTTCTACAAAACTTGTACTTTCATTTTTAGTAAGCAAGATAATGATTTCAAGTTGGAGGATGATAAAAAAAAATTCAAATATTTTAGTCAAGGTAGTCCCTTACAAAATGATCCAACATCTTGTGGATGGAGAGTAATGGCCAATGTGTAGAGATTTATGGAACAAAGTTCAAAATGACAACACTCACTATAAGTTTTTGTTGCTTTTTTTCTCTTATGTTTCTAAGAGCAATTGAGGAAGCTCTTTTTTTTTTCCTTCTCTTATTTTCTTGTAGTTAAATGAATACCCGAATCTTGGGTGTGGTGGGTTAGGGAGAAGTATATCTTTGATTTTAGAGGATTCTATTTGTCCCAATGATCCAAATTCTACTTTTCCATCCTCAAAGAATCTTTAGAATAATCAAAATGGTATGAAAATTTCTCTAAGCAAAGAAAAAGGCAAGAAAAAAATTATAACTCCAAAGAAGGGACAAGGAAAGTATTTGCCTAGCCATTCTCCTCTCATATTTAAGCTTCAAAAGCCTCATTTAAAGAGAAAGGAGAAAGTTGTTATGTCATTACTCAAGTTTCCACCAAAATTACTTAAAAGGACTTAAAAGGGACCCAAAGACGGCATACAAATGTCACCCAGGTCATCATTTGTTCAATAGAAAGTGTTTGAAGAAGCACCTAAGTCACCCACTCAAGAAAACATTGAGCATATACTTCATTCACTACATCAACGAGGCAAAGGGTGAGCTCACAAGAAGGAAGAAAGTCTCTTCATGCTAGACAACAAGTGAATATTTGAAACCAAGATGTTGATGATTTTTTGTTTCATTTTAATCTATAATGAAGCCAGATTTATTGTTGGCATTTATAAACACTTATACACCAGTGGGTGGGTTTATCATTGTAAACAACTTTTCAGGCTTTGAATGCCTATTGCATAGTTTATCTTTTGATTGTCACAATGTTTTCTTTGAAAATGAAGTGATAGAAATTTGATAGTCTTAAGTACACTTATAGGCAAACATAGAGAAAAAGTATTTTCATCTATTTTTTGTAAAAATCACATCAATTAAACTAAGACTATCTAGCTTTGCACTTTGGAATGAAGCCACATCAATGGTATAAACTTATAAGCCCTAATATATGATTCTTGCAATCAAATGTTTAGCTTTTGAAGTTAGTGGTAGATATAAGGTGAGTAAATGTTTAGCTTCTGATTTTATTGGTAGATATAAGGTGAGTAAATGGACACTTGTTGGCAAAAGAAAAGAAAAAGTATTTGTATTGATTTATAAGTAGATATTACATCAAGAGAAACAATAGGGTTCAACTACTAGCTCAAAGGAAATACTCTTTGGAGGAAGACGTGTTTTGCAAGAAGTTGTGTTCTCCACTTTGGTATTCATTATAGCACCATCAACCATAGATCCATAATCTGGAGAAATCTCATCAAGAAACTCAAGTGATTCTCTTACATCTTGTAAGGTCCAATTTGTAGTGACAATCAACTTTCTAGGATCATTGAATGGATGTACCTTGATTTTTAGTTCAGCCTCTTGGCAATTCTCTTCAAAATCAAGGGGAACCCAATTGCCTAGCTTTCTTCTCCATCTTCTATAATCATAGCCTAAAACTAAGGACTACCAAAAAAATTGGTAAGATATAGATATAGAATTTGAGCTTGCCATGCACCTAATAATGTCATTAATGTGAAAAGTGTCTTTGAGTTTTAATCCTCTCCAAATATTGTGTCCACTTCATTTAATGACAATCTTCTATTCAGCCACATCATCCTTGTCCTTTGTAAATCCATAGAGTTGAAATATGTTGCAAAAATATGGAGAGGTATAAACCATTGAATCTTGATCTGCCTTGAAATTCTACCTAATGTCATTTCTTTGAGGACATCATCTTTGATTTTAGCTAAATCAATCAAAGTGCCTACAATCATCAACAAAGCAAGAAGACGGTCTCTCTCAACTACGTTTATCTATCATTTTGGATTGCTCAAAGGTTTTACATATTCATTAGAGGTCTTCTTGGAATTTTGTTGATTCGTTCAATATATATAGATAACATCTTATTTATTTTTTTATGCTTTTCTTTACTAGTTTAACTCTTGCATATACTTTGAATTTACATCTATATTTTAACTTTTTTTTTGCTTGAGTTAACCACCTATGACCATCCAAGATTCTTTTGTCATGGTCAAAATATTGATGTTCTCTTTAAACTTCAAAGAGCTTGAAAAGGAACACACCGCACATAATCTCATTCAGCAAAATCTTGAAAATACAAAAGTAGAGTTTCCACGAGCATAATCATGAATATGACAACAAAGGCAAATGGCTTATCAAAGTGATCAAGCATATTTTGGATGCTCAAGCCAAGAAAAAAAAAAACAAGATCTCTAAAAAGGAATTTTCTTCTATAAAGTACGATGGAAGAAAGTACATATGCTTCTCTCTTGGTTATCATCCCTAGATGACTATTTTCAAGGAGAAAAGTTCAGCGGATGAAACAAAATGGAGTGTGCAGCAAACCAAATATGGTATGTACTTCTCTTTGGTGAAATATAACTTGTAAACACAAACAACCATAAACTTGGAAGAAATTTTATGGCATTGGTAATGAAATACTTTCTCTCTTGGTCACAATATAAAGAGAAAGCTAAATATGCATGGGATACTCTTCAATTTACGACATAAGAACCCTTCTATCTGTCACACAGTACATAGATAGATTTTGGCAAATTCTACTTGCTCTTCAAAATGTAGAGAAAGTTAATCACTTTAATTTCCAACGCAAATATAGTACCATCTTAGATTATAATTTGTGTGTTGAGGTCAAAAAATTTATCCACATACATAGCAGAGAGATTTTTCTTTAGATCATGATATTGAAGCCGCAAAAAGTAAAGATCCAACCCCGAAAGGGTCACCAATCAGAAAGAGTTATCCTTCTTTTCCACCACAACACAAGAATCCCACTACTCTTTAACCAAGGACCAATGGAACTAATGGGCAATGGTGGATACAACATTAATCAATATCAACTAAAATTGAGCAAGTCCAATCAAAATAGATTTGGACAAAGGAAGGTAAATAACAATTATTCAAGTAATGCTTTCAAACCTTCATCTGGAACAAGCCTCCACATAGTCACAACTATAATAACAACGGCAATAAGAATAATTAAAAACTTAAAATAAAAATCTATTTTTGCTACATTTTTTACAAGATGGGACTTACATTTGGTCCTAAAACAACTTAGCACCTTTCCCACACTTTGTGGAGGGGATTAAAGATGATAATAAGCATTGGTGCACAACATGAAAATAAATATCAACATTAACTTGATGAGAGCAATCAAGAACCTCAAGGTAACTTAGACTACCAAGATTACACAAGTACTCCTACTTCTCAAGTACATAGTTTTTACGTATGCAAGTTAAGATTGGTGATGATGCTTTTAAGTTATTACATGATGACAAAAGGACACGTGATTTCATTTCTACACGTGTTGTATAAAATTTGAAATTGTATATGACTTGCAACAATTATAAAATAAAAGTAGCTTTCTAAGAAACCAAATTAAATTGTATGTATATGATAAAAGATTTGCAATATCAATTACGAAACTTCATAGAATCACAAGATTTTCTAGTAGTACCATTGTAAAGAAATCATTTTAATCCAAATATTGAGTATTATAAGAATACACTCATTGCCACACATAATTAAAAACCTTGCACATTACAAGCTAAAAGCTAGAACTAGAACCTCTTCTTACTCACACTCAAGTTAAAAGGCTAGCTTGAAAAGATAACAATCAATTCTTTATTCTAATAAATGAAATTGAAACACAAAAAAATCTCTTTCTCAAGAGAACTTTTTGATAAATTATAAAGAATTTTATACTGAAAATTTTCCTCTAGGACGACCTCCTTCTATAGTGGAAGACCACACTATAGAATTAATTCAGGATAGTGCAGATCACCTTGTCGAGCATCATATCATCAAAAATCAAATTAAACAAAAAGAAATTCAACATCAATTTAAGAAAATTTTAAATCATGGTTTAATTAAGCCAAGTAGTTCACCTCTCACCATTTCTCTTAGTAAAAGAATTGGTACTTATCGTTTGTGCATTGATTATAGAGACCTTAATAAAATCACAATAAATAATTATTTTCCTATTCCTCATGTTGATGACTTGTTTGATAAGTGTTGCATCTATTTTTATTAAGATAGATCTTATACCCAGATATCATCAAGTACGTATGATGGAAAGTGATCTTCATAAAACTTATTTCAAACACAATTTGGTCATTATCAAATCCTTTTAATGCCTTTTGGTTTAACAAATGCACCTACTACATTTTGACACATAATGAATCGTGTTTTTTTTAAGCATCAAGATTGTGTTGTGCTTTTCTTTGATGACATTTCGGTTTTCATTAAGAATCAAAAGCATCATTATGCACATTTAGATTTGGTTTTTAAATTGCTGCGTGAAAATCAACTTTATTTGAATCTTGAGAAAATCTCGTCCTTCAAAACTTAGATCGAATATTTAGATCACATTGTCTTTGATGAAGAAATTTTTGTTAATTCTAGGAAGACTCAATGCATTAAGGAATGGCCTAGATCGCAATCTATTCATGAGGTTTGTTCTTCTCTTGGTTTGTGTAGATATTATAGAAACCTCATTGAAATTTTTCATGCTTTACTCATACCTTTTGAAAAAGAAGACATCTTTTACTTCAAATGAACAGTAGAAAAAATCTCTTGAAACAAAATATACACTTAAACATGTCTCTATCTTAAAAAATTGCAATTTCAAAAAGTTTTTTCCTTTTGGCTATGATAGATGCTAGTGGGCGTGTTATTGGTGTTGCATTAACGCAAGATAATCATCCCATTGCATATAAAAGTAGACTCAATGAGCTTATTTATAGCACTTATGACAAAGAACTGCTCGTTGTTGTGCCTACTTTGAGATTGTGAAAACAATTATTTGATGGGATCTGAATTTTTGATTGAAACTGACCAACAAAGGATTTGTCATTTTCTTAACAGCCAAGTATATTCAATTGTCATATAAAGTGGACATCATTTATTCAAAGTTTTCATCCATCATTCAATATCAGCCAAGGCATGAAAATAGTTGCAAATTCAAGAAGCCGCATGCTATTGATTGATAACATTTCTATTGTATCTATTGAAACTTTTTTTTAAATAGTTGATACTTATGCTCATGACTAACTTTGCTGACATTTATTCTTACTTTTGTAAGCATACATATTATCTTTATGCACAATACTATTTTCATGATAGGTATTTATTCTTTGAAAAGTGATTGTGGGTGACCATTGTATTTCATCAACTTGTTCTTAAAGAGTGCCATGAAATATCTTATATAGGTCACCATGGGATTTCCGCAATTATTCACATAGTAGGATCTCAATTTTACTGCTTTGAAAATATGTTATTACATATGTTTTGTGTGTCAACGAGTCAAGCAATATGTCTTGTTGCTACCTTTACCTATTCTTGACTCTTCTTGCTAGCCCATGTTTATGGATTTTATCACTAAATTTCCACTCACTCATGCCCAAAAATATTGGGTTTGGACCATCCTAGATAGACGCTCTTAACTAAGCACGTGGCTCTATTGTTTCTTAAACATATTTTTGTTTTGCATAGAATGCCTAAATATATCATCTCTAATCTAGATAGACATTTTTGCAATGATTTTTGGGTGACACTTTTCACAAATTTAATCACTCAAGTAGACTTTACTTTTGCATTTCATCCAAAAACTAGTGGATAAACAAAAGTGATCAATAGCACTATTCTAGATCTTTTAAGGACATACGCTCATGAGAGACTAGGAGCTTGGGACACATATATATACGGTTTGATTTGCATACAACAACACTCTTCAATCATCCACCAAAAAAAACACCATTTCAAACTGTATATGGGTACTCATTGCCTACTCCTTTGTCTTGCATTTCTCATGAAGTATCACATACTGATGAAATTGCTCAATAACACACCCAAATCTTGGAGCAAGCACAACAAAAAATTCACAAAGCATAACATTCATACATGAAATAATGCATGAGTAGTTTAGGGCCTTGCTCTCCTTGGTCCTACCATAGGCCTGAGACACACTCTGTCATTGATGATCCATCTCTTTTAGAAGAAAATTCTGAAATCCTTGTACTTGAGACCATCACAAACCATCAAGACACTTTGGCACACAGTGGTATGTTGCATCACGAGTATTTTCTTGAGTATAAGAATCATGGCCTTGAAAGCACCAAGTGGATGCCAGAGAGGTATTTCAACTCTCATTCTAGTATCCTAGAAGCATATCAAACTTCTAAAAGCTAAAAGTTTTTACCTAAGATTTGTCCTTTGGCTCATGACTATGGTATTCCATACTTGAGGTTTGCCCTTTGACAGTTCATTCACTGGTACTTTGATGCTGAGATTTTTCCTTTGACTATTAGTTGTGGTATTTTATACCTAAGGTTTGTTCTTTAACAACTATTTAATAATGCATCATTTAAAGCAATACTTGACTTAGGTTTTACCCTTTGAACAGTGTAAAAAGTGATTGCTTTTCATTGTTGTCATCCTCTTCTTGTCTTTGTTAGAGGGTCCATTAAGAAAGATCTCTTTTAATTTTGTAGATATTTTGATATGTGAATTGCAGTTACCTTTCTAATTTCCTCTTTTTAGGATATTATGATGAGTAGTAAGAAGTTTTCTCCTCTGAGTGCTTTACTTGATTCAAATATATCATGTGGAGATTTGCCTCATCTCCACACACTTTTTTAGCTTTTTCTATCTTTTGCAACTAAAGATTCCTAGTTTTCTCTATTTCTCACAGCTAAGAAAAATTGCTTCCGTATCAGGGAGGGCTATTATCACTATTAGTACTTTTGGACATTTTATCATTTTTTTGATTGTTATATTCTCAAAAACCATTAAAAAGAAGCAATGAAATAGAATTCTTCTTTAAATAAAATTTTGAGACTTTAAGTGAAAAGCAACCACTTCTATTTTTTGGGTGCGTACGTACAAGTGATGAAGAGAAAAAGAGAATCCTATCATCGCACACCGCATCTTTTTAGCAGGAATCATCTTCTCAATCTTATTTAAATAAAATTTTGAGACTTTAAGTGAAAAGCAAGCACTTCTATTTTTTTGGGTGCATACGTGCAAGTGATGAAGAGAAAAAGAGAATCCTATCATCGCACACCGCACCTTTTTAGCAGGAATCATCTTCTCAATCCTCCACGAGAAAGATGGGTGCTCCAAGGTATCTTGACCAGGTGACTTGATGTTTTACCCCCTCTAGAAGTCAAAATCACTTTTTTACCACCAATTTATTCTTTTGTAGTGCATCAAAAACTTTTAAGAGATGGTGTCGATGATATTTCTCATTCTTGAACAATATGATGATGTCGTCAAAACAAGTGTCCGCAAATGACCTGTACTATCTAAAAATTTAATCCATCATCTTTTTGAATGTTGTAGAAGCATTTGTAGGACCAAAAGGCATCACCAAAAACTCATACAATCTGAAGGATGTCCTGAAGGCGGTGTTGTATGCATTCCCAGGATCAATCATTATCTGATGATAGCCACTTTTAAGGTCAATCCTACTAATATAGCATATCAAGTCTAACAACGATCCTGGGTATTGGAAACCTATTCTTGATGGTGATTTTATTAAGAGCTCTGTAGTCAATGCACATTCTCCATGATCCATCTTTCTGTAAAATGAGAAGCACTGGTGAACAATAAGGTGATGTATTGCGTTGAAGTAGACCCTATTCAAGAATTTCTTTCACTTGGTTCATTTTGGGCTCTACTTACTCTGTAAGGTGGCCGGTTTGGTGGCATGGTGCTGAGAATCAAACAAATGTATGATTGTCAGTTCTCTCATGAGGTAGCTCTCTAGGCAAGCCCTCACAAAAACAGTGGGCTTGAGCTTGCGAAATTTGTAGTTCATTCTCTAAGTCTGACATTTTTCGTTGATTTCATTTACATTCTTGTCATACCAAAGCATTCCCAAAAGGACGTCACACCCTCCGGAGTCTTGGTGTAAAATTCATGTGCCTTAGATACCCTTGGTAATGCAACCAAAGTTTACTTGTGAGAGGTGTAATGGTAACATCTCACGAGGGCGCCGCTAGAATTGCTTTCATCAATGGTCCCATTTCTTTAGTCATGATTCCAAGTGGAGCCACCAATTCAGCCAAGATGTAGTTGGTCTTGGCTCCTCCATAAAAGAATATAAGGACTTCTTGATTGCGTACTTTTCCCCATGCTCTACAAATCTTCGTACTCACATCTATTTGTTATGGGCTTGTCCCCACAAAATCTAGAACTAATCCTACCTTTGTCTTCCCTTTATTTGCATTGCTTTGGAATTCTTTGGTTTGTCTTTTGTCTCCTCCTTTGATGCTTTGTTAGGGAACTTTGCAAGAATGTGCCCCTATTCTCCACAATCATAACAATTTCCCTATTTGTAGGGCTTAGCACGCTACCTATTGACAGTTTCAAGCTAGTTGATTTCTTCTTGTATTGCTTACCCTTCTTCTTGTTACTATTGAATGAATCTTACCTTGTTTTAGTGAACACTAGCTTGTCCGAAGGGTAAGTTAGTGTGCTAAACTTATCGTACCAGTAGAAAAGTATATCCCAAAATCTCTAGCAATAGGTGTCCAAGGGGGTCTTCTTTGGTCATCCTTAGGTGATTCCAAGTTGTGATGACATCCTCTTTGTATTCTTTGTACAAGCCATGCACAAGTGAAGATGCGTTTGAATTGTAACCACTTTTCAAGTGCTTTCATGTGCAACAATAGGGTAGACCACCATGTCTGTGTATTCCCTTTAAGATAAGACATTGTTCTTTGCACTTTGTTCTAAAAAATGGCCTCCAAAAAATACAATATCAAACTGATCTATGAATGCAAGAGTGTGGTGGGTATTCTTATAGCCTAAAAAGGTATCAACCTTGAGTGCTTACCCACCCTCCTTAAAATCCTTACTCTTTCTTCCCTTCTTTTGAGATGGTCATATTGGTTCAAATAGTACTAGTGTCTTCTCTTTTTCTTGTATATTGACTCATATGAATCAAAATTGTCAGACAATGAGCTATCGTCATCAAAAGTGCCAGAATGTTTCTAATGCTTTTGAGATTTCTTGTGGGATATGCTCTTCTTAGTTTTCTTATTCGTCTTGCTCTTTTGACTCTTTCTCCACTTTCGGTGCTTCCAATCCTCCCCACTATAGTCAAAGGAAGAGGAACTCTCTGAGATATCAAAAGACAATGATGAACTTAGATCATGCTCAAAGCAAACGGCTTCTTGGATTTGTTGGTAGCCTTGAAAGTAGATATTTGACCCCAATAGCAAGGGTAGTCTTCTCTTGATCACCACTTCTTCCGAGAGCTCTTTTTAGTCTTCATCAATTTATTGACCTATTGCTCAACATCATTGTCAAATTTATCTTGTGAGTACAACTTTTGATTGTCTACACTTGTCTTTGCTTTCTATTTCATGGCCAACTTGAGAGGTGAGTGGATGGCAGCACACAATCATGGATGGATCTCGCCAAGTGGGTGATATTCCAAAAAGTTTTCATATTGTGGATCTTTAGAGTACTTGAGCATCTGATTAGCACAAGTGTCAATGTGCAGTTGATGATGAGCCTCCATCCAATTGAGGTCACTTGGTGGGAAAGAGCCATGCTCTGCAAATGATTCTTTAGACAGAGGTCAGCTCCCGCTAGAACCTTTGCTGATTTCTTCACCCATGGAGTCGGTGGAATAGTTTCCTCCCTGTTGAATTCATTGCTTGAATCCTTTGTAAAAGAAGAATAGTCTGAGCTCTGATATCGTTGTAATAGCCTTGGACACTCCAAGGTAAAGATTGATTACAATACACATGAGAAATTCCACATGACATGACAAAATTCTGAGCCAAGATGCACTAGCCTCAAAGACTGGCACCCCTTTCAGTATTTCTTTATTATTATGTTGCAAGTGTACAATGTCTGAGGGTTCTCCCTCTCGTAGTTCCCCCAAGCTAATATGATGGGACAGAAGAGGTCCTAGCACAGTCACAAAGGCCTCTAGCTTATATGAAAGTAGTTACACCAAAAGAAACACATCTAAAAGAACAAGGACAAACATTTGGCACCCCTGGGGTAGTTTTTATAAATGACAAAAACTTTGTATAGTCATCACAAAAACTTTGTATAGTCATCACTTTGTATAGCCATATCATGCGCACTATGCAATTTTGGGTCGTGCTTTATTTTTAAAGGGTTTAGGCCCCTCGATCGAGTTCTAGTAAGTTGGTAGGGTTAGGTTTTTAACCATAACCCCTTTTGAGCCACTCGACAAGATTTTGCAAGTTCCACATTTTCAATGGATGCAAAGTGAGGGCACCTCTCTGGATGAAATCGGCTATACTTGTAGCTTGAAGTCATGTGGCAGTGCACATGACATTGAGGCATTTCCTTAGCCAATTTGTATGCCAAATGGCATGTACTTCGAAAAGGAGAAAATGGGATTCACGAGATCCTTGTTCGGATGTCAACTCCTGAAACGCACTGGTCGCATCGCATGTCAAGAACAGGGGCAAGGCAAGAAGCTCTAAACTGTTTTAAGCTTATGCAGAGCAAGGGCCGATGCAATCACTTACACTTGATCCTTGAAGATATGTGGCACTATGTAAAACACTGATTGTGGGATATGCTCAACAAGGGCACGATCAAAAACTGTTTTCAACAAATACAAAGCGAGGGAACCTCTCCTAATGAAATTATCTATACTTGTAGCTTGAAGACATGTGGCATCGTGCATGATGTCGGGGCATTATCTTGACATGTATGCCAAATAGCATGTACTTCAGAAAGGATAAAAAAAGGGCTTCAGAAAATTTTGGTTTGGATTGTCAACTCTTTAAACAAACTGATTATAGCATTTTGTTGAGCAAGGGCAATGGTAAGAAGCTCTAGGATATTTTCACGTGATGCAGAGCAAGGGCAGATGCAATCATCTACAATTGCATCTTGAAGGCATGTGGCACTACACAAAATGTTGATGTGAGATATGCTCAACAGTGCAGGATTGGGAAGCATTGGGTTGTTTTCAATAGATGCAAAGCAAGGACATCTCTCTTGGTATAATCACCTATACATGTAGATTGAAGGTATGTGGACAGAGCTGGTCACTTAATAGTTATTCCAGGTTAGAACTTCAAAGTCAGATGTCAAATCACATTTGATAGGGTGAACACAATCAAACATAAGATGAATATAAGGAAACCAGATAGACGACTGAACTGCAAGAGTAGAATCAGATGTTAAACAATAAGATACTAGAACTGATATGCAAAGCTAGAAGTACAACTAAAATGGTACTAAGTGCTGGATTACAAAGGAGTACAATAGAGCTATATTGACAACTAGAGCAAGACATATGTAACAAAGTGACCGCAAAGTGACAGACCCCAGAATGAAAGTAGCAGGCCCTATTTATAGGTTCCCATACTAGGTTCTAACCGATTGAGCAATCTACAATTACTATCGACCAATAATTACTACTATTAATGGTAACCTGACTATATACTAGTGCTTCTATAGAGGCAGTTCTTGCTATATACATCCCATCTTGGCATATTGTAAAATTTTAGATGTTGTGTTGATGTTAGCATTTGCGCTTTGATTTATCTGTAGCCTTCTTTAGGGTAGCCTTCAGAACATTCTACAGTGGTAGTAATTAAAGGATTCCTTGCTAGACCCGACCTGGAGCGCTAGAATGGTCTTCTCTTCTTGGATAATTCTGTAGATTTGTTCCTACTCCAAGTGCTCTCTATGCTTTGTCAACATCTCAACTTCGTATGGTGTAAGAGGATTGTAGGTCTTTGTGTCGGGTCATACAGAGTCTTCTTTCCTTTTGTAAGCCATGTGCGATAGGCTAGCTTATGACAAATAGAATTTTTATGGATCCACCCTACTGGTTCTGGTTGGTTGGCTTCGATTCGAGCTTGAAAAAGGACTTCAGTCATCTCTCTGATCTGTGTGTTTGGTTGGCTTCAATCCGAGCTTCAAAAAGGACTTTAGTCATGACAAATCAAAGAGATGGTGTTTAAAAGGACTTCAATCATCTCTCTAAACTCTGGTTTAGACCTTGCTTTACTAGCCAATTTTTTCTCAGGTATCTTGGATACCTTGTAGAGAGTTGAAGCAATTCATTTGTACACTTGATTAGTAAACATATGGCCCCTCCAACTAAGTCATCATCATTCCTTTTAAATTTACCAAATCATCTTGAAGTTTAGACAAGGTGGTCTTTTGTTTTGTCTCATTAAGTACATTTTTCCAAGCCACCCAAAGCACCTTGTTCTACTCATACCACTCCCGAATCTGATTGACAATTCTGGCATATTTGATTTGATCATTCGGCTTGTTGTACTTGGGATATAAACATGGTAGCTCCTTGTCCTTCGTGGGTATTGCATACATTAGTACCGATGAGTCTAGCATTGCCTCAGTGTCATTGAGGAAAATTTGCTTTTCTTGTTGCATTGTTGGATGCATTCTTTTCTAGTAGACTCATAACCCTATAGTCCAACAGTCTTTTGGCGATTTACACCTTTACCAATATGGCCTTAATCTCATTTCTTATATCATGCATGCATTTATATATACTAATTTGTTTCCCATTAACATTTCTAATTGAATGCACAAACTTTGAACTATTCATTGTGGTGAGTTGTTTGTTTTGGGAATTCACTAGTAGATCATCTTGTGTGAGAACAAATTCAGGTATTCTATCCAGCACCTGAATGACATTGGGATGGAGACTCCATGTCTTTTTTTCATGATAGTTGATGATCTTACATTTCTTGATCATTCGCTTGGCCCCATTATAGAGCATTTGATACCTCTCCAAATCCGAGTAGACATCATCATCTTGTAGAAAAGTTTCAATCTAGAGTGCATTCTCCTGACACGAGCTCTTGCTTAGACTCGGACAACACTGGTTGGAAAATTGAGAGCTTATGTTTGAGTCTAGCTCTATAAGTACTGCTTCCCCTTAACTTTGTTGACATTGTTGTACTACTACTTGTTCTAGCATTTCTCTTTATCTGTTCTCATCTAGCTTAAGTAGATTATTTATGTTCTTCACTCACCTCCCAATCAAGCAAGAACTTCAAACCTAATTGGTGTGAAAGGTGTAATGATCACCATCATGCATACTAGATAATACACCTACAACTTAAAAGACTAGTTGGATAGAAACCTGAAACAGAAGGTTAGGTACTCAACATAGGAGCAGAGTTATTGCATGAATTAAGTCAATGAAGGTTTGGATTAGATCAACTACTTTATAAAAGATAATTGTTCAAAGTTTATATTTCTCAACGGTCATACTCTCAGGTATTAATGGTTTTGGATGCACAATATTGCACAAATGTGCGCTAACTCCTCATCGCTCGTTGCTTACGAGTTGTTTCGCACGTAAATGTGTTTCCAATACGAGTTGTTTTAGATGTAAATGTGCTACGATTACCTAGGCTAAGAGCAGAGAGAAGTGGTTGTTAATGATGGGAATGGGATCATGCTAGCTAGGGTGGATGCAAGACAAACATCGTGCACACAAGTGTGTATTGGCTAGATTATCACTCAAGCAAATTAGGTTCGAAGATCAATTAACTTTGATCATAAACATGATCTTGAGTAGTTGATAAGTCATCACAAGCTCACCATAAACAAGAGAGATGTAATGCAAAATGGAATGGGTTATTTAATTCATGAAATGAGCTTTAAGTAGCTCTACAACCTTGCACCAATACGTGTGGGATAATTCCACCTTTTTCCTCCTTGATTCATAATGTACTGACTCTAGAACAAAGCTCACACCTTACAATCCTCCCCTTGAGGTTTGGAATAGGACAATACAAATGAAGGTTCTTTATGCACTAAAGATGACACATGGTATCCACATGATGACAATAAAAAAAGAATCCTCCCGTTGAAATTTAAGCTACAGCTGGATGAAGACAGACAACACTCCAATCCAAGAGCAAAGACAACATATATCCCCAATCCAAGAGACAAACAACATAACATTCCAATCCAGGAGCAAAAACAACGCTCTAATCCAAGAACAAAATCCTGAAAAAATGTCTGCTTTGATCTAATCCAAGAGCACCTTCGTCTTCTTCAATGCTTTGTGTTCAACTGCTTCATGGTCTTTGTCTTTGTCTTTGTATCGTCCCCTCAAACAAGTATTTCTTTCGCCCTTTTGTTTAGCTTTATGAAAAAACATGTGCAATGCAAAAATACTGATGTGAAAGAACTGCTAATGCGGATGCTAATGCTGTTGTTGCCGATTTTCCCTCCCCTCGAAGTGAATTTTGAAATTTTTCCGCAGAATGATGGATAAAGTGACGTACATTGTAAAAGTTGTACTTGGCTGTTGCAAAGTTTTTGGAGTTGAGAGAGAGAGAGAGAGAGAAAGAGGATTCTTTTGTTGTGTGTGTGTGTGTGTGTGTGTGTGTGTGTGTGTGTGTGTGTGTGTGAGAGAGAGAGAGAGAGAGAGAGAGAGAGAGAGAGAGAGAATTCCTTTGATTTTGTGAAACTCCTCTTTACCGGAGTGAAGCCCCTATTCACAAAGTTGTTGAAGCTCTTGGAAATTTCTTGGAAATTTGCCGTGTTTTATGATTCCTTTGAAGGAGCCCAATTGCTTGAGAGAATCCTCTTTTGATACTTGGTGAAGCCTTAAATTTTTTTTAATGCTGGAGGAATCAATGCCTTTGAAGTTTCGATGGTGAAGCTTTTAAAGTTTGATGTAGTTCCCCTTTGGATGGCCTTGAAGCTCGTGGGAAGAAGTTGCTTGTGGCCCAAAGAAAATGCGCCTACTTTGTCTTTTCGGCTTACTGGCTACGGGCTGTGGCAAAGGGCCCTTGAATTGCCTAAGCTTTTAGGGAGCTCCGAAGCCTAACACTAATTATGCTACAAATGATCAAAGAGTAGTGGCCCAAGAGTTGCAAGACTCAAGGACAGGCTCAAGATAAGGGAGAGTAGGAGGAGAAAAAGAAGAGAATTTTAACGTCATAGATAATCATCCCAACAAACCTTCAAGATATATCCAAGGTAAGAGAGTTGCACTCAAGACCTCTTATTCAAGAGGAAAATAGTTGATAATCAAGGATCTTGCCAAGAATAATTAAGGAATGTTTAATCGTAATAACTAACCTAGCTAGCATAACTCTGATACCACTTGATGGTAATGGAATCGTGCTAGCTAAGATGGATGAAAAACAAACATCATGCACACAAGCGAGTGTGTTGACTAGATTATCACTTGAGCGAAATAAGCTCCAAGATAATTGCAATTAACTTGGACTCATAACACAATCTTGAGTAGTTGCTAAGTTATCACAGGCTCACCATAAACAAGAGAGATGCAATGCAAAATGTAATGGGTTGTTTATTCATGAAATGAACTTTAAGTAGCCCTACAACCTTGCGTCAACACGTGGGATAATTCCACCTTTTCCCTCTTCGACTCATACTCTACTGACTCTAGGACAAAGCTCACACCTTACAATTAAGTGGAACTATTGGTACCTGGCAAACAACAATGTTTTCAAGACTGCTAATTTGCAAGTGACATAAAAATAACAAAATTTGGAAAGTGTAACCACATTTTTTCATTAGACCGTGCGTTGTAATCTTTGTCTTGTGCATTAAACTCCCACTCCTTGCCCAAAATAAAGGACTAAGCTCTTAAAATCACTCGAAACATGATGTCCCCCACCCGCATGTGGCTGTAGATATCTGCACGTGGCTAGGTAGACCAACACGAAAGTCAGATGATTCTAAACATAATTTGACAAATCATGGCGAGACAGGTGTACAAGGTAGCAAGGAATTTCCCAAGTAGCGATGCTAGCCCAATGGAAAAGACCAAAAGCAGCAAACATGGCAACTACCCAGGCGCAACATCTGTGCTGAGTAATTGCCTCCTAGCAAGAGAGCTGCTGTAACCATTTGAAAGTGACAAGACAATATATTAACAAAACAGCTTGCATGGAAGCACACAAGTCCAGCTTCAAAAAAACCATTTCCATGCCGAAGGGGGAGCTCCATGCGTTTCACGAAAATTGTGGGTCTTCAAGATACGAACTTAAGTAGATGACCTGACGAAGGAACATAATGCTGTTCAGCTTTGTAAGGTACGCACCTAGCTAACTACTGGGTGGAGCCCCACCTAGAAGGAGAGGTGGTTTTTGCGCTGTCGGATCTTCTTGTGGCTCACTGCGTTCTTTTGGAACTGCCCAAGCTCTTAGAGGAGGTTCGAACATCCGACTTGCAACATCAGGCAGTGGTTCATTGTCGCCTGGCAATACCAACAGCCCATGCTCCCTCAGAGAAGATGGCTCATCAAAGCACGCTTGCCACAAATTATCAAGTAGCATGCGCTCCTCTTTGAGTGGCCCCAATTCCTCTGCCGGCATACTCTCAATGTTTGCAATTTGAGACGCTAATGCCTGCCTAACAGCACTGCTGTCCTCACTAGCCGGAGCTAGCCCCCCTACCTTGCCATTCTGAGCCATCTCCACGAGATTATGCAGAGCTGCTTGCCGAATATCTGCATCAGCATTGTTCACCAAGCCGGTCAATAATCTGATAAAGCCAAGGTCAGCAGCAACAGCATTATCATTGGGGTTCTCATGTAGAAGATACTGCAAAACCTGCAAGCCTTTCCTGCATCGTCCACACAAAACATGTATCAATCCACAGATAGACTATGTATGCAACCTTCAATAACAAAGAATCAAGAACATGATCCTATTGAAAACGCATCAGAGCCACTTAATGTGAACTAATTCACAAGATATGCAGTTAATCTCAAATACTAGCCATCCACCAAGGTCAGCAGTTGGCACCTTCTCACAAGTGTCACTTTGTGTGTGCATGTATGCATGTGATTATTCTCTTTTTCTTTTTTTTAAATTGGCCCGGTGGTGGTGGTGGTGGTGGTGTTTGTGTGTGTGTGTGTTGTGAGGAGAGGGGGGGGGGGGGGGGGGGGGGGGGGGGGGGGGGGGGGTTGTTTGTAAAACAAAAAAATCTTCTTACCTCTGAAGCCGTGAATTGTCTGATACTACTGCATTTTTTAACCCCGTAAAGCCATTTCCCAATCGAAAAGCAGCAACACCAGGCTTGTTATTTCGAATCAAAGCTGCATGAACAGAAAAAGATTCAAACTCTAGACAACGCCGTTGCAACTCAATCTTGTGAAACAAAACAATAAAACCAACATGATATGGCTCCCAAGGACTTTGTACGCACTGTCATGTCTGGATCTGACATGAAATTGCTCAGCAGTGATTCTAAACCTTTCTCCTCCATGACAAGCTGCTGGCACTTTGGATTATTTTGAACCATGGTACTCACGACCTCAGAAGCTCTGGCCCTGATACGTGCATTAGGGTTCTTCAAGTAGTTCAACAAAGGTACAAGCCCTCCTATAGCATGCAAGTCTGCAAAAGATGAGTGTCGTAAATCGTCATGAATACAAGGGTATTTTTTTGTTCTCCATACAATTAGAGGCAATCTGTGTGAAGTTGGAAAGACTAACCATTTGCCATGTCAATGGACTCCACATGTGATTGCAACTCCTCCAACATGGCTGAAAATCCATGATAGAACTCATAAACCAATGAGGACAAAAAACCACAAGCTACCACCACCAGAACTCCCAACTAAACTGCCAAGTTTTTTGCATTACATACTGAAAAAGAATCGCAAGTGATTATGCAGTAAAGAGCCTTGTGATGTTCCCCGACTGTGCTGATGTGCTGCAAATCAAAAATGACTGACTACTTTCTCTTTTGTTGTTACAGAGAAAGGCTGTATGTATGTTCCTGAAAAGCCCCGGACATTCTCAAGAAAGAGACTGTATCCAGGGCTCTACAATACAGCTAAAAAACTCACAAATCTGGGGACACTAGTATGACCCGCACACACTTCACAGGATGCAACAGGCACAGCAACAGACAGCCACACCTCAAAGTTAGCAAGGACCTCAGCCCAAAATTAAAACAACAAAAAAGACACAGAAATACAAAATGAAGCTAGCTGCTTCCCATGGTATTAGAACTCCCAAATCATGAATCCAACCTATCAGTAACAAGTCCCAAGGTCGATGTCAGTCCTGATTTACAACCATTCCCATGAGGATTCAGTGTCTTTTGTCTCACCTCACCTAAGATTGTCACTAGGCCCGGTTGCCAAGCCAATTGTCTATTCCAAGAATCACCATCACATAGTGCTCAAGGAACTCAAGCGGAGTAATAGTCTGCCCCCTCTTCTTCTCACTTACCGAAATCTAGCAAAAGTATCTAAGTGCTGTAAATTATGTTGACAAGAAAAGAAACACCCTCTCCTCCCCCACTGAATCGATAGCACGAGGAATATGGGATGATAAATTGTTCCCGATCCATGATGTTATTCCATCAGCCAAGGATCCAATTATTGCATACGCAAAACATGTCAGCCTATCAAGAACAAAACATGGCTCGAGGATGGCTCGCATCGAATCCCTTGCTAAACTATAGTTGTGGGGGGCACATGCAGCCCAAATATGCCCCTGGTCAACCAAAAAGAACCTCGAGCCCGCCAATATTTTTTGGCTTCACCTTGAACGTTTCGGTGCTGCCCCAAACGTGGTTCACCCCCCCCCCCCCCCCCCCCCCCCCCCGGTCATGAGGCTGACAACCACTAACCTTAGTTGTTGGTTTCTTTCCCTTGATTTCTATTTGATTTTTGGGACCCTCTTTTTGAAGTCACAAATGGCCGGACATTGTATGGCCAGTGTGAAAAGGCTGACGGCCGAGAGTTTCACCCCCAGCAATAAAGGCCAAGTAGTCACGAGTTGATCGGGCCAATCGGCATTGAAATCCGAGCAATAAAAGTATGTCTAAGCTCACTTCGAAGTCATTTAGGCCCCTCGCGACACTCTATAAATTGGTGGGTACAAGCAAATTAACTCAAAAGAGGCAATCTGAACACATGGCGCAACCCAAGCTCATCTGCAAGCCACCTCAACTGGAGGCACCCAAATTTGAGAGAGGAGATTGATCTGGGGCTGATCATCTTGATTGTAAGCCTATTGTAGTGGGTGCAGGTGATCAAAAGTCCGAGTCCATATAACAATTGATGGGACATGCTAAGCAGGGATTCTCGATACATTCAGTAACTTGACCTACCCCAGTGATGAAGTTTTGATTGAGAGGACCAGACAGACCTCGACAAACGACAATAGAAAGAAGAAGAACTCCCAGAAAAAAAGGATGCACGACCCCGTTTGACTATGGAACAGAAAGCCGACTATCTCAAAGAGGGGAAGTGTTTTGGTTGCGGAGAACAAGGACACATCTCCGCATAGTGCCCGAAAAAGGCACAACGAGGACAAACTAAAGAAAGGCCTGAGAGTTCTAAAGCAACGGAAGAACGTGGCAAAAAAGGCAAGATGAAAGCAAGACTAGTACGGGATTGCATGGGGACTGCCCCACTCAGATAGACGAAAGTACGAAACTTTGCTGCGCTAGGGGCAAAGTAAAGGATCAGGAAGCCCTCATTTGCTTTGACGGAGGATCCAAAGCCAACTTCATGTCACCTGAATTGGAGGCTCGACTGTTGGTTTCTTTCTAATGATTTTTATTTAATTTTTGGGACCCTCTTTTTGAAGTTGCAAATGGCCGGACATTGCGTGGCCAGTGTGGAACGGACGACGGCCGAGAGTTTCACCCACAGACGAGAAGACCTTGTCGCCAAGAGTTGGTCGGGGCGACCAACACTGGAATCCGAGCAGTAAAAGGGTGTCTAGGCTCAGTTCAAAGTCATTTAGGCCCCCTCCCTGCACTTATGAGTTGGTGGGTACTAGGAGATTTCACTCAAAAGAGGCAAACTGGACACATGGTGGTCTGTGAGCTATTTGCGAAGTCCAGCATGAAGAGGGGGCGCCCATTTTGAGAGAGGAGGCTGAGTTTTGCCCATAAGTGACAACAGAGTGTGGGTAAGAAGGCATTCTCTTCCAATTGGTCATGCCATGCCATCACTTTGTGACAGTTTCATATGCCATATATACCAACCTCAATAAATTGCGCTACCCAGACTTTGACAAATAAGTAAAATAAATACCTAAAAGCCAAAATAAATAACACGATCACATTGGGCATTTCACTTGAGTTGCCAAAACTCTAACACCTAGGACCACTCTTACGAAGAACATCTCGACGAAGAGTCTCAGACAGTGTTGGACCCTCGGGAGTTGTACTTTGCAAAGAGTAATAATAAAGACATACCGAAAGCGGCGTCAATCTTTGAGCCAGTGTGATTTGGCTCAAACCTCTGTCGTGTCGTGTCGACTCTCCTTCGCTCTCTCTTTATTTAAATTCAATAATTTTGCCATGAAACGTCTTGTAAAATGTGGTACATTCAATTCTTGTTACAAGGCTTCTCAAGCCAATTGTCTGATAAATCCTAGGAGTTGCAAGGAGGCTAAATGTGTCATGAATGGCCTTTTCATTTGAATAAAAAAACAAAGGATAGGCTTACTTGTCAACCTAGAAAACTCCTCCCATGATTATGGTCCATTTCATAGGCAAATTAATGGTGATCCAAGAAACTTGTGAGGAACTGTCACAAGATGGGCACTACGTGCCAATAGAAAAGAACAGACTGAACAAACTTTTAGCACTTCAATAACAACTGAAACTGAACGGAGAGAGCCCACGTGACACGAAGTGGTGGAATTCCACCCCAGAGAGTATTGGCCCCAAACAATCCGTACAGGATGCCACGTCAACAGTCAACGCAAAATTCGAAAATCCGTATTGTTGCCACATCATCAGCTTCTACGCTATCTTTTGTGTGTGTGTGTATGTGTGTAAGGGTCTAGCTTTATTTTAATTCCTTTATGTCACTTGGGCCCCATCGGACGAGGTCCCATAGGTTGATAGGACTTCTTCTTCTTCTGATGTTGCTTGTTCATCAGCAATTTGTGACACGAACTCATTTCAACAACGCTTCATAGAAGCTTGGACTTAGTTTCCAAAAAGGATAGGAAAAACAACATTGATTGGATGGATCCACTTGAGGTTCCTCTCGTCACTGTTTAGGTCTATGGAAGATCCATTTCCCAATATGCCTCGGTGACTTGATTGGATAGATAGAGGGTTTAGATCCCCCTCCCCCCCCCCCCCCCCCCTCCCCCTCCACGGAACACTTCCCCTCATGTACATAAATAATATAAATTCCTTAAAAATGCCAAGCAAAAGGTAGCGGACAACAAAGTGGCATGCAACATGCCAAAAAGCGCTCGTGCAAAGCAGCACAAGAAGCTATATTATCATGTTCGATGCTCCTCACCTCCTTTTTCTAATTTAGATTAGATATCCTTTGTATCTTACTTACATGGACTTATGCAAAGTTTTAAGATCTGAGGCCCAAGCCACACTTAGCAAAACCCATCCATCAAACCAAAACCTTTGATATCAGATCAACCAAGTTGTGATCTCCACCTTCTTGCTGGTCTGCTGTAAAAAGCATACGAGAAAGACAAGTATACTCCATGACCAACAATGTTTTGCAAAGGATCATGGAACCGTCAACTTACAATCATGATTGGTCGGGGTGCAGCCCTGGGAACTTAAAGGGTAACAAAGATCGCCAGTCGGCATGAAAGCCGTTATGAAAAGGACAAATGGGCAAATGCACTTCACTTTGAGCGAAAACAAAACTCTGTAGACAGAATCTAACCTTCCAAATCATCATCCGTGACTCCTTGCGCTTGCAGGACGTCTGCAGGCACATTCATGACCGTTGAAATTTCCTTCATACGTCTTATAACATCCAAAGTCTGTCCTTGCATAGCTTCCATGAACCATTTTCTGTCCTCATCACTGTAACCAGATAACACCCGGCATATCTCTCTCTCTCTCTCTCTCTCTCTCTCTCTCTCTCTCTCAGTTTGACGAGTGAACCTGAGTTGACGTGCAGAAGAAGTTCCATCGGAATGAGAAAGACTCCACTTGAGAAGACCTTGCCAGTTAGGACCTGTACCCGCCATTGAAGCGTCGCCTGTGCGTGCTTATGTGTTTGACTGTCTGCGTGCGTGCTTGTGTGCGTGAGGGAGAGAGGCAGAGAGGTCTTATACAGACATAAGGAAGATGCTGGAACTTTGGAGACGAAGTAAAGCGATGTTACTGGTAAACTCTTACTTCTGCTTGAACTATTACTGGTAAACTAAAGTAGTGCTCTTACTTCTGCTTGAACTTTGGAGACGAATTAACTTCTACTCACTTTTCATCCTCTACATTTCAACTAACGAAGCATAGGTAAAAAGCAAGAAAAATTGTATGACACACATATAATATAAGATTTTATAATGTGGAAAATCGTTTCTAAAGTATTTCATTAATTGCAGTAGAATTTAATTAGTAAACTAGTGTAGCAGCTTATTTATACTAGTGAACTAGTGTAGCAGCTTAATTAGTAAACTAGTGTAGCAGCTTATTTATACTTTGCTTCAAATTGTTAGTGCGTGTGTTTCCATTTGGAAACAATCCTCTCCTTGGGTTCATAGAGAAGAACTCGAATCTTGTTAATCTTGCTCCTAACAATAGCAAATCCTTAAATCAAAGCAATCCAACAAATTGCAAGCCCAAGGCATACCTTGCACTCATCAAAGCAAAAAAACACCGTGCAGTATGTTCCTACGATTTCAGAAAATGTACTTCTCAATGGAATCTTGAGAAATCTCAGATTTCGAATTTTCATAGTTTTCTTTCTTGTCGACGTGCTCGCTCATTTTGCATGCAACGATCTCTCTCTCGCGTGGCGGTAGAGCTTGCTATTCAGGTCTTGCCTCCGAAGTCCATAAGCGCCCCAGATGTATGTGAGCTTATGCAGAGCAGGCTCTCTCTCTCTCTCTCTCTCTCTCTCTCTCTCTCTCTCTCTCTCTCTCTCTCTCTCATAGGTCACTTTGGCCTTTTGAAGACATTAATATAACATTTCATTTCATTTCTCTCTCTCTCTCTCTCTCTCTCTCTCTCTCTCTCTCTCTCTCTCTCTCTCTCTCTCTCTCTCTCTCTCTCTCTCTCTTGTAAGCATGTAGGCAGATGCAGGGCACAAGCATTGTTAGCCCGTGAATTTCATCCCATGGGAAGCAGGTTTGTGTGCTCGCTTGTTCTCTAGCTGGAGCTCGATAGCTCGCGGTCTTCATGCATAGAGTCGTGCACCTAGGAAAGGGAGGCAGGTGCAGGAAGACAAGGTCACGCAAGAAGGTGACGTGTACAGTGTAGGAAGAGGTGAGGGCTGGGAGAGTGGGGAAGATTCTAACGAATCTTCACACAAATGAGTTTCCTAGTGTCAAATTCTTTCAAAATGCAAACAGACGTGACCAAGTCATTGTTAAGTAGGATGTTTTGTTTTTAACATCTACTTCCTAGAGTGATTTGTTATTGTTATTTGTATTTGTATTTAGTTGAAGTGAAGCCAGATTAATTGAAGCAAAGTGCATGTTTAAAATCGCTTCTCAATAGTATTATTTATTTGACCCGTCTCACTCTCTTCTGTTGTCATTTGTATAAGAATGTGATTGAATACAAGTTAAGCCAAATGCAATAAAAAAGAGCAGTTGATTGTATAAGAATGTGAATGAATTCAAGCTAAGCCAAATGCAATAAAAAAGAGCAGTTTTGTCCTTTGTTTTAGAATCTGTTTGCTATTATATGGTTGTGTCACTCAACATTCAACAAGAGTATACATCGATGAAGAAGAGAACTGGAGAGAGAGAGAGAGAGAGAGAGAGAGAGAGAGAGAAGAGGAGGAGGAAGATTGAGCTTTGTTTTCATCAAAAGCATGTTGCCTTGTTTTTTTACGTTGTCTCATGGGTTGCAGTCGTGATATCCCAATTTTGATTTGTATACTTCGCAAAAGAATCATAACAGAGGTTAGAGTTTACGTAAATTAATACTTGGAATCAGTTCTAATAGTTTTATACTTATTGTTTCGTTTTTATAATGGAAAAAGAAAAAGAAAAACATGCAAGTTTCCTTGCATGGGGGAGTTTGCACAGTCCTCCCTAAGTTTTATACTACGGGGAAAAAGTGCCATTCCCACGACACGGGGGAGTTTGCACAGTCCTCCCTAAATTTTAAAATGCAAGGGAAAGTGACATTCCCACAGCAGCGTGCAAATTTCAGTGTGTTCATTTCACTGCATTTTTGTACTAAGAGAAGAATTGAGAGACAGTTACGTATCTTTTTATTTTGATCCTCATTTGTTGATTTCCACAGCGAACGTAATGTTGACCTTTCTCATTGAGCTTGGTGACATGCTTGCAAGCCTCCTCCCATTATCCCTATGATCAATGCATTCCAAAAGATCTCTCTTTCATCATATATATGTTTATCAAAACATGGCCAATATAACCTCTTTTCTCAAGGAGCCCTCAACTAATAATCTCATGGTGACTTAGGTTGGCAATACTCTATCTAGCATAAGAAAATGTGCCTTAAGAATGCAAGCTCAGGTCGTGTTTCATCTAACAGAAACATTTCAAAGCTTCCTGGGGTAGCCCTTGGTGGGTGTATCCTCTTATTAGAGGAGGCAAGGGATTTCGTCTTGCGAGGAACCCACAAACCTTCACTTTGCATCTAGTATAACTTCCTTGCCACAACAATGTTTCGCACATCTTGCAATCAATGCACTCCAAGAGATGACATTTCACACAAAAATCTCATCAAAAACATTTTGTGCTTCCTTAAGGGCACCACATTTGGTATACATATTGACCAAAGCACCACCAAGCACGGTATGTTCTTCCAACAGCCCCTTGGGTAGCAATCTCATAAATATGTATCTTTCTGAAACAACCACTATTGTGGGTACTGACGGTACGAATCCTTAATCCTTCTATTGAGCACATGATTTTAATCCGATCAAAAAGGTTGACTCATTGCTTTTGATTACTTATCATGCTCTTCCTATCTATGTGTGAAATTTGTAACAAATATTGCTTCTTCCACGGACACTTCCCAAGGTGTGTTGCATCCAACAAAATGATTTTAGATGTTCCTTGGCCAACCCTTGTTGGGCATATCCTCCTATTAGAGCATGCCAAAAGACTTCATCTGGTGAGAAACCCTCACTTTGCATCCAGTTATGACAACTCATAGCTTCCTTGCCACAGCCATGTTTCGCATATCTTGCAATCAATGTGCTCCAAAAGATGAAATTTTGCATGCTTATCAAGAATTGTTTGTGTTTTCATAAGGGCACCACATCTCCATATTGACCAAAGCACCACCAAGAATGACATGCTCTTCCAGCAGCCCCTGACTAGCAATCTCAGCATGAATCCCCTCATGCATTTGAAGGTTTTTCATAAGGACACCCGCCTTCAAGATGCAAGCATAGGTGATTATATTTGAATAAAGGCCTTCCCTTTGCACATACTAACTGGTTAAAACAGCCCATAGCTTCCTTGCCACAATCATGTTGGCAATACCATGCAATCAACGCGTTCTAATGGAGGACATCTTGGAGAGAATGCCCCTATTGATCTTGTGTGCTTTGTTGAGGGCACCACATTTGGCATACATATCAACCAAAGCACCACCAAGAACAACATCTTTCTCCAACAACCCCTGACTAGCAACTTGGTCCTGAATTTTGTCCCCAAGTGAAGGTCTTGTGTAAGGCCATATGCCTTCAAGGTGCAAGCATCGTTGAGCTTCCTTGGCCAACCCTTGTGGGAATATGTTCCTATCAGAGTGCACCTAGCCCATAGCTTCCTTGCCACAACCATGTTTGGCATATATTTCATCAATGCACTCCAAGAGATGACATTTCACACACTTATCAAGAACTTTTTTGTGTTTTCAAGGTCACCATATCTGGCATACACATAAACCAAAGCATTGCCAAGTACAGCATGCTCTTCCAACAATCGTTGACTAGCAGACGTCATCAATTACCTCACCCATGTTAACATCTTGCATAAGGCCACATGCCTTCAAGGTGCAAAAATAGGTGGATAAGGGCCTTACCTTCACATATAGTAACTCATTAAAACAGCCCATTGCTTCCTTGTCACATCCATGTTGGCAATACCTTGCAATCAATGTGTTCTGATAGACAACATTCCGAAGAGAATGCCCATCATGATCTCATCGTGAATTCTCATACATGGGAAGGTATTTGCGTAAGGCAACAATCCTTCAAGGTGCAAGCATAGGTGTGGACCCAAAATTGATGATGCATACAGGATATTCATTGCAGGTTGAAGGATTGTGACCTTATGCAAATACGTTCACATGGATGAGAATTCATGATAAGCTTACTACTCAGAGGCTATTGAAGAAAGATGTTGTGATTTGCATTGCTTTGATCGATATGAATTCTAAAGGTGGTGCCCTCAAGATAACACAAGAAGTTCTTTTAAGCATCCTCTCTGCAATGCCATCTCTTGAGCATGTTGATTGCAAGACATGCCCAACATGACTATGGCAAGGAACACTCAGCTCTTTTCACCAAAGGCACAATGCTTTGGTTGACATGTAATTCACGTGTGGCGCCCTTACAAAAGCACATAAAGTTCTAACTTCTTGATGAGCATCCTTTTAGAAATGTTGTCTCTTGGAGTGTGTTGATTGCAAGACATGTCCCCCACCATAGGTGTGGTAAGGAAGGCTGGTCTATTTTCACCAAATGCCAAGGGACAACCTTTCTCAAATTCATTCAACTATTCTTACACTTGAAAGGCTTGTGGCTTCATGTAAGACCTTCACATGCATGTGAGAATTCACTATGAATCGCTTGTAAGGAGCTCTTGGAGAAAGTTTTCATGCTTCACATTGATTTGATCATTATGTATGCCAAAGGTAGTGCCCTCACGAAAAGGCAAAATTTTCTTGGTAAATATCCTCTTTAGAATGACTTCTCTTGGAGTGTTTTGATTGCAAGACATTACCAACATGACTATGGCAAGGAAGGCTAGACCCTATAAACCATATGCGAAGGGACAACCTTTCTCTAAATGCAATAACCTATGATTGCATCTTGAATATATGTGGCCTATGCCCTTCCTCAAGGCATTGGCATTGATGAGAGTATTCATGATAAGAGCAGGAAGAATGGGCATCTCAAGATTCTTGGGCGATGAATATCGTGTATGCGTCATTAGTTTTTGGTCTGTAGGGCTAGGTTGTTTTCACTTTATGTGAAGTGATGAACTTTTTCTAAATGCAATTACCTATGATTGCACCTTTAAGGGTTGTGGCCTTACGCAAATACCTTCACATGGATGAGAATTCACGAGGATGAGGTTGCTACGCAGAGGCTATTGAAGAAAGATGTTGTGCTTTGCAATGTTTTGATCAATATGAATGCCAAAGGTGGTGCCCTCTTGAAAACACAAGAGGCTCTTGTTAAGCATCCTCTTTGGAATGCAGCCTCTTGGAGCGTATTGATTGCAAGGCATGTCCAGCATGACTATGGCAAGGGAGGCTTGGTTGTTTTCACCAAATGCACAAAGCTTTGATTGTCATGTACCTCACATGCAGTGCCCTTACAAAAGCACATAAAGTTCTAACTTCTTGATGAGCATCCTCTCAAAAATGTCATCTCTTGGGGCGTGTTGATTGCAAGACATGTCCCGGTGTGGTAAGGAAGTCTGGTCTATTTTCACCAGATGCTAAGCGACAACCTTTCTCAAACGCATTAAACTATTCTTACACCTGAAATGCTTGTGGCCTTATGTAAGACCTTCACATGCATGTGAGAATTTGATATGAATCTCTTGTAAGGGGCTCTTGGAGAAGATGTCATGTTTCACAATACGTTGATAATTATGTATGCGAAAGGTAGTGCAGTCTCACAAAAGGAAAAAGAGTTCTTGATATCCTCTCTCCAAAATATCGTGTTGTACAATACTTTGACCATTATGTATGCCAAAGGTAGTGCCATCACAAAAGGACAAAAAGTGCTTGATAAGTATCCTCTCAAGAATTTCGTCTTTTGGAGTGTGCTGACTACAAGACATTACCAACATGACTATGGTGGAAGGCTAGGCTTTTTTAACCATATGCCAAGGGACACCCTTTGTCTAAATGTAATAACCTATTCTTGCGTCTTGAAGATATGTAGTCTATGCCCTTTCGCTACGCGTTGACATGGGTGCGAGTATTCATGATAAGATTGATAGTCAAGGGATGCTCAATATGTATGCCAAATGTGGTGAGCTCACAAAAGCACAAAAGTTCTTGATGAGCATATTTTTTTGGATGTCATCTCTTGAAGTGCATTGATTATAGGATATGCCCAACATGGTTGTGACAAGGAAGTTTTGGGTTGTTTTAGCAAGATACAAAGCAAAGGCCTCTCTATTGATGCAAGCACCTACATTTTCACCTTGAAAGCCTCTACCCTTATGTAATATGTTGACATAGGTGAGAGAATTTATGATGAAAGTGGAAGTTAGGGGGTCTTCAAAAGATGTCTTTCTTGTCATGGATTTTCTTGACATTTTTGCCAAATGTGATGCCCTTACAAAAGCAATAAAAGTTCTTAATAAGCATTCCATGAAAGATATCATTGATTGCAGGATATGCCCAACATGTTGTGGCAAATAATCTCAACATTGTCTCAATCAAATGCAAAGCAAAGGCCTCTCTATAGATGCAAGCACATATGCTTGCACCTTGAACGCCTATCCTCTTTTGTGATGTACGGACATGGGTGAGAGAATTCATGATGAGAGTGCTAGTAGTCAAGAATATTCAAAAACACGCCGTTCTTGGCAATGCTTTGCTTTATATGTATACCCAAATGGTGCCCTTTAAAAAGAAAATTTTTATTTAAATGAGCTTTCTATCCAAAAATTTTGTCTCTTGGAGTGCATTGATTGCATCATATGCCTAACATGGCTATGGCAAGGAAGCTTAGTGTTGTTTTCATAAGATGTGAAGTGGGGGTCTCATGCCATCCAAAGTCTCTTGGAGTGACCTTATGAGAGGATATGCCTAGCAAGGCCTTGCCAAGGAAGCATTGAATTGTTTTTGTTCGATGCAACATGAGGACACCTCCTCCAGCTTGTCCCCTTGATTCAAGAAATCTTTGGGCTATTTCACCAGATGCAAAACAAAGGCCTTACTCTAGTTGTAATCACCTATGCTTGCACCTTGAAGGCTTGTGGCCATAAGAAATACATTCACATGTATGAGAGAATTCATGATGCTATGGGAAACATGTTTTGCTTGGCAATGCTTTGGTCGTATGTATGCCAAATATGGTGCACCTATGATGCTACAAAAGGTTCTTTATGAGCTTTTATGCTAGATGCCATCTCTTGGAGCGCATTGATTGCAAAACATGCCCAACATGGATGTGGCAAGGAAGCTCTAGGATGTTTCAACCAGATGCAAAGTGAGGGTTTCTCTTTAGATGAAGTCTCTTGGAGTGAGGGTTTCTCTTCATATGAAGGCTCTTGCAAGATATGCTCAACAAGGCTGAGGCAACGAAGATTTGGGTTGTTTCAACCATATGCAAAGTGAGGGTTTCTCTTGAGACAAAATCTCTTGGAGCACGACCTAGATGTGAAGTGAGGATTTGGCTTTAGATGTAGTCTCTTGGAGTGCTTTTATAGGAGTACATGCCTAGCAAGGGCTAGCCGAATAAGCTCTAAATTGTTTGTTGGAAGCAACACGACATGAGGGAACAAAGAGCACTATGCTTGCATGGATGATGTTTTTGGGCTGGCAAGGCTTTTTAACAACGCTATGAGTTGGAGTTAGGGTTGCAGAGAAATGCACACAGCTTGGAGAAGACGAAGGAAGCTCAAGGCACACAACTGAGGTTATATTACTTAGTGTGCAATAGAAAGATAGATAGCCCTAGACTGATGGGCGTATATAAATGCACGAGGGAAAAAACCTCCTAAAGAGGAAAAAAATGTATCGGCGGTCCTAGTGTGTTCACACACATCACTACCACATGTATATGGTAACAAATCCCCGCTGGAGTAGTGCGGTGAATGAGAGCTGACACATGAGTAAAGGGAAGTGCCATGCCCTGAGGACATGATCAGTCCACAAAGGGGAGTAAGCCCAAAGCTTTGCGGCAAGCTTCGATCTTCTCACGAGACAATGCCTTTGTGAAAAGATTTGCAAGGTTGTCCTGTGCTAGCACATAAGCCAAGCTGATCTCTCCTGTTGAGAGCCATAGTGGTAATGCACCTCAATGTGCTTTGTGTGAGCATCAAAAAATGGGTTTCTCGCAATTGCCAATGCGCTTTGACTGTCAGTGTAGATAGTCTTGGCAGTGCCCTGTCCAACACCCAAATCAGCCATAAGGCATCCGAGCCATACACACTCAAGGTTGCTTCTTGCTCATCCATGATATACATAAACTTCCAAGCATGAAACAAAAACTACTTGTGGACACTCGCGTGTCAAAACAACCAGCCCAATCTGAGTCTGAAAAAGCATGTAAGTCTGGCAGCAATGATCCCCCTTGGGATAAAACAAGCCAAGATGTAAGGTGCCACTAAGGTAGCAGAAAATCCTCTTGACAGCCTGCCAATGCTTAGACCCTAGGCTATGCATAAATCTGCTAACCTATGAGACTGCAAACTGAACATCCGGCCTCGTGTTGCATACATAAATGAGGAAGCCAACATCAGTTTGGTAAAGAGTGACATCAGCAGGATCACCAGCATCATGAAGACAATTTCAAACCTATTTCCATGGGTGTGGCAATAGGTTTGCAATCCTCAATTCCAAACTTACATAGCAATGTCTCTATGTAACTTTTTTGACACAAGGCAATATCACTATCACACTGCTTAAATTGTATACCCAAGTAGTGATGCATTGAAAGTAGCATTCAAATCAGCCTTAAATTCAGAAATATGTCTCTCATTTGGTCCAGTGATCACCAAATCATCTACATAAAGAACCACTAAGAGAAGTACATCACCCTCACGCTTTACATACAATGTGCTTTCTATTGGACTATTACGAAAGCCTCGTTTGACCAAATGAGTGTCAGCTTTCTCATACCAAGCACGAGGAGATTGCTTCAACCCATAAAAAGCCTTCTTACATCTGCACACTTTGTACTCTTATCCTTTCTTGGCAAAACCGCAAGGCTGCGTTACATAAACTTCCTCAAATATGTCACCATTCAAGAAAGCCGTAACAATGTCTGATTGATGTACATCCCAACCAAAATGAGCTGCCAATACACATAGAAAATGCACAGTAGTCATACGACAAGTGGGAGCAAAAGTCTCTTCATAATCTATGCCTTTTTGTTGTGCATAACCCTTTCCAACAAGTTGAGCCTTATGGCGCGATCGATCTCACCATCCGGCTTGCGTTTCAACTTGTAAACCCACTTCGTACCAATGGCCTTTTTGCCAAGAGGAAAATCACATAAAGTCCATGTGTCATTTTCTATAAGTGCACCATATTCTGATTGCATGGCAGCCATCCAATTTTTTGAATTTTGTGCTTCATCAAAAGATAGAGGTTCCTCAACATTATGTAAGCTAGACACAGCTAAAGCATAACAATCCGATGCATAAGATGCATGGCTAGAGCCTGAACAAGTACGACTAGACAAAGGTGCATACAATTTACTGTCACACAATGTATGCACCAACCATTTTGGCATACCTCTAACATGCTCATTTTCAGCCCTTTCCTCATCAAGTACATCATGTACATCTGCAATAGGCTGATCTGTAACATTTTCAGAAACCCCCATAGGTTGTACATTTGCCTCATTAAAATTTACACCTCCACCACTAAAAAGAGGCAACAAAGTGTCATAAATGTCCTGTGAGCTTACATTCCTGTCTCTAGTACATGACAGCAAGGGCTGAATAGAATCTTCCACAAACACTACATCCCGTGAAACCAAAATACGTTTTCTTTGCGGATGATACAACCTGTAACCTTTGCTTTCAGCACTATAACCAACAAAAATAAATTTGACAGCCTCATCATCCAATTTTTGTGTTGTGTTTGTGGCCCCAAAGCATATGCCAAACAGCCAAAAACACGCATGTGCTCAATAGAAGGCTTTCTATAATGCCATGCTTCATATAGAGTAATATACTGCAAAGCTTTCATAGGACACCTATTAAGTACATAAGTGGCACACATGATGGCCTCAAGCCAAAAAGCATGCGGCAAAGCTTGACTTTTGACCATACATCATGCCATTTCCATAAGTGACCTCTTTTTCCACTCAGCAATACCATTTTGCTAAGGTGTATAAGGCACTGTACATTGGTGTTTTATCCCACGACTAGCCAAAAATGCATTAAATTCATGAGACATATACTCCCCCCCTCGATCGGAATGGAGGGTGCCCATAGTACATTTCGATACATTTTCAACCATAGCCAGAAATTTTTTGAAGCATATAAAAACTTTGGATTTTGCTTTAAGCGGAAATACCCATGCATGCCTGGAGTAATCATCAATCAAAATCACGAAGTAAAGGTAATTGCCCAAGGACAGAGTTTGCATGGGCCCACGAACATCACTATGCACAAACTGCAACCTGCATGTGGCCCTAATTGAACCATCCTTTGGAAACTTCAAACGCTGCATCTTACCCAAAATACAGCCTTCACAAACATGTTTGACAGGTGCTTCAAGAGGTGGCAAAGAAGCAACCATATCAGATTTCTTGAAACGTAGCAAACTGGCAAAATTCAAATGCCCAAAACGTGCATGCCACAGTTTTGCATCTGAAACGGCCCTTGAATCTGCAACTGCATTTGCAAAATTTTGTCCACACTTGTCATACAAAGTGAGCTTATACAGCCCACAACACAAAAGACCAGATGCAACAATTTCATCACCAAAACTGAGATCATGAACTGTATACCTGTCATCCACAAATTTGACTATAAGTCCAAGTCTAGCAAGTGCAGATACAGACAAAAGATTCTTCTTTATCCCATGTACATAAAGTGCATCGACAAGTGTGAAAGAACTGCCATTTGCAGTAGTAAGCACAATCTTTCCAACTCCCTGAACCGGATAAGAGGCATCGTTGGCACAAGTGACTGAATTCCCATGAGGGAAAGACTCAAGAGAGGTGAACAATTCACGATGTGAGGTAATGTGCTTTGTAGCACCACTATCAAAATACCACACATGTGAATCTGCAGCAAATGACATGCATGCATCATGGACAGCAGGATTGTAAGTGCACTCTGCACTAAAAAGCCCATTCTGCATCAACATCAACATCACAGTCTCCTTTCACAGAAGACTCAACAATGGCTGCATTTGTAGTGGAACCAGCATTTGCAGTGGAACCACCCTCTTTCTTCTTAGCCTCTTTGGCCTTTAACTTAGGACACTACTTGATCAAGTGATCATTAGCTTTACAACAATGGCAACACATTTTATCTTTGCCCTTATCACCAGAATTTCCATATGAATTGCTGCCAGAAGAAGCATTAGGTGCAGAACTTTTGCCACTCGCAGTAGAACCATAAGAAGTGGTTGCATTGCTATTACCACCCTTTCTTTGAGAAGCAATAAAAGCCTATTCAACTGCACACTACCTAGTCCTATTTTTTCTAGAAAGTGGCCCTTGCAACAACAATGTGCATAATGCATCAAACTTGACAACTTCAGGATTTCCTTGGGTCATAAGTCTCCAAGTACTAGCAAAAGTCTGGTAAGAATCTGGTAAGGCATCAAGAACAGTTTGCACAAGGGAACTATGACTTCACCTGCAGAAATAAGTTGCTCATTGATATCGTTGACACCGGCAAGGAAAGTGTCCATATCATCTTCCTCATGCATAATCTTCGATTCTAGCTCTTTACGTAGCAAAGCAATTCTAGCCTCATTGCGGCTCGCATAAAGACTTGTTAGAATATCCCAAGCCTGTTTTGCAGATTTCGTTGAACGAATGTGAGGAGTAATGGTGCGCTTCACAGTTAATGCAATCAATGCATGAGCCTGCGCATCCTTTACATCCGAACGATCTTGTTCTGCCATAGGCAAAACAACTCTAATAGGAGCAATCCTTGCAGCAAGACCTGCAACATCCTCAACATTGCTTACATCCTCAGAACCAGGATTTACATCAATGCCTCGCACGATATTCTAGATGCCCTTTGACACAAGAACATGTTGCATCATGTAAGCCTACATAGGGTAATTGTCCCCATAAAATCTGCTCTCAACAGCAAACATCTTGAACACATCTGTGTTGTTGTCAGCCATGGAAAATGTCTGCACTTGATGTGAAAACTGCCCGAAAGGAGGAGAAACTGAGTGAGACTAGTACGTGCTATATAGCACAACCCGCGGTAGACTGTATGGGACCTGCTATGGAGTATTTGGAACTGATAAAAATTTTGCACAAAATGACAAAATTGCCTGCGCAAACCTGGATGTAGTGGAAACGGAGGCCAAAATGAGCCCGAATCAGAAATCTGAGTAGACTAAGCTCTAAGAGCACTCCCGAAATTTTTGTCTACTTGCGAATGCTCGCCAAAGCTCATAGAAATCGGAAAAAGTGAGCAAGTGTGTGTGTTGGAGTTGCTTGCGACTAAGCCCGGGACGACGCAACCTGCTCTAATACCAATTGTTGGAGTTAGGGTTGTAGAGAAATGCACACAACTTGGAGAATATGAAGGAAGCTCAAGGCACACAACTGAGAGTATATTACTTAGTGTGCAATAGAAAGATAGATAGCCTAGAGTGATGGTGGTATATACAATGCACGGGGGAAAGAACCTCCTAAAGAGGGAAAAAATGTCCCGGTGGTCCTAGTGTGTTCACACACATCACTATCACATGTATATGGTTAGCAATGAGAGTAGTAACGATGATGCCATCGTCTCATCATCCTCCAATTTTTTTGGCTTCTTAAAAGCTTATGGCCTCACAAAACACCTCACGGGGGTAAGAATTTATAATGAGATTGCGTAGTCAGGGCCTAAAGAAAGATGTCATTCGGGTGGTGCTTTAGCTGATATGTATGCCATATGTGGTGCCCTCACAAAAGCACAAATAGATCATGATGGGCATTCTCTTTGAGATTTTTTCTATTGAAAGACGTTGATTGCAATGTATTGCCAACATGGTTGTGGCAAGGAAGCTATGGCCTATTTCAACCAAGTACCAGATGTAAAGAGAAGGCATTTATCCACCTATGCGTGCACCTTGAAGTCATGTAGTCTTATGCAAGATATTAACATGGATGAGGTAATTCGTGATGTCTCCTAGTCAATGGTAGAGCATGCCATACTTGGTAGTGCTTTGGTTAATATGTACGCCAGATGTGGTGCCCTTATGAAAGCACAAAAAGTTCTTGATAATTTTTTGAAATGTCATCTCTTGGAGTGCAAGAGATGCCAAAAATGGTTGTGTTGAGGAAGTTATGGATTGTTATAACTAGATGTGAAGTGAGGGTTTCTCACCAAATGAAGTCTCTCAGCACACTCTGATAAGGAAGTTACGGTTATGGCAAGGAAGTTATGGGTTGTTATAACCAGGTGCAAAGTGACGGTTTCTCACCAAATAAAGTGACGGTTTCTCACCAAATAAAGTCTCTTGGCACACTCTAATAGGAAGATATGCCCACAAGGGCTGACCAAGGAAGCTCAACGATGCTTGCACCTTGAAGGCCTATGGCCTTACGCAAGACCTTCACTTGGGGAGAAATTTCAAGACCAGGTTGCTAGTTAGGGGTTGTTGGAGAAAGATGTTGTTATTGGTGGTTCTTTGGTCGATATGTACGCCAAATGTGGTGCCCTCACAAAAGTACAAAAATATCAGTAGGGGCATTCTCTCCAGGATGTCCTCTATTGGAATGCGTTGATTGCATTATATTGCCAACATGACCAAGGCAAGGAAACTATGGGCTATGTAACAAGTTAGTATGTGGAGAGGGAGAAGGCCTTTATTTAGCTACAATCACCTATGCTTGCACCTTGAAGTTCAGTTTCCTTAGGAAAGACCTTCAAATGCATGAGGGAATTCATGATGAGATTGCTAGTCAGGGGTTTCAAGGAAGCACAAAAAGTTTTTGATGAGATTTATATGTGAAATGTTGTCTCTTGGAGTGCATTGATTGCAAGATGTCCAAAAAAATGGTGTGGCATGGAAGTTATATTGGATGTGAAGTAAGAGTAGTTTGCGGGTTTCTCGCAAGACAAAATCCCTTGCCTCTTGTAATAGGAGGATAGCCCCAGCAAGGGCTACCTTGGGAAGCTTTGAAATGTTTTTGGTGGATGAAACACCACCTGAGCTTGTGTTTTTAAGGTAAGTTTCCTTATGCTAGATAGAGTGTTGCCAACCCAAGTCACCAAGAGATTGTTAGTCGAGGGCTCCTTAAGAAAAGAGATTATATTGGGCATCATTTGATAGACATATATATGTTGAAAGAGAGATCATTTGGAATTCATTGATTGGATATACTAATGGGATGAGCCTTGGAAGCATGTCACCAAGCTTAATGAGAAAGGTTCAACTAACAACATTGCATTGGCTACAACAATCAACAAATGAGCATCAAAATAAAAAGGTATGTAAAAGTCTTTCAATTCTTCTCTCATTACAAACAATGCAGTGAAACGAACACATTGAAATTTGCATGCTGCCGTGGAAATGGCACATTCCCTCGTATTATAAAATTTAGGGAGGACTATGCAAACTCCCCTATGCAAGAAAACTTGCATGTTTTTCTTTTTTTCCAACATAAAAATGGAATAGTAACTATTAAAAACTATTAAAAATGATTCAAAGTATTTATTTACGTAAACTATAACCTCTCTTACAGCTCTTTTAAGAGTATAGTTTAAGAGGTATAAAAATCAAAATTGGGACCACGATTGCAACCCAAGAGACATGGTACCACGTCAAAAACAAGGTAATGTGCTTATGATGAAAGCAAAGCTCAATCTCCTCTCTCTCTCTCTCTCTCTCTCTCTCTCTCTCTCTCTCTCTCTCTCTCTCTCTCTCTCTCTCTAGTTTTCCTCTTCATGGATGTATACTCTTGTTGAATGTTGAAATGATAGAACCATAACTTTGTAAACAGATTCAATAGTAGAAGGCTTGGAGCCCCAATTCCCACGCATCCAAACCATTTAAGCATGCCCTCCTGAGTGAGATGCTCCTCACGTTATCACCATTACCTACATGACTCTCTGCTCTCGCACAATAGCTTTCCATCATCATCTCAACAATTGGTGCATCTCCGACTATAGAGAAACCAGAGAGAGAGAGAGAGAGAGAGAGAGAGAGAGAGAGAGAGAGAGAGAGAGAGAGAGAGAGAGAGAGAGAGACTTTGCTCTTGCTCCCACAAGTGAATCGCACCAATCATGGCAATGGCGGTTGCGTGCTCCGTCATCAATGCTCTAGCATTGCCATGTTGCTTCCTTTCCCTCATTGCGCAGGCCAAGGACCACCACAGGTCAATTGTCTCATGTTCGTCGCCTGCTGCTTTTGAATAGCCTTTTTGCCTCACATAATTCCCTCCTACAACGTTAAAATTGTCTTCTTCTTCTCTTTCTTCCTAAACAACTCCACCTAACAGTCTGCATCTCGTGCCATATCCCTCTTTGCAGTCCTTGTTGTGCAAATCTCTGCAACATCATTGTCCTAGCTTCACACGAGAGCTCCTACCATGCAAGACAAAAGGAAATTTTCCCTTTTTGCCGTCACATTTTGTAGAAATTTGCATCGTATCTCATCTCGGCACTCATCTCTTTACTGCTTTGCGATGGTTCACACACATCAATTGCACTTTTCGATAGCGCCGCCCACATTCCAAAAAAATATCTCCCCATTCACGATCACAGCTGCCATGTCCCCTCTCTCTCTCTCTTTCTCTCTACATGCCATCCCCCTCCCTTTTTTCCTCAAAGCCACACTAGCATCTCTTAAGATTCCCTCAAATCAACCCGAAAGCAAAATTGGTATGGCCTACTTGCTCTTTTTTATTGCATTAGTCTTAACTTGAATTCAATCACATTCTTATAGAAATGATAACATAAGAGAGTGAGATTGGGTTAGAGAAATAATACTACGAGCTAAAAAATGATGCTACACAGACACGTTCCAGGCGTCCTCGGATGCAGTTCTTAGGCACAGATGCAATGCGGATAGTCGCTCAATTTTTTTAAAAGTGTGAACCTGGACAAAACTCAAATAATACTTGATTGTTGTCCTAATGTGAGAGTCTAATGGTTGTAGATTGGAACTTATAAGGAGGCTTGCAACGTGGTTCACTCTCAAAAAAATAGCCCCTATGAGTGTTTCTCAATAAATGAATTTGTACATAGAGACTAGCAACAAGATAATGATAGGAACCACCCCTTAGCTCTTATCAATGATGAAATCTCATGTCCAAATACTACATTTAAGAGAGTTTACTTTGGCACAACTAAAAAAACAAATACTCAAGTGCACAAGCATTTGGCAATTAGGATTTGAGGCGATAGTGTGCAAGATTCTCATCTCTTATCTTATTTAATCTTTGTGTGCTTAGCTATGGAGTTTAATTTCATGTCTCTTTCATTACATGTATTTAGCTTGTACTATAGGGGGGAGGGAGAGAGAGAGAGAGAGAGAGAGAGAGAGAGTTAATAGAGATAGTTGTGTGTGTGTGTGTGTGTGTGTGTTTTACTTAAATACATAACCACAAATTAACATAACAGTTCAAAAGACAACTGGCTTTAGACAAGTGATCAGGGGTAGCACAAAAACAAATAAGCCTTAGAATTATTATTGTACATTGCTATAAAAATGAGGTCTCACTCCAATGTATCAATATAAAAGATAACTTGTACTGTTTGCTCCATAAAGTGGAAAGAGTATGGTACATGAAGGAGGGACAACAGCTAAGCCAAAAAAATTTCCAAGAAAGGATAGAGTCCTCACCTGCATCCATTCAAACAAGTCAACAAAGATGCTACCCTTGAATGCGTTTTACAGGTGTCAATGGACTATATGAGTTGTTATCCATGTCCACCTTACAACCTCTTAAAACCATTGTCCAAAAGTAATCACTAAGTGCAATTTTTTAATAAAAAATTTGTGTATTTGTTCTTTCTTAATGTTAATTTTGAGAGCCTGTTAGTCAAAAAGGTCATCCCCTTTAAGACCCAGGTGGGTTTATGTAGTTGTAATAGATAAGGTTATGTATCCCCCATTAAAAAAAAAACCTTAAATAGCTATATATATACATATCATTTTGATCAAAAGGCCACCACCCCTTCCGATCCAAGTATGTTATATCCCAATAACAGCCCAAAAAAGATTCCTACCTTAGAAAACTAAACAAATTTTCATGAAGCAGCCAAAATTTGTCCAAGAGCACATTAGTGCTCACCGTCTTATTTATACCACCTCAAACTCACCCATCTTTTTTTTGGAAGCCATATCAACTGTAAATGCCAAGTTTATTTTAAAAACATTACAATGTTATCCTGCCAAAAAATAGCTCAAGATTGGGTTAGGCTTAACCACAAATATGAATACCAAACCAAAAAGTTATGACGGCCAACCAAAGAACGAGGTCCCACTCTAACCTCCTTTTTCTGTAGTACCCTCATCCGAAAACCAAATATTGTAGCGATGCCATGCGTAAATCATCTTTGTTCAGCAGAAACACCAATGTAGGTGATGTAAGAACCATCATTAAGTGCCTTCAAGATCAACCCTTGTTTATAAAAACCAAAGTATGCAGTAATTTCAATAGTGTTGTCATGCGCTATAGAAATCCTTTATTTATAGCACATTCAAACCACACAAAAAAACCCTGTAGGTGGTGTGAGAACCATTACTAACTGCCTATAAGATCAACCCTTTATTTTTGCAATAAAAAACCATAGCATGCATTAAATACATTTTAGTGTGTAGTAGGGTAAAAAAACTGTAATACCACCATAACCAAAGCCCCTTGGGCAAGAAGCCAACACTTGTGGTGTTGTAACCCTCCTAACACCATTATCCCTTACAGTCAGTACATCAAAGTGTCATAAAAAAGAACCAACTAATGTAAGATGCCTTAAAAGGTGCATCATACTTTTATAGTACTATCATACAAATGTTCACCAATGTAAGCCACCTTTACAAGGTGATGGAAAACAGAATCACAGACCTATCCTCAGCCTATAGAGGCTCCATCAAGCCCATATGTGAGGATTTTGGTCACTTAAAATTTGCCAGGAGGTCTTTAGATAGTAAACGATAGCGATAGAGTAGGGGTTTTAAAAAAAACCCTTTTAACTTTTAAATAATATGTACCAGCCCCAATAATGATGAAATGTCTCCACAACAGCTGTATTAAACCAACAGTTAGAGTGCCCTTACCCAAACCCGGCCCATAAGAGTAGCAAACCAAAAATAAAAAAAACATTAGAATATCCCTTTCAATAGAGAGCAGTACAATGACCAAAAGTGCAACAGTGCATAACGAAACCAAGACAGGTAATTTGAAAAACCTGTGAAGGTTGCTCCGTGAGTTCCATATCCATATAGTAAGCAGGAATGAGCACACCCCTCTCTTTCAAATACACACACTAAAAATACAAACAAGGCTAAATGAGGGGCAAAAAGCTGCCTCGCCTCTTTAAATAGAAGTAGGTTGAGGTTGAACCATAATGACGGGCAATGAGCAGTATCTCCCATCGTAATAATCATGATCCGATAGGGCACCATTCCTTATTGGTCACCAATGTGGCCACCTCAATGGGGGCTAGGAGTATGTAGCTTTAGGTTAAGGTGCACATAGCAACCTGAGAGCAAAAAATGCGACACATGGGTAGAGGGAGAGTGAGACAGAGAGCGACAGTTTTTGAAATTTCAAACCAAGGTTTGATGTGATCCAAGTGTTATTTGTAGATAGCAAATCGTGTAGTAAGAGGGAAACTTTTTGAAAGAAGAACCAATTTGGTAAAGTTGAGTCGGATTGTCATCTCTAGTTGGAAAGCACTGACAATGTTAGTTAAGCAACCAAGTAAAACTGAAACCAAGAGGTATGGGTTTTTTGCAAAATTGGGAATGTGACTCACAAAAAGTGTTATACTTATCCACAAGCACAATCAGGGATAGTATCGTGTCTCAGAAAGTCATTGTTGTAGACTAAATTTTTAATCAGCTGTTTATATGTCCAACCAACTAAAACATTATCCAATAACTTATGGTTATCAAAAAGTAAGTCAAAATACTGAAAAAATATTGCCTTGGGTGAAAACCAATCCAAAAGTTCATTTTGGAATAGACATTGCATGTAGATAAGATCCGATCTAAAGGACTTCTTTGTGAGTTAATTCCTTCCACAAGGGCAAAAAATTACCTGCAAGGCACAAATGATTACAAGTCAAGGAGGTGGCGGATGGGAGAAACTCTTCCTCAAAGCTAGAATAAGTACTAGGTGTAAGAAAAGATGTGAACGGGTTGAGAGGCGGAAGTGCAAAATAGACTTGGTGGCCTCTACACCAAGACTATGCACGATGGCCTCATCATGGGAGGTATGCAATAGGGGCACCACCTAGCAAGATATGCGGCTAGGACGCATACATATACACAATCAAACATGCCATGGAAAACAATTTCAAGATCGGGATGGGGTGGTCGGAAAACAAGATGAGAGGAATGGTGAGTGAGTGAGGATGTGCTTGCTATTTGTGCATGTATTAAGGAAGATAATGAGGTAAGGAAAACATAAAAGTATGCTCACTTATCATACCAGAGGTGGTGAATCTGCACACCTTAAGATGCAAGTAGCAAGATGATAGGAATATGAGAGAGAGAGTGTGTGTATGATGGCGAATCCGTACACCTCAACATAAGCAAAATGGAAATAAACAAGCATAAACCATACTCACAATGAAGTATATCCCAAACGACACAAGGTATGGAACCAAGATGGATAGCATAGGGTAAGAAGATGAGAAGGGGACAAGACCGTAGGATGCATAATGGAGGGATGGGAGTTGATGGTGAGGAATATCATGAGTGTAGCCATCATTCTTTTTCCGGTGGTCGGAAGTCAATGGCCGGTGGCCAAATTCAAAACCGGACTTGTCTTCTCAAGGGCGGCCACACATGGGCGAAGGAAAATCATAATTGATGATGAACTTTATGTCTTTCACATCCATGCTCCGAGCTGCAACATTTGTTTCTATCATTATAGGTCTATTGCCAGATCTAAATTCAGAAAGAACCCAATCTTGCTCAGCTTGACTCTTATCATCATGTAGGCCAAGTTGCATTCCAATACAAAGTCTGTCTGTCAATCCACACCTCCCTGTGTTCAAGAATCACCTGATGAACCACTTCAAGTTCGATCCTGGGAGAGTACCTTACCACCCTTGCAACTCGATGAGGCACCTAAGGTAAGAGAAAACTACTGGCAAAAATCCCCACCTATTACCAACTGGTATGATCTACCCAAGGAAGGGGGGAGTGTTTGCTTACTCTCCTCTCAACCTTCCTCCCTGAATTCTTAATCTCCAATCTTAGGGAATGTATATATAAAGCCTTATACTCACAAAAAACAAATGGAAGGTCTGATTTGGACTTGTCTACACAAGGGCGGCTAAACATGGCTGCCTCTCATGAGAGAGGGCAGCTCTTTTGGCCTATAAAAGGAGGCCTTTTCTACACACATTTCATAGTGTGAAGTTGATGCAACAAAGTGGGTGCGAAGTGGTGAGAGTGAAGCAAGGTGGGAGCTCTATTCAGGGTATAATCCCTTTATAACCTACTTCTTGTTTGAAGTACTAAAGCCATTGAGTGGCTGCTTTCCCATGATGTAGCCCACATTGGGTGAAGCACGTATATCGTGCTCTCTCTCTCTCTCTCTCTCTCTCTACTCTACTCTACTCTATAATCTCATGTGTGAAAATCTGTGTATCTCCATTAAGTAAGCTACTCAAATATCTATTTAGCTACGTCCTATTTCCTAACAACTGGTATCAGAGCAACGTTTGCTTGTAGCTAAATTATATCAAGGAAAGGATTTCTTGAATTGAGTGGGAGTTATGGCAGAGGAATTGAAGCTCAAGATTGAGAAGTTTAACTGCAAAAAATACCAACATTGGAAGATGCAAATTGAAGACTATGTCTACCTGAAGGACCTCTATTTGCCACTAGGCGGTCTTGCAAAGAAGCCCGCAACGATGGTAGATGAAGCATGGATTATCCTTGATCGAAATGCACTAGAAACAATCCGGTTAAGCTTGGCCTCAATGGTGGCCTTCAATGTTTCAAAGATGAAGACCACGGAGGACTTGATGAAATCACTTGACGACTTCTACGAGAAACCATCGGCATCCGATAAGGTATTTCTCATGAAGCGCTTGTTCAATCTAAAGATGCTAGAAAATGGTTCGATTGCAAAGCACTTAAATGACTTTAACACAAACATAAGTCATCTTCGATCGATGAAAATCAATTTCGATGATGAAGTGCAAGCTCTCCTTATACTATCGTCTCTATTGAATAGTTGGGATAGCCTTGTGATGGTTGTAAGTAATTCTATCTCTGGCACAAATACTCTTAAGTTTGATGATGTTGTGGGTGTTCTCCTAAGCGGGGAAATGCAAAGGAGAAGCCCAGGTGAATCATCAAGTGTTGCACTGTCAGTGGAAACAAGAGGAAGGCCTAAGGAGAGCTTCAAAAACCAAAAGGGTCGTGATCGGTCAAGGCGAAGCAAGTCACGCACAGTCAGTTCTTGAATGTTGGAATTGCGGCAAGAAGGGCCACAGCAAGAAGGATTGTTGGTCCAAGAAGAAGAAGGAGTCAGCGTCTCAAGACAACAAGCCAACATCAAAGGCCAATGTGGTAGGTAAAGTAAAGCAAGATGCTCTAATTCTCTCATTAGACAATGTGTCTAATTCCTGGATAGTAGATTCCAGGGCTTCATTCCATGTGACACCACACAAGCAACATTTCCAAGATTACACCAAAGGTAATTTTGGGTATGTATACTTGGGAGATGATGAAGCTTGTGAAATTGTCGGCAAAGGTACAGTTTGTGTCAAAACTGCTAACGGAAATGAATGGAAGCTTAAAGATGTTAGGCATGTTCCTTCTCTTTGGAAAAATTTGATCTCTACATGACAATTGGACGATGAAGGTCACAACATTGCATTCGAAAACAAACGGCGGAAGATCTTTGGTGGTTGCCAAAGGAGAAAAGGTTGGTACACTTTACTTGCGTACTATTAGCACACAACCTTCAGCTTGTGCAGCAACTACAAAAGTCGACAGTGCGGTGTGGCACTACCTGCTTGGGCATATGAGTGCCAAAGGAATGCAAATTCTTCAAACAAAGAAGCTTCTACCAGGTTTGAAACAAGTGGAATTAGAGTTCTGTGAAGATTGTGTTTATGGTAAACAAAAGAGGGTAAATTTTCAAAAATCAAGAAATGAAAGAAAAAATAAAAAACTTGAGTTGTTTCATTCTGATGTTTGGGGTCCTGCAAGTACACCATCACTTGGTGACTCATTGCACTATGTAACATTCATAGACAATGCGACTAGAAAAACATGGGTTTATGTCATGAAGAATAATTCTGATGTGTTCTTCATATTTCAAAGGTTGAAAGCGTTTGTGGAGAATGAAGCAGGTACCAAGGTTAAGTGCCTCAGATCTGACAATGGAGGCGAATATTGCAGCCAAGCTTTTGAAAGCTTTTGTGCTAGCAATGGTATTTGGAGACAAAGGATAACCCCAAGAACACCTCAACAAAATGCGATTTTGGAAAGGATGAACATGACAATCATGGAGCAAGCACGAAGCATGCGGCTACATGCAGGCCTATCGCTTGAGTTTTGGGTGGAAGTTGTAAGTACGTCTGTGTACTTAATCAACCGATCACCCTCAACGGCATTGGATGGGGGAGTCCCAGAGGAGGTTTGGACAGGTAAACCGGTAAACTATTCATTTCTCAAAGTGTTTGGGTGCGAGGCTTTCATGCACATACTTAGAAGTCTAAAGTCAAAGCTAGATGCAAAGTCCAAAAAGTGTTTCTTCATTGGCTATGGAAAAGGTGACTTTGGGTATCGCCTAGGGAATCTTGAAGATGGTAAAATCTTTAGGACTAGGGATGTAATTTATAATAATATGTACAAAGATTACTTGGAAACAAAACAAATAAAAGAAACAGGTGATGAGTACATGGAGCTTGAGGATGGTGAGACTCAAAGAGTACAAACGGTGACAATGTACAACAACGTCAACCAAATGAGGAACCTCAACCTATTCCCCAAAGATCCACAAGAGCAAGTAGACCTCTAGAGAGGTTTGTTCCTTCCTTCAACCATCTCTTGATCTTAGATTCTGGAGAGCCAGAATCATACGAAGAAGCTATGCATCACAAATCTAAAGAAGAATGAATGAAGAGCATGCAAGTGGAGATGGACTCACTACATCGCAACCAAACATGGGAATTGGTTGAGTTTCCTAAAGGTAAGCGGGCACCTCAAAAAAAATGGGTGTACAAGTTAAAGGAAGAAGAAGGTGGGAATAAAAGGTACAAGTCTAGGCTTGTGGTAAAAGAGTTTTCTCAAAAGAAAGGTATTGACTTCAATGAAATATTTTCTCTTATTGTAAAAATGAATTCAATTATGCTTGTCTTAAGCCTTGTTGCTGCTCATGATTTAAATCTTGAGCAAATGGATGTAAATACTACATTCCCTCACGATGACTTAGATGAAGAAATTTACATGCTTCAACCAGAGGGGTATGAAGTAAGGGGTAAGGAGAAAATGGTTTGTAGATTAAAGAAGAGCTTGTATGGTTTAAAGCAAGCATCAAGACAATGGTACTTGAAGTTCGATCGATGGATGCTGGATCATGGATTCAGAAGATGCAACTCAGATCATTGCGTCTACACGAAGAGTTTGGGAGATGGGAAGTTCATCATCATAATGTTGTATGTTGATGACATGTTGATTGCAAGTGCTAACATGCAAGACATCAAAGACCTAAAAGAGGAGTTGTCTAAATCTTTCTCAATGAAAGATTTAGGTGCTGCAAAGAGGATACTTGGTATGAAGATATCAAGGGACAGGACGAAGAAGACAATAAAGCTATCTCAAGAGTATTACATCAAGAAGGTACTAGAAAGGTTTGCAATGCAAAATGCAAAAAAAAATTCTACACCTTTGGCTGGTCACTTTAAACTAACAAAGGATATGTGTCCGAAGATATAAGAGGAGACTGCCTATATGTCTAAAGTTCCATATGCTGAAGCGATAGATTCTCTTATGTATGCTATGGTCTGGACACGGCCAGGCATTGCACATGGAGTGGGAGTTGTAAATAGGTTCATGGAAAACCCAGGGAAAGAGCACTAGCAAGCTGTGAAGTGGATCCTTAGGTATTAACACGGACAACAATAAACGCTTTGTATTTTGGAGGAACTGAAATTTTTCTAGAAGGGTATACTGAAGCAGATATGGCAGGTGACAAAGATACTCAAAGAACCACTACTGGCTATGTCTTCACTATTGCAGGAACAACAATAAGTTGGGCTTCAAAGCTGTAGAAAGTGGTCTCACTTTCTACCATGAAAGTAGAGTTTGTAGCAATGACGGAGGCAAGCAAAGAAATTTTATGGCTTCATAGATTTTTAGAAGAGCTTGGATTCAAATAAGACAATTGTGTCTTGTACAGTGATAGCCAAAGCGCTATCCATATTGCAAAGAACTCAGCCTTTCATTCAAGGACAAAGCACATTGAGGTGAAATAGTACTTCATACGCACTCTTTTGGAAGAGGGACAGTTAAAGCTAGGAAAGGTGCATACAAGTGAAAATCATGCAGACATGTTTACAAAGGTGGTCAACAAAGAGAAGTTGAGCAAAAATCTTCAATTGGAATTCAAGGATAAGAAGCCAAGATGGAAAGCAGTCTCACGGGTTTGGTTTGGAGATCACTCTCCAAGTGGGAGATTGTTAAGTATGGAGCCTGATTTACCCCTTGTAATTTTCTGTATTAAAAACGCACATTTATAAGGCCCCCATTATGAGGAGAAGCCATCGTGCATGAAGAAAAATCACTTGCCAAAAATCAAAATTTTCACGGCCAGTGTCGAGCTTCGTCGGAATATCATGGCTGGATGGCGGTCAGAAAGTGGTCAAAAAATGGCCGGTCGTTTGGTCGGTTGGCCGGTGGCCGGTAGTCAATGGGCAATCGCCGGTGGTCAGAAGTCAATGGCTGGTGGCTGGTGACTGAATTCAAAAGAAGACTTGTCTTCTCAAGGGCGGCCACACATGGGCGGATTGGAGGGTCTGATTTGGACTTGTCTACACAAGGGCAGCTACACATGGCTACCTCTCATGAGAGAGGGCAACCCTTTTGGCCTATAAAAGGAGGCCATTTGTACGCACATTTCACAGTGTGAAGTTGATGCAACAAGGTGGGTGTGAAGTGGTGAGAGTGAAGTAAGGCGGGAGCTCTATTCAAGGTATAATCCCTTTGTAACCTACTTCTTGTTTGAAGTACTAAAGCCATTGAGTGGTTGCTTTCCCGTGGTTGTAGCCCACATTGGGTGAACCACGTATATTGTGCTCTCTATATCTCTCTCTCTCTCTCTCTCTCTCTCTCTCTACTCTATAATCCCGTGTGTGAAAAGCTATCTCTCTCCATTAACTAAGCTACTCAAATATCTATTTGGCTGCGTCATATTTCCTAACGGGTCGTTAATGAGATCTCTGGGTCATTTACTTGTTTTCAAGAAAAGCAATATGTCCTGACAAGGTTCCCTGGCTAAAGCATCAATGATCAACAACTCAAATTGACTTTGAGTAAATGGGAAGCCTATGACTTCCAAAATTTCGTGCCAATATCCTCAATGATCCCAGGTAAAGAATAGGATAGTCACCTGCAATGTCCTAACAATAAGACTTCTCTTGCGTCATGCCAAAAAGGAAAGGATTTTTAACCACCATAAGTGAAAGGATAATTGAGTACTTTAGCTCCTTTCAAGACATTATGATCCCCAAGATTGTACCAAGAGTCCTCTATCTACGGCTTCCTTGTTTATGTGGCAATTCCTTGTTTTCTTCAGGACCTAGCTTGCCGCTATTACTGAAGCAAGCAAAAGAGTCACTATCCTTTTGGATGCTGTCAAAAAGGTCCATTGTCTTTCCTGAAATTGGTAACATTGCATTTGAAAGACAAGCTTGATACATGTTGTACCAAAGTGCATAGCATATACAAAAGATAGGTTGCAATCCACTTGTTCAAAAAACACTTCATCTCGACTATATGCATGAGGACCATACTACCATCTTTCTCACATTGGGATCCATTTTTTGTGACTCTTAAGACCACCCCTTGTGCTAAGGTTTCTATAAAGGTTTTCTTAAATGCATCCAACACAATATGATCAAGCACAATCTCTACATCTATGTTGCCAAACCTAGATCGCCAATAAGTTGCCACTGCATCCTCTTGCTTAAGAATCTCCTTAGGGTGGACTCCAAAATCCCACTGCTTGTTGGTAACAACCATTTGAGTTGATCTACAATTTCTTCCTCTGATTGGTGTAGTGCCAAAGACGTCATTCTTCCTTCTTGCAATTGTATATCTGGTGGATCCACCTTGTTGTGATTAGTGAGAATGAGACCCATGATTTCAAGAGAGTTGTTACTATCATTCATTGTGGTAGATTCCTCCTCCTTTGATGTTGTAGTAGAATTTTTAAAGAGCTAATATGCAGTAGTCTCTAGGTCCATCCCTTGTTGCTTACCAGTCTTCGTGCTGTATAGAATGTCCTTGCCCTTTTTAGCTTGCATATTGAGAATTCTTGTGTCCAAATATTGATTTTCTCTCATGGCCATGAGCCATGGTCTCTCTGCGATAATTGGGTAGCCATCCCCCTTAGGGATGCTCATGCCTTGCATAGAAACATCAGTCACAAGATCACAAGATTTTGTAAACTCACCAATTGTGAAATTTGCAATGCCAATTTTTTGTCGTGGCTTAGACTTCTTCTTGATTCACTCTCCCTTGGCCTTCATCTTTTGTTCCTTTTTTGAAGCTTCCTCAGGCTTAAAGTACTTAATTCCCATGGTTTCTACCTCTTCAGCATCGGTCTCACCCTCCTCTACTCCCTTGATGTGTTTCTCCACTTTCACCTTTCCCTTACCTTCAAGACTGATGACACTCACTACCTGGTTGCCAGCTAATGGTGGTGGTAAAGGTGGAATAAGGGTATGTGGTGGTGGTTGAGGTTGCACAGGTCGTTGTAGGATTTTCACAGGTGGTGCTTGTTGTGGTGCCCTCGGTGGTGGTTGTCTTGCTCTTGGTGGTGAGAATTGGTTTTGTCTTGCTCCTCTGTTGAAATTTTGTCTCCTTGAGTGTGGGCAGTAATACATACCATGGCCATCGTCTCCACAATTGTAGCAGTGATATTCCTGGTTTTTCTTTTGTTGTCCTCTCACTTGATCTTCATTGCGGTTGTATACATGTCCTTATTGCACCAAATGCACGGATAGATTCTCCAACCGAGTAGTGATGCGGCTCAACAGATCTTGAGCGGCTTCTAATGCCTCTTGTGGTTGGGTTCTCTGAGCGGCTCCACAAACTTAGATTCATAAGTGGCATACTCTAGCAGACCTCCCTGCTTTAACTCTGTCAGCAGCTGCTATAACTTTTCTGAGGTTGTGCCTCCACCAAACCTCTTCACGAATGTAGCACGTAGTATGTCCCATGCATCCTTGGTAGCTTGGGGCAAAGCATTGTACCAAGACTTGGCCTCTATTTTCATTAGTAGAGGAAAGATTTGTATTTGTGAGGCGTCGTCCTTGGAAACCACACAAGCGGTGTCAAAGTTATCCAAAAAATTAGTCTTCTCCCTTCTTGCCACTGAATGTGGAAAAAGAGACACTTTCCATGGTAGTAAATAAATAAGCTGACAATTACAATTTTTATTTTTATTTTGGAATGACTTAGTGATTCATAAAGGTTTATGCATGGGTGGAAAACTTGAGTAGGAGCTAAGAAGAGCACAAGGCTAGAATAGAATAAAGATGCTTACATCAAAAGAGTGGTAGTAATCAAGAATGGGTAAGATGATGGGACATAGGTATCTAAGGATTTTGCAAAGCATCTCTGCTCTGAATAGGAATATAATCTTTTGCTGGTAGAATATCTTCCTATCAATGTGCACGTTTACATGCATGTGTTGCAAGAAACAGAAAGGAAAGACTTCTCGCCTATTGTTATTATCCATGTTGGGTGTAGGGCAAGACTTTGACCACTAGAGTTGCATACCTTAAGTGTTGACAAGGTGACACCTTCACCACAGGCCTCTACCTCTTGTTGAAGTCTAGATAATCCTCCGTATTGGGTTCAAAACAGACTGGGCGAGAAGAGTCTACCTCAATCGATTTTTCATTTTGCATGCGACGATGACGCTTGGGTGGTTGTACTTCACTTGAACTCTCTAAGCCTAGAGAGAGTGTAGGCCTGCTTGCTTCCACCAAATGCTTTAGGCTTTGTGGCTTGGACTTTGTGGTTGATGTAGTTGACGACTCTTCTCAAACCGTTGGAGAGAAAACACTTGGTGATCTTGGATATCGATGACGCTACAACCTGGTAGTAGCACTTCAATGAAGGCTTTGAGTGCTTCTACAGTCTCCTCTTCTTCAGTCCTCCAATTTGAAAAAGCTTGTAGCCATTCGTCCATGATTGATGGCATGCATCGCAACTCTTTTTTGACTGAAGGTCTTTGCAATGCCCTCCTCAGTGGGGACACCAAAGAGGCGTAAGTACAAAATAGACCGGGTGGCCTCTACACCAAGACTATGCACGATGGCCTCATCATGGGAGGTACACAATAGGGGCACCACCTAGGAGGATATGCGGCTAGGACGTATACATATACACAATCAAACATTCCATGGAAAAAAATTTCAAGATCCACGCCCAAGTGTGGGATGGGGTGGTCGAAAAACAAGATGAGAGGAATGGTGAGTGAGTGAGGATGGGCTTGCTACTCGTGAATGTAGTAAGGAAGATAATGAGGTAAGGGGAAAATGCAAGTATGCTCACTTCTCATACCAGAGGTGGCAAATCCTCACACCTTAAGATGCAAGTAGCAAGATGATAGGAATATGAGAGGGAGGGAGAGAGTGTGTGTGTATGATGGCGAATTCGTACACCTCAACATAAGCAAGATGGAAAGAAACAAGCATAAACCGTACTCACAATGAAGTGTATCCCAAATGACACAAGGTATGGAACCAAGATGGAGTGTGTTCATTGCTTGCAAAAGATGAATACAATAGGTAACATAGGGTAAGGATATGAGAAGGGGACAAGACCGTAGGATGCATAATGGAGGGATGGGATTTGATGGCGAGGAATATCATGAGTGTAGCCATTGTTCTTCTTCTTCTTGAAATCATGCCTTCAATCCTTCATTACAAGTGTGTGGAGGCGTGGTAATCATTTTGCGCATGGTGATGGTGATGATGTTGTGATTATGTGATTAGGGTTCATGCTACTAGCATGTAGCACAAGGGTGTGTATGTGTAGGTGTGTGGGTATGTGGGTATGGGATGGTGTGCATATGGGGTAGTGTGTGTGTGTGTGTAGTTTATGTGTCTATTTACAAAAGAGAAGGACTCCTTTTATAGGCCAAGGGAGTGATTAGGGAAGAGATTATGAGCAAGAGGAGTTACTACAAAGTAATCTCAATTAGAGGCATTCCCCGAATGAGAGAGCTTTGTGTGCTCTGCTTATTGACCAATTTCCTCCTAATTGCCTTCATCATGGCAAGCTTTGTCTCGATGCCTCCTTCCATAGCTTGAGTCCCAAGAGCTTCCTTATGATATTTGAGAGAATCTTGATAAAATAAGAGAAAATCAAGCAATAACGAAGAGAAACCTATAAGAAATTGTGTGTGTGGAGTTGGATAATTACGACTTCTTCCCATGGAACAAATAGGCTCCACCATTTCAGCCATATCTCCCAAACCGTAGCTCCAAAAATTATTTAAAAAAATAGGGGTAGAAAGATCAGCTCCATGCCAACAATTTTGTTGTTGATAAAATTTTCCAATTCAAAATGAAAAAAATAGAGAAAATCCCACAAAAAAATGCGTCCATCTTTTTCCTTCCAAAAGTCTTCCAGGTGGTCCCCTATTAACTCCATGTGCAAGCCTTGTGTCCACAAGTGGATTATGCTTGAATTTGATAAAATTTTGTTGACTCCAACTCCGTAATGTATAAGATTCTCCTCCCTTTCACTATTGACTTTTATTCTTCACCTGTAGTGACCATCAGGTAGTGACCGTCACATAGAATCAGCATCCAGTGAATTTTTTCTTCATCATAGGGTTTGTTCCTACCTCTCCTCATTTCCAAGATCCAAATGGGTCAAAACCATAGCTATGACGGTACAAAATCTAAACATAGATTTAATGCATCAGGTCCCTCCTCCTCCGCAAAGCCTTGAAGCCTTGCCATCAAGTACACACCAAGAGAGAGGTAGAACAAAAATTTAAAAAGCGGTCCTCAGAGTTATTGGGGGTAGTTAAAGAGGTTTGGTCTTTTCAGTGAGGGAGAATCATCATCATCAATGCATGGCTTGAGTAGACCAGTGATGATTTTAACACCTTTGTAATTAGCATAGGTAGTGAGGTACGTGCCTGGTTCTTCAAATTTGAGTTCCTTAAGAGTATCAAGCATGAGGCCCCGAAAGATGTTAAAATAAATATGACCAATAACAAGTTGTTTTGCTTGCCCACCCAACCAAGAGAGAGAGAGGGAAAGATGAAAGTCTACAGGTTTCTCCAGGAAGAGTTGCTCTAGATGATTGAGAATATACTAGATTGCCGCGGTCAAACCACATGATACTAGAATCACAAGCGGCTTTAGGGTTAAGAAATTTGCATTCACACTTTAGGTATGGCGGGAAAACATTCCAAATAGATTCAATGTAGAAGTCTAGATTGCTTTGGAAAACTCCATATTTCCTTTCGTACAAATGTACAAACTAGCATTAGATGAACACTTAGAATGGTCAACAAAGTTGAGGCTGAAGCGAGCCTTGATGAGTTCTCCTTTGCCCAACAGTTGTTCTCCTTTTAAAACCTTGAGTTTGAAATCCTCCACAGTAGAGGTAGGGAGGTTGTCAGATATACCCATGTTTCACTAAGGATAGGTGCCAAAAAGGCGTTGTTGGGGAGGACCCAAAGCTGGTGGTCCACACCAAAGTATTCCACCTCAATTTGTCTAGCAGGTAAAAAAGGAAAAAACTTTAGAAACTTTAGGCACCATTTCCAACAGGTTAGAGTCACTCAGATTTGATTAAAAAAACCTTTTAACTTTTAAACAATATGTACCAGCCAATAGTGATGAAATGTCTCCAAAACAGCTGTATTAAACCAACAATTAGAGTGCCCTTACCCAAACCCATAAGAATAGCAAGCCAAAAGTACCAAAAACATAAGAATATTCCTTTTGATAGAGAGCAATATGATGACCAAAAGTGCTATAGTGCATAACTAAACCAAGTCAGGTAATTTGACAAACCTGTGAAGGTTGCTTCGTGAGTTGCATATCCATATAGTAAGCTAGAACGAGCACACCCCTCTCTTTCAAATACACACACTAGAAACACAAACAAGGCTAAGTGAGGGGCAAAAAGCTCCTCACATCTTTAAATAGAAAGCAGTCTAAGGTTGAAACATAATGATTAGCAACGAGTAGTATCTCCTATCATAGAACATACCTCTCATGGTAGGGGTAGAGAAGGAGTTCACAAGTCTCAAAATCAATATTATACGAGTTCCTTATGTCAAAGTTGGTTCTCAAATAGCGAGAGACGGTTGGGTCAACCATGTCTAGTACATCTAACTTATAATCATGCATCAATAATCTACAAAGATAGAATGTTGATGGTTAGGAAAACCTCAAGGATGCAAGGATAATGCGATCACTGATCTCTCTTTGCCGGTCTTTGGAATTTCAACACACTTAGCATCCAAGGATATATACTCTTTCTTTGAAGAAGGTCATCCTCTAAGAAAGAAGCCACCATGAAGCCTCTCGGATTTCCAGTCTTGGCCAGTCTTTGAGATTTTCAACACACTCAATATCCAAGGAAATATAATCTCTCTTTGCCAGTCTTAGAGAATTTCAACACACTCAATATCCACGGAAATATAATCTTTTCTTTGAAGAAGGTCATCCTCTAAGAAAGCAGCCACCATGAAGCCCGTGGGATTGATACCTCTCGGCAATGAAGGGAATTGAGCTTCAAGCTCCCTGAGTTCCTTTAGTTCCGGTCCTCCCTGTGAACTTTGGGCTCCTCCCCTTCTTGCAGAAGATCCTCCTCATCTATGATTGCCTCAATCCCCACTTCAGGCTCTTTTTCCTTTCTCAATGGGGGTATGTTAAGGATGCTCAAGGTTTTCTCATCTTGAAAAGGTACATGCTCAAAAATTTTGATGAATTTGTACCTTGATCTCCTCAAGATAATTATATCTTTGTCCATAAGTGTGACCCTATTAGAGTGGGATGCACATATGTATGCATCTTGAAAGAGATCAATTAAAAAGTCTTTAGTAGCCTCTTGCATGCATGCCAAGGCACCTCTTGTCCATCTCATATCAATCTTAAACTACTTTGCTACTTGGCTACATATATTTTGAAAAGGAAGCCTTGGAATTGCAATTATCAAAGCCTTCGGTGCTCTCCTTATCTCCTTCAAATTATCTAGTGATGAATGTAGGTGAAGGAACTAGTCAACAACCAATCCTTTTGCAAAGACCAAATGAGGCAAGACCACCTCCACAAGGAGTGAAAGGAGTTCCACCTTTGCCAGATCCAAAGGTGCATGTGGTAGAGGTGAAAATTCAAATGGGGTTGACATGGAAGCAAATGGCATTAAGCAGGGCTGTGGAAAAGGTAAGGGTAAAGACTGAGTCACATCACAAAGTGGCCATGGACGACTGGCAAGAAGGCAAAGGAATCCAAGAGGACTTGACATCGTATCAACCTCCAAGACTTCCCTCTTGGACATGGTATGGCTCCATACAACCTATTGGAACACATGAAAGGTAAAGGTCATGATATCTCATGGCCTCAATTTCTTGCATCATGTTCACAAGGTAGGAGGGAGTTAACAAAGGTGGTTAGCACTAGAAGAAAGGTAAGAGATAATATGATTGTTGTGAAGATTGCACAAGCTAAATGGAACGAAGACATTACGCATGTGCTAGATTGTTACATCAAAGGAAAGCTGGTTAAGAAAGGTCTAGTGGATGGGGGTGCACAAATTTGCATCATGACAGAGGGACTCATGCAAAGACTAGGCATGCACATCCATGGGATGCCTCAAATCAAAGTAAAAATGGAAAACAATAGCAAAGCTAGGTGCCTAGGGCCTTGTAAAAATGTTTTTGTGGAGGCCTTTGGCATTAAGAAGGTGGTTGATTTCTATGTTATGTCTACCCAGGGGAATGGTTATCTATTTATCCTGGGAAGACCATGGTTGATGAAAATGCAAGCTCTACAAGATTGGAAAAGTGGAAAGTTGATTTGCAAGGTGACAATCATAAGAAGGTTGTTTTTGCCATGAAGGAGCAATGTTTTGGAGCTCCATGAAGAATCATCTAAGAGTGATACGGAGGAAAACTGGGCTGAAAGCACTTCATAACAAGAAAGTAGTGACATCATTATCAAAGAGGAGTCTTCCATTGAAGTCATGGGGATAAGATTTAAGCCAAGTGACCAAGAGACCTCTTGCCTAGGCTTGGAAGAGGTGGATCCTTAAGAGAACCAAGGTGTGCAAGACGAAGGGATTCTATAAGGTATGTTGTCAAAAACAAAAGAGAGGAGTTCAAATGTGTGCTAAGGAAGTTTCCTAGGCTTTTTGCTAAAGACTACGAGAAGACTACACTAATGTGTGTGTAGTAGATGCTATTCAACATAGGATCAGGTTAAAGCATGAGGCCACACCTAAGGCACAAAAGCTATAAAAGCTAGGAGTCATCAAGGAGCAAGCTCTACTTAAGGAGGTAAGGAAGCTTCTAGTAGCAGCTTTCATTTATCCGGTGGAGAATTCAGAGTGGATCTCCCCATTTGTGGTCACTTCTAAAAACAATGGGAAGTTGAGAGTATGTGTTGACTATACGCCGCTCAATGAAGCGACCTAGTCATGAGAAGTACACTGTGTGTGATGGCTACTCAGGCTACTTTCAAATAAGGATTGCATTCGAGTCTCAATTGAAAACAACCTTCATCACCCCTCGTTGGGACTACTTTGCTTTTAGATTCATGCCATTCGGCCAGACAAATGCTCCGACAACTTTTTAGCGTTTCATGAACATGGCTCTCATTTTACGGTGAGGAAATTTAGATCCTACATGTCACCAAAACCCTTTGTAATTCTCACTGCAAAAAAATTGTTTCAGACATTCTTTGAAAAGTCAATTAGGCTGTTCATTGATGATTTTTTCATTTATAGCTCAAAATCGTTGTATCTACAGAGGGTAGAATGAGGTTTGAAGAAGCTCTACGACATGGGAGGTCAGCTCAATCCCGACAAATGCCACATAGGTGAGGATGAAGTCATCTTGCTTGGTCATAAAGTTTCTTACAAAGGCATCGAGGTGGATCCTTCAAAGGCAGAGGCTCTTATTGAGTTACCATCACCCAAGAGTCTCACGGAGGTTATCTCATTCATTCAAAAGGTGAAGTATATGTCACGCTTCATTTATTTAGCCTCGGAGTTACTTCACCCCTTGCAAAAATTGACACAACAAGTTGAGTTTAATTGGTTTGATGAGCTTGAAAAATAGTTTTGTAACATTAAATTCGTTCTATTAGAACTACCAACACTCATGCCTCCTTGTTTGGGAGTACACTTTCTTCGTTAGCTCTAGTGTTGGAAAGGAAACAATGGGTGCAATTTTGTTACTCTAAGATCCCCACATTACTAAGGTGCGGCCCATCTACTTTGCTAGTAGGGTTATGAATGCCTTGTAGAGAGGCTACACAGAAGCAGAACTCATGATGCTTGCTCTCATGTTTACAGTGAGTAAATTTAGATCCTACATGTCACCAAAACCCTTTGTAATTCTCACTGCAAAAAAATTGTTCCCTTGTGTGTCATCTCAAATGAACTTTAGTACTAGGATCTCAAAATGGGTTACGAAATTTCAAGAGTTTCAATACTCTTTCAAAGTAGAAGATAGTGTTCCTGCACAATTGGCTGGGATTCTCACTTATAGAGTGCATGAGAAAGAGATTAAAGTGACCAAAGTAAAGACCCTACCATTGTCATCACCTAAAAGTATCCCTCATGCATTGTCCTTTGATGGAGCTTTTTGAGCCACAGGTAAAACACAGAGTGGACTAGTGTTGCTCAACCCAAGTGGAGAGGTGGTCATGAAAAGGGAAGGTTAATTTTCTAGGATCTACTAGCAACAATGAAGCAGAGTACGACATACAACTTCATGGTTTAAAGGTGTGCATTAGTCAATGTTAACATCTCATGGTAAAGGGGGATGCACTTTTCATTGTGAAGAAAATCTTAGGCATCTGGAAATGTAAGAACGAAAGCATAAGGACAAAAGCTCATGCCATCCGTAGGTTGTTTAATCAATTTGAAGAGGTGCAACTATATCATATTCCTAAGAAACAAAATGAGGATGCTTATTTACTTGCACAACAAGCAGTTTCATGTGTTGAGAAGGAAGTGCAAGTCATCATGGTGGTGGCAGCTATCAAGCAACCAAGGTACCAAGGAATAGAGTCATTGGCTCCCATTATTGGATGCATTTTGGAGGTCAAGTTTCCACAAGGATTCACAAAGGCTCAGAAGAGGAGTCTTATAAAGAATGCAAGTGTGTATCTCTTCCTAGACGTCTCCCTCTATCAAAGAGGGAAGGACCAACTGTGCAGAAGAGTACTGATGATCAAGAGAATTTCAGCCATTCTATAAGGGTTGCATGAGGAAGCATGTGGTGATCATTTTTCCCAAGAGTTGACTGTGAAGAAGTTTTTTTCTTGCGGGGTATGTTTGACCAAGCTTGCACGTGGATGTTCAAAATTGGTGTAGAAGTTGTTACAATTGTCAGATTAATGGAAATAGAAGGTTGGTGCATGGTCCAAAGCAAATAGTTCTCGCAAATGAAATGGGGCATTGATGCTATGGATGCACTACCTAGAACAAAAAATGATAAACTCTACATTCTAGTGGTTGTAGACTATATGACTAGGTGGGTGGAAACACAAAGTATGGCAAAGGTAAATGAGAGGCAGTGAGAAAATTTGTCTACACTTCCATTTGTTGTAGATTTGGCACACCTTTGGAACTTGTTTCTAATAATGGTTCAAGGTATAGGAAGGGATTTCTCAATGAGGTCTGTGAAGAACTTCACATTCTACATCGTCACAATACACCTTATTATCCATAGTCAAATGGCTTGGTACAAAAAAACACCATTTTAGATGAAATGGGAAAATCCCACAACTTTGGGACTAATTTCAACGCCTATGGATTCCTATTTCCCATTAAATTTGGAAAAATTTCATTTAATTTGGGAATGTGACAAAGAGATAGATTCTCAAGAAAATGATGGTGTTGAGAAACACCTTTTAAAATTTTTATTTTTATGTGGGTGTTTCAAAACACTTCATAAAAGAGATAGATTCTCAAGAAAATGGTGGTGTTGAGAAACACCTTTTAAAATTTTTATTTTTATGTGGGTGTTTCAAAACACTTCATAAAAGAGATAGATTCCCAAGAAAATGGTGGTGTTGAGAAACACCTTTTAGAATTTTTATTTTTATGTGGGTGTTTAAAAAGACTTCATAAAATCATACATAAGCTGGGGAAATAAAACAATGAGCAAGATATTGAAATGCTATTCAATTTCTCCTATTAAGCTAGCCTGTGCCTTCTCCATGACATTTGATGGGATCTTGATTGTTTCCGCAATTCTTCCACCCCTTGGAGTCCATGACCATACAATTGTATCAACACACTCCCAGCGCTTTGGGTCAGCAAGATTGCAGCACCAAATCTTTTTCCAACAATCCTCATACTGTTCTTGGATTGTGGGATTTCGTTTTTGATGTTTTGGTGCCCAATACTGAATCAGAACTTTCTTGTAGTTAGGAGATTATTTGTCTACATCAACGTTTGACTCTGCCACTCCTAGCCATATCGGATATTCAGGATCTGCGGGTCTCACAAGAACAAGATCCTCTTTTCTTACATCAATTTGAGGCCTAAAGGCCTCTTGTGGCCTTGCACTTTGAGGACCAACATAGTGATCATTCAATTCTTCATATCCTTGAAACTCATCTTTGTCTTCCTCTATCTCTTGCATTCGATGACTCCCTATAGTCTTTGGCCAAAATGTTGTATATTCACCAATGTGTTTATTGGTTGGTTGTTCAAGCTCATTGATTATGTTTTGCCAATAAGTGATAACAGGCTCCATATATTTTGTGGAGTCATGTCCTTTCCCTTTAATAGAGAACATCTTTTCCAAAAGCCAAGATATGATTTAATCCCTTGAATAACAAGCGGACTATCTCTCACATAGTCTGTTATAGGCACCACATCTGGACAGCCTGTTGGTAATTTTGGTTTTCCCTGGTCATCTTTTTTCCACAACTCAATTCCTGACTCCTTTGGCATCCAATCGGGTGATTTGGGATGAATTTTGTACTGCATTACTCGGACTTCACCTTGCATATAGAAACGAAATTGAAGTGGCTTAGAGTGTCCGACTAGAGCATCTTGTCCGTCACACATGTACCCTTGCACAAAGGATTTAAAGTCGGGAACTTGTGTCATCAAAAATGGTGCTAGAGCTGAGCTTTCACATTTTTGAAAATGTTCCATCAGATGTGGAAAAGTGAATGTCATTCCTGTTCGCAATCTTTTTGAGAACCTACTAAACATTGCATCTATGTCCTCATGTGTATGACCCACCATTAAGAATCCCAAATGCACGGTTTTGAAAACTCCTTTTGCTACTAACAAGGATAAGTATGCAAACAAATATCGATATTATCTAACTGTAGCAAAAGATTCTCAGGCAATTTTTGAAATACAGGAGTGGATATGGTATCCACAACACATTGAGAGGAAGTTGATTGTATGTGTACAATCTCTTCATTACTTCCTTGGATGGACAACGGTGGTGTCATTGTTGATGCATTCCTCTCACGCTCTTGCTTCATTTTGTTTTGGAGGTCTAGAGCTCTCCTTGAGTTCAATGCATTGAATAACGTTACATTGCTGCGTGGCATACCATCATGGCATAAATCTCCTAGTCCATGGTTTTCTGTTCTTTCCAGATTCTGTAAGCATAATGCAAGGGAACCAATTGTAGCATTGGGATCTGAAGGCCATAGACCATTAAGTGAGAAGTGACCATACATTCCATGACCATGTCCATGTGTTATTATACCGGTTAATGATACTTGCAATTGATATGCATTTGCATAATCTTTTGAGTTCACACGCAACCTAGGTATTGCTGTCTTTTTTTAATCCATTTTATCATGTATAATGCATAAATACTTATCCTTTTGCAATTGGGAGAACTTACGCCAGGTGTAGTACACATTCCTACAACTTTGTTGTTGCAACATGTGAATTCGACGTTCATCCTTCAAACGTGCAATCATCTCGTCATCCTTTGTTGACTCTAGTTGAGACACACAACACATTTGGAGAACTCACTTGTTTTTGACAATGTCACATTAGCAAAATCTGTATTCCAAATCCTATTGAATGTCATGCTAGACATTGGCTTGAGACTCATACTGTCAAGTGTTTTATTGACATCATGTAAAATGTCTACTTGCTTGTACGTGTTTGGTATTGCAAGCAAAGTCTCCCTAGTACCATCTTCCATGGTTCTACTCTTATGTGGCATTCTCTCCGAGTTTTCATCAACAAAAGAGCGCATCAATGCCCTTCCCATTTCTGTATGGTCTCTTCCTTTTCTCATGACGCCATCATTACCATGCATTGAGCGTCTAACCCCATTCTCAAAATGTTCACGGTAACGATAAAATGAAGTTTTTGGAATGCCATGAATTTCGTACCAAGCTCTACTGCAAACCTCAGTGCCATTAAAAGAAAACACATAGCATGTCTTTGTAGTTGTTTTGTTCTCACGCCATGCAGTCAACATTGTATCATACACATAGTTTGTTCTATTTTGCAAACTCTGTCCCCAAAATTCATTGCGCATAGCCATGACCTTATCTCGATTGGCATATTGACAACACCTTTTGGAACAACAATCTATGGTTGAAACAAGCTGGACAGATGCTAGAGATGCTTGATTGGATCTCTTAGAAGCTTTCACGGACATTTTTGGCTTCCTATTTACAAAGCAATATTTCCGCTTTTTTGAAATAGGCTCTACCAAATAAGCTGATTCAATGCATGTGTCTTGTAACGCATGCATAGCATGTAGATCCTCATAGCATAACAATTCTTTTCCATCCATAGTTGTCACTCTCTTGATAGGCCAACAAACTAGATTAATGCTGCATACACTAGCTTCTGCAGAAATACACTACAAGAGGTTGTGTGCTCTTGTGACGCTGTTAGCGACGGAAATACACTGGGTTTTTATAACCCCCGGCGTCGCTAAAACCGTCGCTACGAGCGTCGCTACGAGAGTGTCGCTATATGCGTCGCTATACGCGTCGCTATATAGCGACGCTCATAGCGACGCATATAGCGACGCCTATAGCGACGTTTACACAGAAGACTATAGCGACGCTCATAGCGACGCTACAGAGCCATAAATAGCGACGCTTATAGCGACGCCCGAGAGAATTTTTTTTTGGTGGCAGGGCATTGAATGCCCTGCCACCCATCAACCATATTGTACTTGATTCACTTTTTAAAAACAGTGCAAAGGTAGATAATAGACCCAAAATAGTCACCCACAAGACGCATTGTTTGCAAAATTGACAATTGTACATATCATAGGCAAAATGAATTGATTGGCAAATGGAATAATGACAATTGTATAACATCATAGGCATAAAGAATTGATTGGCAAAAGGAACTGCGGTGACAAATGTAATAATATACATGGTTCAAAAAGACGTATAAAATCCGTCTCATGATACATAAGCTATGAGAAACCCTAAACTAATGCTATCTAGCTACGGCTAAACTGACGTCGTCTAGTCAGACGTCTCATCGCGTCCAAGCGGCGTATCTGTCGGATTCTGCAAAAAAAGACAATAAGACAGCTTTCAATAAGTATAAACATATAACGACATTTATAAAACAATACAAAAAATAAAAAAGAGTAAACCCTAATACTAACCATGCCGCCGCGAGAACTGAGAATGTCCATCAGGGCGTTTAAGCCCTTCCTGCCTGCGTACTCGCGCTCGTACGGTGTGGGATCACGTCCTGTCATCGACCACTATCAAAACATACAAAGATTTAAGACCATATTAGGTAAAGTGGGAAAATCCCAATTCCCAGGTTGGACAACTTTCAATATATCATGTATAAAATATAGAGATTTTGTCAAAAATTTGAGTTTTCTTAAGGTCTCATTCCACTTTATGCACATACAATACACAATGAAAACAACTAAAATATTATGGTTTCAATCAATTGGATTATTAGGAGAGGAGTATATTGCATCCATTATCGTTGTCTATGTTCTAATGTCCTACCTACAACTTATCTCAACATGGAGAGCTTGGTTTCTAGGTCCACCACTTGTCCAAGTTAATGTAAAAGTGACTCAAGGTTCACAACTTGTGAAAGCAAGGATCCATTGAGGAATACAATCCACTTGGCTATTTTTCCTTAATTTATTGCATGTGACATTTAAGCAAGGTCCACTTCTAATCTATAACTTCTTAATTTGAGGCATGGGGCATACATAAAATATGTAGCATATGCTCTATTGCCTCATAGGAAGGTTGGTTTCAAGGTGCACTTATCCATGCTAGCCTATCTTGGAGAAATGATGGAGCTTTCTTCTCTCCTTGTTTCAATGGAGACTAGCTTGGACAAGTGGTGGACCTTTGCTTCTCTCTATGTTTCAATAGAGTTAGCTTGGACAAGTGGTGATCTTGGAACAAAACCCCCATGTAAAACATATCATGGGTATTCCAAGTGATTAGAAAGATTACCATTTAAGATATAACCTTATAGGTTGGACAACTAGATCTTGGCTTGGAGAAATGGTGGACCTTTGATTCTCTCCATGTTTCAATGGAGTCTATCTTGGAGAAATGGTGGAGCTTGCTTCTGTCCATGTTTCAATGGAGCCTAGCTTGAACAGTTGGTGGACCTTTGCTTCTCTCTATGTTTCAATAGAGTTAGCTTAGACACGTGGTGGATCTTCAAAATAAACCAACTACTATCAATGTTGCCTAGCTTGGACAAGTGGTGGAGTGTTTCTCTACTCCATGTTTCAATGGATCTTAGCTTGGACAAGTGTTGGACCTTAAAACAAAAACCCCATGTACAACATAGAATGGATTTTCTAGATTTCAATGGAGTCTAGCTTTAACAAATGGTGGAGCTTGTCTTCATCCATGTTTCAATGAAACTAGCTTGGACAAGTGGTGGACCTTGTAACAAACCCTCCCATGTACAACATATCATTGGTTTTCTAAGTGATGGGAAGGAATACCATTCAAGATATAAACTTATAGCTTGGATAAGTAGTTGACTTTAAAACCAAATTCATCATAATACAATGAAATACAGGTCAGCCAATTCCTAAATCTTGAGACCAAACCTCCCATGCTATTAGAGATAATATATTGGATAAGTGGTGGACCTTCTATTATTTTCCCATGCCTAGTTTAGACAACCGGTACACTTTGCAGCTATAAAGGTTGGACGAGTTGTGGAGCCTTGTTTCTATCCATGTTTTAATGGATCCTAGCTTGGACAAGTGGTGGACCTTGGAAAAAAGCTTCCATGTACAACATATATGAGGTTTTCCATGTTTTAATGGAGCCTATCTTGGACAAATGGTGAAGCTTTCTTCTCTCCATGTTGATTTTGGAACTACCTTAGACAAGTGGTGGAGCTTTTCTTTTCTACTCTTCATAATACAATGAAGTATATGTTGGTTACATGGTGAATCTTAAGGCCAAACCTCCCATTTTACTAGAGATGATAGGTTGGACAAGTGGATCAACCTTCTATCATTTCTCCATGACTATATTGGACAATTAGTAGACATAACATCTCTCTATGTTGTCTAGAGATGAGCTTGGACAAGTGATGGACCCTGCTTCTCTCTCCCCTTGGTTTACTAGTTTGAAGACTCAGTATATATACTTTCTTAGATCTAGCTTGAACAAGTGGTGGACCTTGCATCCACAATCTTAATTCAGTATAAAAAAGTATATGAAAAAATAACATAGGAATCTTGGTTTGAAGGTCAAGCAATTAGGTTCCAAATGCACATAATAATATATTTTCCACCCATATTAAAAGAAAGTTAAATATGCAAATAATAATATATTTTCCAAATGCACATAATAATATATTTTCCACCCATATTAAAAGAAAGTTAAATATGTTATTACCAAATTGACAAAGGTAACGTCCAAGAATTATATCTTTCCATCTTGTCAGATCTAAATCTTTATCAAGGCGACATGCATGTATACATCAACTTTCAAGCCATTCAAGAATACATGCACTTAGATTCCATAGTTTTGTTTTCAAAGTCTTTTAGATTCTAAAACTCTTTCACATAAAGTATGTAATGACAAAATTCTTGAAGCAAACATTTGTGCCCAAGAAAAAGATCCCTCTCACATATTTAAAGTCCATGAATTCTCTGATCCACACTTACAAGTTTTATTTTGACATCAAACATCAATTCTTTCATAGTTCCAAATAAATGCAACCTCGATATGAATTGACAAAAAATGAATTTCTTTTACTATATGACCCAACATAGGCCCCAATCAAATAAAAAATGAGTCCCCAAAAATTTGGGTGCACTCTAGCAATACATCAGAGTCCCCTTACAATAGGATGCACTCCAATAGTACATTGAAGTCCCCTTAGAGTAGGGTGCACTCCATTCAAGTGTTCATAAAATTGACACACCTTTTATTAAAAAAAAAAAGACTATATCAAATTATACAAATGTTGAAAGATACACACTAGAATAAAAAAAGCATCTTATAGCCATATTTATTCAATGCTTTCGTGTTGACAAGTACACACCAAGGACATAATTTGTCTCAGAATCACTATACTGATTTACAATTGTGTTATATGTATAGACTCTCTTATCTCTTGCATACAACCATCCTACCAACCATGGAATTATGGTTCTCTGCAAGAAGTTTTGAAGTTGCTCGGAAGTTTGCCTCCACATCTTTGGAAATATAAGATATGTCCCTGGCATGTTCCACATCACCCTATATGGAGTGTCATCAAAAATTAAGGTATTGTTTGCATCCAAATCCTCAAATATCTTCCAAATATCACTCAGATTTTTGTGATAAACCCTTGTAAATCCTAACATGATATTTGGATTTTGGCAATTTTTGTTACTCATAAACACCTTGAACTTGGTATACTGCTCAGGAAAACACTTTTGTGTGATGCGTTGCACCCTTGTTAAGTTATAGCAACTCCATATCCATAGCTCAAAGTATTCAGCACAAAAATCCAAAAAACTTTGTGCGTCTGGTCGCACCACATGATAAACTTCATCTTTGTCCTCCACAAGTCGCATGTGTTGAGCCCAAGATGGCATAGAATCTCCATGTTTCATTTCAACTGTCTTGAGAAGTAACCCCTCTAGATCCAAGATAAGTACTCTTTTGATGTCCTTGAAAGCAAGTGGTAGGTGATAAGGAGGTGATTCATTCCTTGGACAAGGTCTTGGAGGAGGTTGGATGGGTAATTCAATAGTTTTCTTCAATTTATGCCAGCATATAGCCAATCCATTTTTCTGTAATGGTTCTGAAATTAAAGAACAAGAACACTTAATGCAAACACAACAATAGACATGATTTTTACATTGTCTACCCTAAGGTTTTATTAGATACCAAAATCCATCTATGATCTACTCATTAATAGAAAGAAAGTCAAATTAAAATCCTGACTCTTTTTTATGCTACACTCTCTCTTAGTCTCAATACCATGGAGTTCAACTAGATTTAAGTCAACTAATAACTACTACTTGTTGTTAAAGGTATGCTTGAAGTGTATAAGGCTTAACCAATGCTCTAGTGTAGAATGGGTATTTAGGTCTCAAGGTCTACCACTTATCCAAGCAAAGATCCATTTAGATATGGAAACCCAATTTTTCTTAATATAATGATATAGAGTGGACAAGTGGTGAATCCTGAGACCAAGCCACTCATGCTACTAGGGATAATAGGTTGGACAAGTGGTGGACCTTGAATGTAAACCCCCCATGTACAAAGTATCAGGGGTTTTGGGTATTTCAATGGACTCTAGCATCTTGGAAACATGGTGGAGCTTACTTCTCTCCATGTTTCAATGGAGTCTATCTTGGATAAATGGTGGAGCATCATTCTCTCCATGTTTCAATGGAGCCTACCTTGGACAAGTGGTGCATGTTTGTTTCTCTCTATGTTTGAACATATCTAGCTTGGACAAGTGGTGGACCTTGGAACAAAATCCCCATGTAAAACATATCATGGACATTACAAGTGGTGAGAAAAAATACCATTCAATATATAACCTTATAGGTTGGACAAGTGGTGGACCCAAGTGGTGGACCTTAACACCCAATTATTCTTAATATAATGACATAGAGTGGATAAGTGGTGAAATTGGGACCAAACCTACTAGGGAAATAGGTTGGACAAGTGGTGGACCTTGAATGTAAACGCCCCATGTACAAAATATCACTCATGCTACTAGAAATAATTTGGTATTAAGGTCCATGTTTCAATGCAGCCTAGCTTGGAAAAGTGGTGGACCTTTGTTTCTCTCTATGTTTCAATAGATTTATCTTGGATAAGTGGTGTACCTTGGAACAAAACCCCCATGTAAATCATGTCATGGGCATTACAAGTGGTGAGAAAAAATACCATTCAAGCTATAACATTATAGGTTAGACAAGTGGTGGACCTTAACACCTAATTCCTCTTAATATAATGACATAGAGTGGACAAGTGGTGAATCATGAGACCAAACCTACTAGGGATAATAGGTTGGACAAGTGGTGAACCTTGAATGTAAACCCCCCATGTACAAAAAATTATGGGTATTGGGTATTTCAATGGAGCCTAGCAACTTGGAGACATGGTGGAGCTTATTTCTCTCCATGTTTCAATGGAGCCTATCTAGGAGAAACAGTGGAGGTTCCTTCTCTCTATGTTTCAATGAGCCTAGCTTGGACAAGTGGTGGACCTTTCTTTCTCTATATGTTTTAATAGAGTTAGCTTGGACAAGTGGTGGACCTTGGAATGAAACCCCCATGTAAAACATATCATGGGCATTTCAAGTGGTGAGAAAGGATACTATTTAAAATATAACCTTATAGGCTGGACAAGTGGTGGACTTTAACACATATTTCTTCTTAATATAATGACATAGAGTGTACAAGTGGTGAATCTTGAGACCAAACCACTCTTGCTACTAGGGATAATAGGTTGGACAAGTGGTGGACCTTGAATGTAAACCCCTCATGTACAAAATTATGGGTTTAGGGTATTTCAATGGAGCCTAGCTTGGAGACATGGTGGAGATTGCTTCTCTCAATGTTTCAATGGAACCTATCTTGGAGAAATGGTGGATCATCCTTCTCTCCATGTTTCAATGGAGCCTATCTTGGACAAGTGGTGGATGGAGTTAGCTTGGACAAGTGGTGGGTCTTGGAACAAAACCCCTTTGTAAAACATAGCATGGACATTACAAGTGATGAGGAAAAATATCATTCAAGATATAACCTTATAGGTTGGAAAAGTGGTGATGGACCTTGATAAGTGGTGAAGGATACCATTTAAGATATACCCTTATAGGTTGGACTAGTGGTGGACCTTAACACCCAGTTATTCTTAATATAATGACATAGAGTGGATAAGTGGTGAATCTTAAGACCAAATCACTCATGCTACTAGGTATAATACGTTAGAGAAGTGGTAGACCTTGAATGCAAACACCCCATGTACAAAATATCATGGTTTTAGGGTGTTTCAATGGAGCCTAGAATCTCGGAGACATGGTAGATCTTGATTCTTTCCATGTTTGAATGGCACCTATCTTGGAAAAATGATGGAGGTTACTTCTCTCCATACTTCAACGGAGCCTAGCTTTGACAAGTGGTGAGCCTTTGCTTCTCTCTATGTTTGAATAGAGTTAGCTTGGACAAGTGGTGGACCTTTGCTTCTCTCTATGTTTGAATAGAGTTAGCTTGGACAAGTGGTGGACCTTGGAATGAAACCCCCGTGTAAAACATCTCATGGGCATTTCAAGTGGTGAGAAAGGATACCATTTAAGATATAACCTTATAGGTTGGACAAGTGGTGGACCTTAATACATAGTTCTTCTTAATATAATGACATAGAGTGTACAAGTGGTGTATCTTGAGACCAAACCACTCGTGCTACTAGGGATCCTAGCTTGGACAAGTGGTGGACCTTGGAAAAAAGTCCCCCTGTACAACATAGATGAGTTTTTTCATGTTTTAATGGAAGAGAGATTCGACAAATGGTGGAGCTTGCTTATCTCCATGTGGATTTTAGAACTAGCTTGGACAAGTGGTGGAGCTTTGCTTTTTTACTCTTCATAATACAATGATGTATAGGTTGGTTACATGGTGAATCTTAAGGCCAAACCTCCCATCTTACTAGAGATGATAGGTTGGACAAGTGGTCAACCTTCTATCATTTCTCCATGCCTATAATTAGACAATTAGTAGAACTAGCATCTTTCTATGTTGTCTAGAGCTGAGCTTGGACAAGTAGTGGACCTTGCTACTCTCTTCCCTTGGATTATTAGTTTGAAGACTCATTATATATACTTGCTTAGATCTATATAATTACTCATTAGTTAGGTTACAAGTGGGTATGTAATTTGTTAGCTTCAAGGGACTTTGAATATTGAATAGTAAGACCAAGTGCTGGTTTGAAGATCTTTTGCTTATCTAAACTAGACTCTAACTCAATAATAAGTTTCATAAGTTCCACGAATTGTCCTATCTAGGCTCCAAAAGAGTCTTAATTGGTTTGTGCTAGATTATAACTTCCTTGATGGGGTAGAATCCTAGAAAAATGAGGCACTATAAGTTTTACCTTAGCTCAAATGGATTTTTCACTTAAACTCGACTGCAATTTGGCTATCTAGTCTTTGTCTCGATGGAGTTTAACACTAGATACATAGTAGTGATATTTAAGCTTCATGTCTCTTCACTTGATCGAGATATGAGACCATACTTTCAAGGTCACCACTTGTCTTACCTAAAGACCAATGTGAGACATGGGAGCAAGAAAGCCATCCGATATTGTTTTAAGGACTATTACATAGGCAATCAATAACTTAAGTAAAGAAAAAAAACTTGGATCTTTCACAATTAATAACTTAAGTAAAGCCAAAAAGACTTGGATCTTTGACAGTTTTTTTCAAACTAAAAAAGCACAATCTCATGCTAACAAAACTATAAATCACAATTGAAAGGTTTGAACAAGAAAAAGATCAACAATCTTAATAAGACGGATACTTTTCATTTCATTTGATGATTACAAACTAAAATAAAGTCTCTCAAGAAATTGATAAACAAAAAATGTAGGTGACTGCTTCATTATTTTGAGCAAAAATATCAAAATCTCTATTGATTGAGCTCCATCTAGTAGTATCCTTTGTAAGATCCTGCAAGAAGGAATAAAAAGAAAGATTTGTTAGATACCATGCACATGAGTGTTCAAGCATGTGTATCAAGAATATATGACATGTCACTAGTACCTTAGGGTTGCTTTCTATCCAGCCTTAGAAGATTGTTCTCAGCTTTCACCTTATTTATATAAGCCTTTGCTGTGGTTGCCTTCAAAACTCCTTTTGTGTTACAACCCAATTGCCTAGCTAAAGTGGTCAATTGTGACGCCTTCATGCTTTCAATGGGTGTACGCTCCTTTGCCAAGATCTCTTGTATTTGGGCTCTTCTCATTTCATTGCGGTGGCTTGTGTCACTTGCATCTTCAATGATAGTTTCATCTCTGTCACCTTTTGCAGGTGGTATTCTTCTTGTAAAGAACACCTTAGCTGACCAAACATCATTTTTCTGCTTCCAATACTCCATGATTTGTTTGTATTCACTATCATTTGTCACTATAGGTTGTCCATAACGATTAGAAGCAATTAAATCACGCACATCCCTTCTCTCATCAAGCTGAATCAAGTATGGCAGTAGCTCCTCCAAGAGCATATTGTCAACCATCTTCTCAGCATCAAATTGTGGTCGAAAAATGCAATTGTTTGCTGGTGAAATACATCCCTTGTAAGGAGAGTCATCAATAAGCACTGTTCTTTGTGGATCACATTCAAACCCCATGGCAATTTTGGCTAGAGGCTTGAACATTGCCTCAACGTTTGGATTGTCGGGTCTAAACAATTTTTGAGTTTGAGCGGTGTAGCAAACATCTTGCGACCAAATTGCAAAGAAAGGCAATGTATCCTCAGCTAAGTTGTTTAGTGCTGCAAGGATTTGATACACATTATTCCTAGTAGCTGTCGACCAAATTGCAACATTAAACCTTTGTAAAATAGTCTTCAAGAATTGGATGCAACCTGGCCTGAGTATAATATATCTTTTTGAATCCATTTGCACTGAGTTGTGGTGTGAGGATGGTTGAGGGGAACGTTTCAACAATAGACCATTTAAATCCAATATAATTGTAAGCATGGATTTCTCAACATCTACGCTACATGACGTAGTACCAATTGGCAATAGCTCGTGAGTGGACTTTTCAGTCTCTTTTGATGTATGTTGCATTTTTGAAGCATCGATTTCTTGGTTCTCATTATTGGAAGCTTGCTCAAGTTGCACAACACTAGACTCTAGTATAGAAATATCATCCATCTTGGGCACTTTAGAAACCATAGAATCTATGGATTCTATAGTTGTTGACTGAACCATAGGAGCGTTATCCATCCCAGTTTGTGAATCTAAGAAAACACACACACAAATGGTATCTCAAAACCACTAGAATTTTATTCACCATATTTATATGTAGAACTCCTAGTAAGAAATTTATTTAAGGTAAAGTCGTTGTTAGAATCCTTGCAACCATTTTCAGCATTCGTACACCAAACACCACTTGTCTAAAATACAATCTACTAACTCAACATTTTTCATCCTACACTTTATTAAAGATGAGTACTTAAAGTGAAAACTAAAAGCCACCCTTGTTGAGGAAACATGGATACAAGGTCCACCAAATGTCCAACCTAGACTACAAGAAAATAATTAGAGATTTGGCTTAGATTTGGATTCAAAGGCCACCACTTATTCAAGTAAGATAACTCCACTTGTTTAAGACAGTAATGTTTGAAGCCCCACCACTTGTCCAACCTAGACATTGATTAAATTTTGGTAAGATTTATCACAAATCTAGAGTAGAATCAAGATTCTATGGCCAAGGTAGTCAAATATGTTAGACAACACACAAAGCATAAGAGCACTCTAGATTCTCGTTGAGCATAAACTAAACAATAATCAAATGTTATATTCACTTGAGATTTCATCCATGAAAAATGAAAATGATGCATGTACTTGAGATTTCCATCCATGTACAATACTTTACAATGTCAAGTAAAGTTATAGTCAGCAAACAACTCTTCTCCTGCTTCAACTTGACAAATAGTCTCAATGCATACATGGCCATATTCTTCTGACTTGATGTGTGAAGAGGTGCATTTATGCCAAGGTGGCAAATTTGGATCAAATGTATAGCGTACGTTGGGACAGACATTTGTACTGTGAGAACTATTTATATAGCCCGACACGTTTCCTTCTTCTACACAACCAATAATGTATGATTGATCTTCCTCTTCTTCTATGTTTGGATCCTCTAGAAGAGAATATTTATAAGCTCTTGGAAATATTTTGCATATCTTTTTCCAGTCTTGAAATCTATACTTATGCCCTCCATAGTTTAGAATAGTCAAACCACTTTCCAGGGTAGTATGCACAAATAGCCCATAACCAGCTCCTTCAATACATGAAAGTCGCACTTCAAAATCCACACCGCTAATATGGAAAATTACATCTTTGGGAATAGGAAAAGTTGGTGTCCCAAAAGGATCTTCATGCCAATCATAGTGTGAAATACATCTAGATTTTATATCACTTAACTCCTTTGTGTCTGCAAAAAGAAGAAAATATTATGCATAAAATAATGACAATATCAAAGAAAGATATCATTATTTTATAGTCCAATAGGTCCATTGTATGGAAGACTTAGAGTGCCTCTTACATGGTGCCTCCAAGGTTTCCAAAAAATAAAATCATTTGGATCAAATGTATAGCGTACGCTATACATTTGGATCAAATGTATAGCGTACGTTGGGACAGACATTTGTACTGTGAGAACTATTTATATAGCCCGACACGTTTCCTTCTTCTACACAACCAATAATGTATGATTGATCTTCCTCTTCTTCTATGTTTGGATCCTCTAGAAGAGAATATTTATAAGCTCTTGGAAATATTTTGCATATCTTTTTCCAGTCTTGAAATCTATACTTATGCCCTCCATAGTTTAGAATAGTCAAACCACTTTCCAGGGTAGTATGCACAAATAGCCCATAACCAGCTCCTTCAATACATGAAAGTCGCACTTCAAAATCCACACCGCTAATATGGAAAATTACATCTTTGGGAATAGGAAAAGTTGGTGTCCCAAAAGGATCTTCATGCCAATCATAGTGTGAAATACATCTAGATTTTATATCACTTAACTCCTTTGTGTCTGCAAAAAGAAGAAAATATTATGCATAAAATAATGACAATATCAAAGAAAGATATCATTATTTTATAGTCCAATAGGTCCATTGTATGGAAGACTTAGAGTGCCTCTTACATGGTGCCTCCAAGGTTTCCAAAAAATAAAATCATTTGGATCAAATGTATAGCGTACGCTATACATTTGGATCAAATGTATAGCGTACGTTGGGACAGACATTTGTACTGTGAGAACTATTTATATAGCCCGACACGTTTCCTTCTTCTACACAACCAATAATGTATGATTGATCTTCCTCTTCTTCTATGTTTGGATCCTCTAGAAGAGAATATTTATAAGCTCTTGGAAATATTTTGCATATCTTTTTCCAGTCTTGAAATCTATACTTATGCCCTCCATAGTTTAGAATAGTCAAACCACTTTCCAGGGTAGTATGCACAAATAGCCCATAACCAGCTCCTTCAATACATGAAAGTCGCACTTCAAAATCCACACCGCTAATATGGAAAATTACATCTTTGGGAATAGGAAAAGTTGGTGTCCCAAAAGGATCTTCATGCCAATCATAGTGTGAAATACATCTAGATTTTATATCACTTAACTCCTTTGTGTCTGCAAAAAGAAGAAAATATTATGCATAAAATAATGACAATATCAAAGAAAGATATCATTATTTTATAGTCCAATAGGTCCATTGTATGGAAGACTTAGAGTGCCTCTTACATGGTGCCTCCAAGGTTTCCAAAAAATAAAATCATTGGAAAAAAAAGGCCACTGTGTCTCCAATCTATTGCCCATTTGAAGCATAGAGAGAACCAAGGTCCACCACTTGTCCAAGCTAGACATGGAGCATTGACACAAGATCCAGCACTTATCCAAGAACCCTATAGTATATGTGGTAACATGGGATGCATTGATGCAACAAAAGTAGTCTAGCCTCCTCATCCATCTCTTTTTTCTTGTAGCCTAGAGGGATTAGTTTCAAGGTCTATCACTAGTCAAAAACTACACATAGAACATTGATACAAGGTTCCACCACATGTGAAACCTATCATCTCTAGTAGCATGGATGGTTTGATATCAAGGTTCATCGCGTGTCCTACCTATACTCTATTGTAGCATATAGATTCTGGTTTGGTGGTGCTACACTTGTCCAAACTTGGCTTGTTGTTGATATCTGGAGGTAATCAAGGGTCCTCCACTTGTCCAAGTTAGGCATATAAAACAATTGCAAGGTCCACCATGTGTACAACATATGATTGATTATAGCATGCATGGTCTTATTTCATGGGCAACCATCTTCTCTCCAACATGTGTCCAACCTCGGCTCCATTGAAGCATGGAGAGAAGCAAGGTCCACCACTTATCAAAGCTATTATTTTCTCCCAGTGCTTTCAAAACCCATAATACGTTGTACATGGGGGGGGGGATTCTTGTTTCAAGGTCCACCCCTTGGCTAAGATTGGATCCATTGAAACATAAAGAGAAGCAAGCTCTACCATTTGTCCAAGCTAGGAGCCATTGAAACATGAAAACCCCATAATATGTTGTATACGAGGGGTGTTTTTCAAGGTCTACCACTTGTCTAAGCTATGGTCCATTGGAACATGGAGAGAAGCAAAGCTCCACCACTTTTCTAAGCTAGGATCCATTGAAACATGGAGAGAAGCAAGCTCCATTGTTTGTCTAAGCTAGGCTCCATTGGAGCAAGGAGAAAACAAGCTCCACCACTTGCCTATTATTGCATAGAGATTCTGGTTTGAAGGTCCACCACTTGTCCAACCTTGCCTTCATGTATGGAGATAATCAAGAGTGCAATGCTTCTCTAAGCTAGGGACATAAAAGAGTTTCAAGGTCCACTACATATACGATCTATGATGGGTTGTAGCATGGGAGGTTTCATTTTAAGGTTGACCACTTCTCCAGCTCCGCTTGTCCAACCTCAGATCCATTGAAGAATGGAGAATAAAGGTGTACCAACTCTCCAAAATAGGTAGGACAATCTCTATAAAACCCATGAATTGTTAATATATGCTATGCTGTGGAGTTTTGTTTGAAGTTCCACTCCTTATCCAAGCTACAATCCATTGAAGCATGGAACTAAGTAAGATATATCTCTAGTCCAAGATAGGATCCATTGAAACATAGAGAGAATCAAGGTCCACCACTTGTCCAAGCTATGCATGGGTAATTGATATAAGGACCACTACGTTTTCACCTATACTATGCTCTATCATGGATGGTTTCATATCCTACCAATTTTCCAACCTATTTAGTAGGTTGTATTATGGGGGTTTGGTTTCAAGGTACTTCACTTGTCTGAGGTGGGTTCCATTGAACCATGGAGAGAAACTATGTCTACCACTTGTCCGAAATATGCTCCTTTAAAACATAAAAACAAGGTCCACCACTTGTCCAAGCTAAAGTTTCTCTCCATTGAAGCATGGAGAGAAACAAGGTCTACCACCTGTCCAAAATATGCTCCTTTGAAACATAAAAGCAAGGTCCACCACTTGTCCAAGCTAATATAACAAATGGGTGTTGGTTACAAGGTGTACCACACTTGTCTAAACTAGTCTTCATGCAAGGTCTACCACATGTCCAAGCTATATGAGCTTGTTTTGAAGGTCCACCACACCTCTTGAAATTAGGATCCATGTAAGGTCCACCTTTTGTCAAGCTATGCATTTAATGAGTACTAAAACTAAGTAAATTGCAGTACTTAAATACCTTTCCAAGCTCATTAAGATTTTGGTCTCTAAGGCCGGCCACCACCACATGTCTAATCTATGCTCTAATTGATTACTTATGCTATTTCTCTCAAAGTCCAAACATAAGCTCCCTTCTAGCAAGGTTAGTTTAAATTTAGGCTCCAGCACCTGTCTAAGCTAGGTTCAATTTATGAAGCATCACCATTTAACCATGCTACGATCTAATGTATCATATCAAGGGGATATTGATAAAAGGTCCAAAACTTATTGAGTTCAAGCTCTTAAGTAATTAAGTCTTTGTGAGTATTAAATGTTTTAGTTTTAGTCTACAGATCCACCATTCAAAAACTCAAGTAATTTACTATTTACATTCAAACCTTGAATGCTTGAGATAAAAAATACAAGCTCAATCAATACTATATAAAGCAAAATCTAACATTAAGAGTATCAAATCAGTAACAAGAAACACTAACATGCACAAGAAACTCAAAACATACGTGTCTCCATTTCCAAAAAGTCCTCCATTGACACAGGATGGTGTTGTTGTTGTTCTTCTTCTCTTTGTGGAGAGCACTCCTCTGTAACAGGCACAATGTCGCCTGATTGCGAAGTGGATTGTTGAAGTCCAGCCCATTTTTCTATATCTTCATGAGACTTAACAAAGTCTAGCAGCATGGTCTCCATGCTTTTTGCCTCCTCCACACTATCAATTAAGCAGATGACTTCTTTTTTCTGTTGTATTCCTGCTTGTGCAACCAAGGAGCCATCACCAAAAACATCAACAAGCTTGCGGTCTTCAAAACAATATGTACGAATGTAGTGCTTGACCAAAGCTCTTTTTTTGGCCTCCAAATATTGCAAATCTGACATATCGTTATCTGCTACTTGAAGAAGAGAACAATCAATTGGCATGGGATGTTCCTCTGATCTTCTTCTCAGGTCTTCAAATGCATTGCCTTGTCCCAAGAAGGCAATCACTGTTAGGAATTGAATTGCTCCTTTGCAAGGAGCTGATGGAAAGTGATGCAATGCACCACAACAATGGTAGCTCAAATTATCTCCCATGGCGTGAAAGGCACATTGCAATTTTGTGAAGTTAGTGAAATCCACAAATGCAAGAAAGACAAATCCAGGATCTGTTGACCCTCCAGCAATAGCCAAGATCCCATCCAAAGCATTGTTAAATGTCTCCTCACTCCACTTCAAATTGCCTCCAACGTTTTTTGTCATATCTAAAACACATAAGCCAATAGGCACTTTATTATTGAAGTGGCGCATCAAGTAGAGATTGCCTTCCATTTGTAGGCTCACCACATAGATTGACCATGGCAAATCTCTAGGCTCAGTTTTCTCCTTTTGAAGGTGAATTGCCCATTGCATGTATTTTATTGCTCCATCTGGAAAAGCCATTTTCTTTGTTCCACGCGTCAAACTAGATCTGATCCATTCCTCGCATAGCATTAAAATTGTTTTATAAACAACATCATTGATGTTATACATTTTGACCACCTCCTCCCAGTCTTTACATGGTGAAGACTCATTCAAATTGTTGAAGCCTTCAAGAAGTGCATCTTGAATCAATTTGTCTTGCTTCAACTGCTTGATTCGATCATACATGTCAGTTGCATCACCATCCTTTGCACTCTTTGACAGTAAAATCTTCTCATCTCTAATCTCTTCTTGAATAGTCTTTACCTCTGATTCCTCAAGGCCACAAAGATATCTAAATACAGTTGTTGGGGGTTTCTTATTCTCCTCTTCTAGATTTTCAATGATTTCTATCCAGCAATCATAAACTAAATCAGAGTAGGTGACCATGTGTGCCTGTTTAGCAATCCAACTTGCTGCTGCACTCATTCTTGCCAATCGAAGAAAACCCTGAAAAGAAATAGAGAAATAATTAAACTATTGAGCAAGATTTGTTAATTAAACACTATCAAAAAGATAAAGAAAATAACTTACATCCCATCCGGCACGAGATGCATGTCCCTCTGCAATTCCACTTGCTGCCTTTGGTGGTCGTCCTGCGAAGATCCATTGACTCCGTAAATGTCTCAATATTTGGCTGTAAGGTTGCTTGACATACAATGCCTGAGCCTCCTCATTTGCAATGGCAGATATAGCAGTTGCAACAAATGGAGGAGCATTCACAACAATGCGAGCCTTTCTAAATTTATACACGCTAATCAGTCTTTCAAAGATCTCTTTGTTGTTTTGTTCATTGTGAAGCAAAACTTTTGCAGCATAGATTGAATGCTGCCCATCAAGAATCCAATAATGATAATCTTTAATTTTTTGCTCCTCTACCTCTTCTACTGCCAAAGGAGTCCCCTTCTTTGATTTTGCATTTCGAACAGGCATCAAATATGCACATGCTGCAGGCTTGGTCGTACTCCGTGAAAATCCAAATAACACACTTTCAGCGTGTTTTTTATCCATAATACGTGCATTATAGTGATCAGGAGCAAGCCAACAATTTTGAATAGGGATATCAAATTCCCTATATTGGAAAGGAAAATAATTTATGTACTTATTCATTCCACCTGTATCTTTTTCTTGTCCTTTCATGGCCTCAGCTTCTAAAACATCTGGATCCACAATTCTCATCTTTGACATTGAACCCTCTGTTGATGAGGATGCCAAAGATGCCTTGTCTACATCCAAAATGGAGCTAGTTCGCTTAGCTTCTACTTTCTGCACTTTTGCTTGCTTCTTTGTGGATGGTGGTCGTGAAGCTTTCACCTTTTTTCGTTGTAGTGTGGCAATGATGGAGCTTTGAAGTTGATCTGCTGTGATATTTGGATTTGATTCTGCAAACTTCCATCCTCGAGAAAACATTGTCTCTTCTTTGTTTCTAGACATGCGCTCCAATGCATATGCTCCTGGAGATAGTTGAAATTCTAGATTCATTGGAACTAGAATGTCAATGCATTCCACCTCTGGATGACTATCAACTACAGAGACAGATGCTTCCACAACTTGTCCAACATCTTCAAACAAGCTGTCATTATCCTTTTTGGCAATAAATAGATGCACCTTATGAAATTGTGCACCCTCTATACCATGTATGTCCAAATACCATTTCCTAAGATCATTGCAAGTATAGTCAACTGAGACAGCAACCCTTGCAACCTGTTTTTTTGGAGCCATCTTTCCTGAAACAAAAAAAACCAAATGTTATTTTAACATATACTTTTTTGTAATGGATTAAGTTTGTGTGAATACAAGTTCCACCACTTGTTCAAGCTAGATCTAAGCAAGTATACATAGTGATCATTTAAGCTAGTAAACTAAGGGAAGGGAGAAGTAAGGTCCACCACTTGTCCAAGCTTAGCTCTAGACAACATGGAGAGATTGGAGGTCTACTAATTGTCTAATATAGGCTAACTATATTGAAACATAGAGAGAAGCAAGGGTCCACCACTTGTCCAACTCTAAGGGTCCATTGAAACATGGACATAGAGAGATGCTCCACCATTTGTCCAAAATGGAGAGAAGGCTCCATTTGTCCAAAAACATTGAAAGAGAAACAAGATGCACCATGTCTTTGAGATGCTAGGCTCCATTGAAATACCTTAAACCCATGATATTTTGTATATGTGGGGTTTAAATTCAAGGTCCACCACTTGCCAACCTATTATCCCTAGTAGCATGAGTGTTTGGTCTCAAGATCACCACACTTTTCCACTCTATGTCATTATATTAAGAAGATCTGGGTGTTAAGGTCCACCACTTGTCCAACCTATAAGGCTATATCTTAAATGGTATTATTTACCACACTTGGAATGCACATGATGGGTTTTACATAGGGGGGTACGGTTCCAAGGTCCACCACTTGTCCAAGCTAACTCTATTGAAACATAGAGAGACTCAAAGGTCCCACCACTTGTCCAAGCTAGGCTCCATATGAAACATGGAGAGAAGGATGCTCCACCATTTGTCCAAGCCAGGTTTGATTGAAACATGAAGAGAAGCAAGCTGCACCATGTCTCCAAAATGCTAGGCTCCATTGAAATATCTTAAAACCCATGATATTTCGTACATGGGGGGTTTACATTCAAGGTCCACCACTTGTCCAACCTATTATCACTAGTAGCATGAGTGGTTTGATGTCAAGATTCACCACTTTTCTACTCTATGTCATTATATTAAGAAGATCTGGGTGTTAAGGTCCACCACTTGTCCAACCTATAAGGCTATATCTTAAAGGGTATTCTTTCTCACCACTTGGAATGACCATGATAGGTTTTACATGGGGGTTTGGTTCCAAGTTCCACCACTTGTCCAAGCTAACTCTATTGAAACATAGAGAGAAGCAAAGGTCCACCACTTGTCTAAGCTAGGGTCCATTGAAACATGGAGAGAAGGATGCTCCACCATTTGTCCAAGATAGGCTCCATTGAAACATGAAGAGAAGCAAGCTGCACCATGTCTCCAAGATGCTAGATCCATTGAAATACTTTAAACCCATGATATTTTGTACATGGGGAGTTTACATTCAAGGTCCACCACTTGTCCAACTATTATCTCTAGTAGCATGAGTGGTTTTGGTCTGAAGATTCACCACTTTTCCACTCTATGTCATTACGTTAAGAAGATCTGGTGTTAAGGTCGACCACTTGTCCAACCTATAAGGGTATATCTTAAAGGGTATTCTTCTCACCACTTGAAATGTCCATGATATGTTTTACATGGGGGTTTGGCTCCAAGGTCCACCACCTCTCCAAGCTAACTCTATTGAAACATAGAGAGAAACAAAGGTCCACCACTTGTCCAAGCTAGGCTCCATTGAAACATGGAGAGAAGGATCCTCTACCATTTGTCGAAGCTAACTCTATTGAAACATGGGGGGTTTACATTCAAGGTCCACCACTTGTCCAACCTATTAACGCTAGTAGCATGAGTGGTTTGGTCTCAAGATTCACCACTTTTTCACTCTGTCATTATATTAAGAATATTTGGGTGTTAAGGTCCACCACTTGTCCAACCTATAAGGCTATATCTTAAGGGTTATTCTTTCTCACCACTTGGAGTGACCAGCATAGGTTTTACATGGGGGTTTTGTTTCAAGGTCCACCACTTGTCCAAGCTAACTCTATTGAAACATAGAGAGAATCAAAGGTCCACCACTTGTCCAAGCTAGGGTCCATTGAAACATGGAGAGAAGGATGCTCCACCATTTGTCCAAGATACACTCCATTGAAACATGAAGAGAAGCAAGCTACACCATGTCTCCAAGATGCTAGGCTCCATTGAAATACCTCAAACCCATGATATTTTGTACATGGGGGGTTTACATTCAAGGTCCACCACTTGTCCAACCTATTATCTTAGTAGCATGAGTGGTTTGGTCTCAAGATTCACCATTTTTCCACTCTATGTCATTCTATTAAGAATATATGGGTGCTAAGGTCCACCACTTGTCCAACCTATAAGGCCATATCTTAAACTTTATTCTTTCTCACCACTTGGAGTTACCAAGATAGGTTTTACATGGGAGTTTGGTTCCAAGGCCCACCACTTGTCCAAGCTAACTCTATTGAAACATAGAGAGAAGCAAAGGTCCACCACTTGTCCAAGCTAGGCTCCATTGAAGCATGGAGAGAAGGATGCTCCACCATTTGTCCAAGATAGGCTCCATTGAAACATGAAGGGAAGCAATCTGCACCATGTCTCCAGAAGATTTAGGATCCATTGAAATACCTTAAACCCACGATATTGTTTACATGTGGGGTTTAACGTCAAGGTCAGTCACTTTTCCAAGCTATTATCCCTAGTAGCACTAGTGGTTGGGTCTCAAGATTTACCACTTTTCCACTCTATGTCGTTATTTATATGAAGATCTAGGTTTAAGGTCGACCACTGTGTCCAACCTATAAGGCTAGATCTTAAAGGGTATTATTTCTCACCACTTGGAATGACCATGATATGTTTTACATGGGGGTTTGGTTTCAAGGTCCACCACTTGTCCAAGCTAACTCTATGGAAACATAGAGAGAAGCAAAGGTCCACCACTTGTCCAAGCTAGGCTCCACTGAGACATTTAGAGAAGGATGATCCCCCATTGGGGAAGATAGGCTTCATTGAAACATGAAAAGAAGCAAGTTGCACCATGTCTCCAAGATTCTAGGCATCCATTGAAATACCTTAAACCCACGATATTGTTTACATGTGGGGTTTTAACGTCAAGGTCAGTCACTTTTCCAAGCTATTATCCCTAGTAGCATGAGTGGTTTGGTCTCAAGATTCACCACTTTTCCACTCTATGTCATTATATAAAGAAGATCTAGGTGTTAAGGTCGACCACTTGTCCAACTATAAGCGTATATCTTAAAGGGTATTCTTTCTCACCACTTGAAATGTCCATGATATGTTTACATAGGGGTTTAGTTCCAAGGTCCACCACTTATCCAAGCTAACTTTATTCTTCTCATAGAGAGAAGCAAAAGGTCCACCACTTGTCCAAGCTAGGCTCCATTGAAACATGGAGAGAGGATGCTCCACCATTTGTCGAAGCTAACTCTATTGAAACATGGAAGGTTTACATTCAAGGTCTCCACCAGTTGTCCAACCTATTAACGCTAGTAGCATGAGGGGTTTGGTCTCAAGATTCACCACTTTTTCACTCTGTGTTATTATATATTAAGAATATTTGGGTATTAAGGTCCACCACTTGTCCAACCTATAAGACTATATCTTAATGGTTATTCTTTCTGACCACTTGGGAGTGACCATGAAAGGTTTTACATGGGGGGTTGGTTTCCAAGGTTCCACCACTTGTCCAAGCTAACTCTATTCAAAACATAGAGAGAAGCAAGGTCCACCATTTTCTAAGCAGCTGGGTCTATTGAAACATGGAGAGAAGGATGCTCCACCATTTGTCCAAGATAGACTCCATTGAAACATGAGAAGAGAGCAAGCTGCACCATATCTCCAAGATTATAGACTCCATCCAAATCGAATACTTTAAACCCACGTTATTTTGTACATGGGGAGTTTACATTCAGATCAACAATTTGTCCAACCTATTATCGCTAGTAGCATGAGTGGTTTGCTCTCAAGATTCTCCACTTTTCCACTCTCTGTCATTATATTAAGATATTTGGTGTTAAGGTCCACCACTTGTCCAAACTATAAGACTATATCTTAATGGTTATCTTTCTCACCCCTTGAAAGACTATATCTTAAGGTTATCCCTAGCTATTATTGCTAGTAGCGTGAGTGGTTTGGTCTCAAGATTCACCACTTTTATTAAGAATATGTGGGTGTTAAGGTCCACCACTTGTCCAACCTATAAGGCTACATCTTAAAGGTTATTCTTTCTTACTACTTGGAGTGACCATGATAGGTTTTACATGGGGGTTTGGTTCCAAGGTCCACCACTTGTCCAAGCTAACTCTATTGAAACATAGAGAGAAGCAAAGGTCCACCCCTTGTCTAAGCTAGGGTCCATTGAAACATGGAGAGAAGGATGCTCCACCATTTGTCCAAGGTAGGCTCCATTGAAACATGAGGAGAATCAAGGTGCACCATGTCTCCAAGATGCTAGGCTCCATCGAAAAACATTAAACCCATGATATTGTCGTAGATGAGGGGTTTACATTCAAGGTCCACCACTTGTCCAAGCTATTATTGTAGTAGCCTGAGTGGTTTGGTCTCAAGATTCACCATTTTTCCACTCTATGTCATTATATTAAGAATATGCGCATGTTAAGGTCCACCACTTGTCCAACCTATAAGGCTACATCTTAAAGGTTATTCTTTATTACCACTTGGAGTGACCATGATAGGTTTACATGGGGGTTTGGTTCCAAGGTCCACCACTTGTCCAAGCTAACTCTATTGAAACATAGAGAGAAACAAAGGTCCACCACTTGTCCAAGCTAGGGTCCATTGAAACATGGAGAGAAGGATGCTCCACCATTTGTCCAAGATAGGCTCCATTGAAACATGACGAGAAGCAAGCTGCACCATGTCTCCAAGATGCTAGGCTCCATCGAAATACATTAAACCCACGATATTTCGTAGATGAGGGGTTTACATTCAAGGTCCACCACTTGTCCAAGCTATTATTGCTAGTAGCCTGAGTGGTTTGGTCTCAAGATTCACCACTTTTATTAAGAATATGTGGGTGTTAAGGTCCACCACTTGTCCAACCTATAAGGCTACATCTTAAAGGTTATTCTTTCTTACTACTTGGAGTGACCATGATAGGTTTTACATGGGGGTTTGGTTCCAAGGTCCACCACTTGTCCAAGCTAACTCTATTGAAACATAGAGAGAAGCAAAGGTCCACCCCTTGTCTAAGCTAGGGTCCATTGAAACATGGAGAGAAGGATGCTCCACCATTTGTCCAAGTAGGCTCCATTGAAACATGAGGAGAAGCAAGTGCACCATGTCTCCAAGATGCTAGGCTCCATCGAAAAACATTAAACCCACGATTTGTCGTAGATGAGGGGTTTACATTCAAGGTCCACACTTGTCCAAGCTATTATTGCTAGTAGCCTGAGTGGTTTGGTCTCAAGATTCACCACTTTTCCACTCTATGTCATTATATTAAGAATATGCGCGTGTTAAGGTCCACCACTTGTCCAACCTATAAGGCTACATCTTAAAGGTTATTCTTTATTACCACTTGGAGTGACCATGATAGGTTTTACATGGGGGTTGGTTCCAAGGTCCACCACTTGTCCAAGCTAACTCTATTGAAACATAGAGAGAAACAAAGGTCCACCACTTGTCCAAGCTAGGGTCCATTGAAACATGGAGAGAAGGATGCTCCACCATTTGTCCAAGATAGGATCCATTGAAACATGACGAGAAGCAAGCTGCACCATGTCTCCAAGATGCTAGGCTCCATCGAAATACATTAAACCCACGATATTTCGTAGATGAGGGTTTACATTCAAGGTCCACCACTTGTCCAAGCTATTATTGCTAGTAGCCTGAGTGGTTTGGTCTCAAGATTCACCACTTTTATTAAGAATATGTGGGTGTTAAGGTCCACCACTTGTCCAACCTATAAGGCTACATCTTAAAGGTTATTCTTTCTTACTACTTGGAGTGACCATGATAGGTTTTACATGGGGGTTTGGTTCCAAGGTCCACCACTTGTCCAAGCTAACTCTATTGAAACATAGAGAGAAGCAAAGGTCCACCCCTTGTCTAAGCTAGGGTCCATTGAAACATGGAGAGAAGGATGCTCCACCATTTGTCCAAGGTAGGCTCCATTGAAACATGAGGAGAAGCAAGGTGCACCATGTCTCCAAGATGCTAGGCTCCATGAAAAAACATTAAACCCACGATATGTCGTAGATGAGGGGTTTACATTCAAGGTCCACCACTTGTCCAAGCTATTATTGCTAGTAGCCTGAGTGGTTTGGTCTCAAGATTCACCACTTTTCCACTCTATGTCATTATATTAAGAATATGCGGGTGTTAAGGTCCACCACTTGTCCAACCTATAAGGCTACATCTTTAAGGTTATTCTTTATTACCACTTGGAGTGACCATGATAGGTTTTACATGGGGTTTGGTTCCAAGGTCCACCACTTGTCCAAGCTAACTCTATTGAAACATAGAGAGAACAAAGGTCCACCACTTGTCCAAGCTAGGGTCCATTGAAACATGGAGAGAAGGATGCTCCACCATTTGTCCAAGATAGGCTCCATTGAAACATGACGAGAAGCAAGCTGCACCATGTCTCCAAGATGCTAGGCTCCATCGAAATACATTAAACCCACGATATTTCGTAGATGAGGGGTTTACATTCAAGGTCCACCACTTGTCCAAGCTATTATTGCTAGTAGCCTGAGTGGTTTGGTCTCAAGATTCACCACTTTTATTAAGAATATGTGGGTGTTAAGGTCCACCACTTGTCCAACCTATAAGGCTACATCTTAAAGGTTATTCTTTCTTACTACTTGGAGTGACCATGATAGGTTTTACATGGGGGTTTGGTTCCAAGGTCCACCACTTGTCCAAGCTAACTCTATTGAAACATAGAGAGAAGCAAAGGTCCACCCTTGTCTAAGCTAGGGTCCATTGAAACATGGAGAGAAGGATGCTCCACCATTTGTCCAAGGTAGGCTCCATTGAAACATGAGGAGAAGCAAGGTGCACCATGTCTCCAAGATGCTAGGCTCCATTGAAAAACATTAAACCCACGATATGTCGTAGATGAGGGGTTGTACATTCAAGGTCCACCACTTGTCCAAGCTATTATTGCTAGTAGCCTGAGTGGTTTGGTCTCAAGATTCACCACTTTTCCACTCTATGTCATTATATTAAGAATATGTGCGTGTTAAGGTCCACCACTTGTCCAACCTATAAGGCTACATCTTAAAGGTTATTCTTTATTACCACTTGGAGTGACCATGATAGGTTTTACATGGGGGTTTGGTTCCAAGGTCCACCACTTGTCCAAGCTAACTCTATTGAAACATAGAGAGAACAAAGGTCCACCACTTGTCCAAGCTAGGGTCCATTGAAACATGGAGAGAAGGATGCTCCACCATTTGTCCAAGATAGGCTCCATTGAAACATGACGAGAAGCAAGCTGCACCATGTCTCCAAGATGCTAGGCTCCATCGAAATACATTAAACCCACGATATTTCGTAGATGAGGGGTTTACATTCAAGGTCCACCACTTGTCCAAGCTATTATTGCTAGTAGCCTGAGTGGTTTGGTCTCAAGATTCACCACTTTTTATTAAGAATATGTGTGGTGTTAAGGTCCACCACTTGTCCAACCTATAAGGCTACATCTTAAAGGTTATTCTTTCTTACTACTTGGAGTGACCATGATAGGTTTTACATGGGGGTTTGGTTCCAAGGTCCACCACTTGTCCAAGCTAACTCTATTGAAACATAGAGAGAGAAGCAAAGGTCCACCCTTGTCAAGCTAGGGTCCATTGAAACATGAGAGAGAAGGAGCTCCACCATTTGTCCAAGGTAGGCTCCATTGAAACATGAGGAGAAGCAAGGTGCACCATGTCTCCAAGATGCTAGGCTCCATCGAAAAACATTAAACCCACGATATGTCGTAGATGAGGGGTTTACATTCAAGGTCCCACTTGTCCAAGCTATTATTGCTAGTAGCCTGAGTGGTTTGGTCTCAAGATTCACCACTTTTCCACTCTATGTCATTAAATTAAGAATATGCGCGTGTTAAGGTCCACCACTTGTCCAACCTATAAGGCTACATCTTAAAGGTTATTCTTTCTCACCACTTGGAGTGACCATGATAGGTTTTACATGGGGGTTTGGTTCCAAGGTCCACCACTTGTCCAAGCTAACTCTATTGAAACATAGAGAGAAGCAAAGGTCCACCACTTGTCCAAGCTAGGGTCCATTGAAACATGGAGAGAAGGATGCTCCACCATTTGTCCAAGGTAGGCTCCATTGAAACATGAGGAGAAGCAAGGTGCACCATGTCTCCAAGATGCTAGGCTCCATCGAAAAACATTAAACCCACGATATGTCGTAGATGAGGGGTTTACATTCAAGGTCCACCACTTGTCCAAGCTATTATTGCTAGTAGCCTGAGTGGTTTGGTCTCAAGATTCACCACTTTCCACTCTATGTCATTAAATTAAGAATATGTGCGTGTTAAGGTCCACCACTTGTCCAACCTATAAGGCTACATCTTAAAGGTTATTCTTTCTTACCACTTGGAGTGACCATGATAGGTTTTACATGGGGGTTTGGGTTCCAAGGTCCACCACTTGTCCAAGCTAACTCTATTGAAACATAGAGAGAAGCAAAGGTCCACCACTTGTCCAAGCTAGGGTCCATTGAAACATGGAGAGAAGGATGCTCCACCATTTGTCCAAGGTAGGCTCCATTGAAACATGACGAGAAGCAAGTGCACCATGTCTCCAAGATGCTAGGCTCCATCGAAATACATTAAACCCACGATATTCGTAGATGAGGGGTTTACATTCAAGGTCCACCACTTGTCCAAGCTATTATTGCTAGTAGCCTGAGTGGTTTGGTCTCAAGATTCACCACTTTTATTAGAATATGTGGGTGTTAAGGTCCACCACTTGTCCAACCTATAAGGCTACATCTTAAAGGTTATTCTTTCTTACCACTTGGAGTGACCATGATAGGTTTTACATGGGGGTTTGGTTCCAAGGTCCACCACTTGTCCAAGCTAACTCTATTGAAACATAGAGAGAAGACAAGGTCCACCCCTTGTCCAAGCTAGGGTCCATTGAAACATGGAGAGAAGGATGCTCCACCATTTGTCCAAGGTAGGCTCCATTGAAACATGACGAGAAGCAAGCTGCACCATGTCTCCAAGATGCTAGGCTCCATCGAAATACATTAAACCCACGATATTTCGTAGATGAGGGGTTTACATTCAAGGTCCACCACTTGTCCAAGCTATTATTGCTAGTAGCCTGAGTGGTTTGGTCTCAAGATTCACCACTTTTCACTCTATGTCATTATATTAAGAATATGCGGTGTTAAGGTCCACCACTTGTCCAACCTATAAGGCTACATCTTAAAGGTTATTCTTTCTTACCACTTGGAGTGACCATGATAGGTTTTACATGGGGGTTTGGTTCCAAGGTCCACCACTTGTCCAAGCTAACTCTATTGAAAATAGAGAGAAGCAAAGGTCCACCCCTTGTCCAAGCTAGGGTCCATTGAAACATGGAGAGAAGGATGCTCCACCATTTGTCCAAGATAGGCTCCATTGAAACATGACGAGAAGCAAGGTGCACCATGTCTCCAAGATGCTAGGCTCCATCGAAATACATTAAACCCACGATATTTCGTAGATGAGGGGTTTACATTCAAGGTCCACCACTTGTCCAAGCTATTATTGCTAGTAGCCTGAGTGGTTTGGTCTCAAGATTCACCACTTTTATTAAGATATATGTGGGTGTTAAGGTCCACCACTTGTCCAACCTATAAGGCTACATCTTAAAGGTTATTCTTTCTTACTACTTGGAGTGACCATGATAGGTTTTACATGGGGGTTTGGTTCCAAGGTCCACCACTTGTCCAAGCTAACTCTATTGAAACATAGAGAGAAGAAAGGTCCACCCATTGTCTAAGCTAGGGTCCATTGAAACATGGAGAGAAGGATGCTCCACCATTTGTGCAAGGTAGGCTCCATTGAAACATGAGGAGAATCAAGGTTGCACCATGTCTCCAAGATGCTAGGCTCCATCGAAAAACATTAAACCCTGATTGTAGATGAGGGGTTTATGTTCAAGGTCCACCACTTGTCCAAGCTATTATTGCTAGTAGCATGAGTGGTTTGGTCTCAAGATTCACCACTTTTCCTCTATGTCATTAATTAAGAATATGCGTGTTGTTAAGGTCACCACTTGTCCAACCTATAAGGCTATATCTTAAAGGTTATTCTTTCTCACCACTTGGAGTGACCATGATAGGTTTTAAATGGGGTTTGGTTCCAAGGTCCACCACTTGTCCAAGCTAGGTTCCATTGAAACATGGAGAGAAGGATGCTCCACCATTTGTCCAAGATAGGCTCCATTGAAACATGAAGAGAAGCAAGATGCACGATGTCTCCAAGATGCTAGGCTCCATCGAAATACCTTAAACCCACGATATTTCGTAGATGGGGGGTTTACTTTCAAGGTCCACCACTTGTCCAAGCTATTATCGCTAGTAGCATGGTTTGGTCTCAAGATTCACCAGTTTTCCACTCTATGTCATTATATGAAGAATATCTGGGTGTAAGGTCCACCACTTGTCCAACCTATAAGGCTATATTCTAAATGATATTTTTTTTGACCACTTGGAATGTGCATGATATGTTTTACATGGGGTTTTGTTCCAAGGTCCACCACTTGTCCAAGCTAGATCTATTACATATATATTATACATACAATATTCAACTAGATTCCCTACCTATCATGTCCAGTAGCATGGATGCTCTAGCTTGAAGGTCCACCACTTGTCCAACCTATACTCTCTTATGTAAGGGAGATCTCGCTATAAATTCAAAACCTTCCGCCTAAATTTAAAATATCCCTCCCAAATCTTAAATATCCCGCCTAAATTTTAAACTATCCCGCCCAAATTTTAAAATTCAAACTTTTTTATAAAAATTTAAATTTTACTACTTAAATTTAAAATATTCCACGCGAAATTGATTTTAAATTCAAGTTTACCACAAAAAGATATCATTATACCACCTAAATTCAAATATGCAAACCTCAAATCATTATATTGTACATAAATTCAAACAAATTCAAATTAACAAGCCTAAACTGATATTAGTTTGCATAGATATGAATTTATCACACCTAAATTATGTCACCATGTTAGAGAGAGTGGTTAGAGAATTTGAACAAGGTCCACCACTTGTCCAACCTAGATACCAAGAAGGATTGAGTGTACAAGGTATTGTTTGGAGGTCCTTATAGTCCACTGGTCTCAAGGTCCACCACTTGTGGTAAGGGTCACCAAAAAGTGTATATATTCATCCAAAGAAATACACGTATTTTTGGTCTACATGTCCTAGTTTAAACCATTTATGTCCATTAGGTGTATCACTAAACAACACTACTATTTTTGAGAAACAGAAGTTACAATCATATCTACAAATGGATTAGAGGAAAATCAGCTCAGCATACATCCAGAACTCGCTACAAGAATCGACTTTAACAGATCACGCAAGTAAGTCTTCCATTCAATTTTACTAGTATTACAATGTGTTAGTTATTTGTGATATTTATGTATGTATATATACTATGTGTGCATATCGTAATTAAGTGTAATTGTGTATCTGCATTATGTATGAGTATTACAATGAAATAACACAAATATACATACATACACATAGATAACACAGACGCACACATACATGAGCATGTATTTTCAAGAGAGAGATAGCAAGATACAGAGATAGATAGATAGAGAGAGAGAGAGAGATAAATACCTGTTTTTTAGAGAGAGGAGAGAGAAAGATAACAGATTTCACTGTGTTTATGTATGTGGAAGAGAGGAAGACGATGTATGGGAATATGTGCACGTATTTTCAAGAGAGAGACAACAAGATAACAGATTTCATTGTGGTTATGTATGTGGAAGTGAGGAAGACGATGTGTGGGAATATGTGCATGTATTTTCAAGAGAGAGACAGCAAGATAACAGATTTCACTGTGGTTATGTATGTGGAAGAGAGGAAGACGATGTGTGGGAATATGTGTATGTGTGCGGGGATACTTTTAAACTATGTATCTCTGTCTTTTGACGAGAGAGTGTGTGTGCAAGAAGAGTTACAGAGAACCATCTTCTCTATATGGAGAAAGACAGAGAGTGAGAGAGAGAGAAATACCTGTTTTTTCTCTATTCGTGAGGTGTGCAATGTCTCCTGAGAAGACTGCCCGATCCTGCCTTCTGGAAAGCGTTGTGTACGCTGCTGTTTCTTTATCTTGTGCGCGAACTTTCAATCCTGTGCACTCCACCTGTGTGTTGTGTACGATGCCGAGCTTGCTCCTCTACGCGCGCGTATACTCCAACTGTGTGCGATCCGTGTGCGCTTTCTGTGTTTTTGCTGCTCGCCTGCTTTCTCTGTGTGCGTTTCTCGTGCGCTCTCTGTGTGCCTAATCTTGATAGGGTTTATTAGAATGCCACGTATGCTACAAGTCCATGTTTTATCATAGGATTAAAAAAAACAAAAGCAATATAAAAAATTAACCAATTCACACGGCCAAAATTAAAGAAATCATGGTTGAAAATATGAAAAACATGCGTAACTCTATACTAGGAATTCACTTTAAAAATGCCCCTTGACCCCGCCCGGGGCGCTGCCCCGGACCCCCGCCCCGACCCCGAGAACAATATCCCAAAATCAACCTCCCAAGCCCCGCCATCGAGAGCGCTATATTCCACATCCCCATCAAGAGCGCTACCCCCAAACCTCACGTGGAAGCGCTGCCTTGTCACCCCATTGTGGCATTGCCCTAAGACCCCGCATCTGGAGTGCTAAATGGGAACATTCTTCATTAGTGAAATTTTGAACATAAATTATATTAGCATATACTTAAATATAATACAAATATTAACATATTAGCTATACTACTAATTTACTATAGCAGTTCTAGATTATGTCCCATACTATATTTAAGGTGCCAAAGGTTTGGCCTTATGGTCCTAGATTTAGCCAAGTGGTCAACACATATAGGACCAAGTGCACACTGTGCCACAAAACTTGGCCACCACTTCACTTGCCAAAGTTTAGGCCACATGGTCAATCCTAACTTTCCAATGTTCTTATTATGTCACCTTTTGCCTCGTGGAAAACCTAGGCTTGTTTTCACATACTCAGGCACTTCAAGCCACAATAAATTGTCATTACTCTTCGGCAACCCTTTTGTTCAAGTCTTTGAAAAAAACATTGTTTAAGGCCACCCTAAACCATTTTCATTTAGGGGTGTCTAAAACTAGCTTTTTGGCAATTCGAGAAGAAAATGGTCAAAGTTTTATACTTAGTTTTAACCACTTGACCAATTCAAATATTGGAAAGCAAGGTCTTGTAATACTTTTCTTTGGACATCACACATTAAAACTAGGTCCCTCACTTGTCCAAGCTATGCTCTAATACAATAAAGGGCTTTTGGTTTCAAGATGCACCACTTTCCCAACCTTGATTCCATTAAAGAAGCTAGCTCTACTTAGACATTTAATAGCAAGGTCTTGCAGCAGTTCAGATTGAACATTTTCCATGGCAGCTAGGTCCACCACTTATCTAAGCTATGCTCTAATAGAGTAAGGGGGTTTTGGTTTCAAGATCCACCACTTGTCCAAACTTGATTTGGGAAGCAAGGTCCTATAATAGTTTGCTTTGGACATTCACCATTACAACTAAGTCCACCACTTCTCCAAGCTATGTTCTAATACACTAAGGAGGTTTTGGTTTCAAGGAGAACCACTTGTACGACTTTGTTTTTGGAAGTAAGGTCTTTACATAGTTCACCTTGGACCTTGGACATTGGATACTACAACTAAGCCCACCACTTGTCCAAGATATCCTCTATATATAGCCAAAGGGTTTGGGTTTCAAGATTCACCACTTTTCCAACCTTTCTTCCATTAAAGAAAGGAGGGGCTTTATAACTAGGTCCACCACTTGTCCAAGCTATGCTCTGATATGGAAAGGGGATTTTGGTTTCAAGGTCCACCACGTGTTCAACCTTGCAAGACTCAAGGGATACTTGGACATTGGAAAGCATAGTCCTATAGTAGTTGATAGGTGGCAGTGGGTATTACAACTAGGTCCAACCTATGCTCTCATATCGCAAAGAGGTTTTCTTTCAAGGTCCACCACTTGTCCACCTTGCTTCCATTAAAGAAATGAGGGGGCTCGTAAACATTGGCAAGCAAGGTAGCAAGGTTCTAAGGTGTTTCACCTTGGATATGGGCATTATAACTAGGTCCACCACTTGTCCAAGCTATGCTCTGATAAAGAAAGGGATTTTCGTTAAAGGTCCACCATGTGTTCAACCTTTCTAATATAGAAAGGGGATTTTGGTTCAAGGTCCACCACGTGTTCAACCTTGCAAGACTCAAGGGATACTTGGACATTGGAAAGCATAGTCCTATAGTAGTTGATAGGTGGCAGTGGGTATTACAACTAGGTCCAACCTATGCTCTCATATAGCAAAGAGGCTTTGCTTTCAAGGTCCACCACTTGTCCAACCTTGCTTCCATTAAAGAAATGAGGGGCTACGTAAACATTGGCAAGCAAGGTAGCAAGGTTCTAAGGTGTTTCACCTTGGATATTGGGCATTATAACTAGGTCCACCACTTGTCCAAGCTATGCTCTGATAAGAAAGGGGATTTTCGTTTAAAGGTCCACCATGTGTTCAACCTTTCTAATATAGAAAGGGGGATTTTTGTTTCAAGGTCCACCACGTGTTCAACCTTGAAAGACTCAAGGGATACTTGGACATTGGAAAGCATAGTCTTATAGTAGTTGATAGGTGGCAGTGGGTATTAAAACTAGGTCCAACCTATGCTCTTATATAGCAAAGAGGCTTTGGTTTCAAGGTCCACCACTTGTCCAACCTTACTTCCATTAAAGAAATGAGGGGCTACGTAAACATTGGCAAGCAAGGTAGCAAAGTCCTAAGGTATTTCACCTTGGATATTGGGCATTATAACTAGGTCCACCACTTGTCCAAGCTATGCTCTGATATAGAAAGGGGATTTTTGTTTCAAGGTCCACCACGTGTTCAACCTTGAAAGACTCAAGGGATACTTGGACATTGGAAAGCATAGTCCTATAGTAGTTGATAGGTGGCAGTGGGTATTACAACTAGGTCCACCACTTGTCCAACCTATGCTCTCATATAGCAAAGAGGCTTTGGTTTCAAGGTCCACCACTTGTCCAACCTTGCTTCCATTAATATAGCAAGGAGGATTTGGTCTCAAGGTTCACCACTTGTCCAACCTATGCAAACCTTTTTCATGTTGTAGCATGATTTTTTGTTTGAAGAGTATTTTTCTATAACTATGGATTTAACAATGTAATCTTTTTACTTACAGGATGGACTTTGAATCTGGGGAGAAAGTACATATGATACTTGACAATGAAATCGTTGGTATTGGTTGTGTGTGTAGAACAGATCCAGATTCCACTTGTGGTGGTACAAAGATAGGGCTGGGAAATGTCTCCATACTAGTGGAGGAATGCTTGAAGGATGTGGTCCTACCTTTTCCTACAATGGATACTTCATCTCTCCAAGGCTCATTATGGAGTGCTGTTCGATGGTCAAAGCTTCTTTTGCAATCTTTTGTATTAAATGGGAACTTAATTGATCCACACGAAAGCTACAATGGTGATGAAGAACATGATCATTCTGATCCTCTAGTTACAGATGCAATACCTATGACAAGCCCAGAATTTGAAGCAATGATTCGAGAGTCTTGGAGAAATCAGAGGGTCCTTTTAAAAGATGACACAATGATGCAAACCATGAATGAAGGGACCATCTTATATGTATTTCCACATGATTATGTCAACTTTCAGGAACTTGGTCCTGATTGTGTGGGTGTGGGTATTGAAAGAGAAAATGCAAGCATTGATGATGTGGTTGAAGTGGGTAGCATCACTTTGCTAAAGTGGCCCATCAAGCAGACAACAATGTTGAATGGGAGCCCATTACAACGCTTTGTTCCTGTTGATGGCATGCATGCTACATATGAGGATGTATCCAACGATGGCAATGTTGGAAAAAAACTTGATGGGAGTAATGTTGTCCAGTTGTCAAGGAAGAGACGATACACTTTCATGAACAGGACTCAAAAATCAAAAGCAGCACCAGCTTCGACTTTTTACCTTTCAAACAAATCAATTCAAAGGGTATCATGCATTGATTGTTGTGCACAAAAATGCTGCCAATTTGCAGATCGTGATATGGTGACAAGGTTACGACAACAATTTTGGGGAGAGTCTCAAAAATCACGCACTAATTATGTTTATGATGTTCTTTCTATATGTTATCAGAAAGATGAGAAGTCACGATACCAATTCAGGCTAAATGGCTCTATTGTTTGTTGTAGAGCATGGTATGAGCTACATGGAATACCAAAGACATCATTTTATCGATACAAGGAGAACTTTGAAAATGGTGTGCGCCAATATGTACATGGGAACACATGTACATTGAGAAGGGGACTTCAACATACTAGTTTAGCAAGAGCACTACTAAATGAGTTTGTGGAAAACAACTCTGAGAAGATGCCACATAGAAGTAGAACACTGCTAGATGGCTCAAGAGAGACTCAATTGGTGATTCCATCAACATACAAACAAGTGGATATTTTATGTGAAATCAACACGACACTTGACCAAATGGGCTATGAGAAGAAGAATATCCCAATCTTCTTTTGGTAGAATTTGGAACAAAGAGTACCCACATGTCACTTTAACAAAGACGAGTGAGTTCTCTAAGTGCAATATTTGTAGCTCAATCAAGGCAAGGTTAGAAGCTAAACCTTCTCTTGAAGAGAGAGCTCTTCTCTTGAGGGAGAGAGAAGTTCACATGGCACAACAAAAGAGTTGCAGAAGCCTATATTATGCATGGCGCACGTATTCAGAAACTCAACCACAAAAATATGTATGCATAATCCATGATAAGATGGATCAAAAGAAGACTGCCATTCCTAGATTACGCATTGTTCCCAAGGGTGTGGATTCAGGATATAATCTGCAGGTGGCATTGATTGGCATGATCACTCATGGACATGGAGAAGGTCATTACGGACACTTTGTCTTGAATGGTTTGTGGCCAGCTGATCCAAATCTTACAATTGGCTCAATTGCTAATTGTTTACATAACCTCGAGAGGATAGATAAGCATCCTCTTGGTGATCTAGTAACAAATGGACTTCCAAGGAGCAATATTTCACTACTACATGCTTTGAACTCAAGGGATGCTTTGGACTACCATAACTTGAGTGATGGAAAAGAGCCCATTGTGCAGTCGTCAGAAATTGCAGAAGAGGAATTGGGGTCAACATTTCGCAGATTGCCAGAGAACTTGTTGCTACAATTGGATAATTGTGCAGGGGAAAACAAAAATCGATACTTATTTGCCTATTTGTCAATGCTTGTTGCAAGGGGTGTTTTCAAAACCATCCAGCTGGGATTTTTAATGGTTGGGCATACACATGAGGATATAGACGCCATGTTTAGTAGTTTTCAGAGAAGTTGAGAGTTACACAAACCTATACTTTGCCACATTTGATGGATACATTACGAAACAGCTCATCTTCATCTCCAGCTCCATTTTTTCTCACAAAGATCCCTGATTTCAAGCAATATTGTGATGGCTATTTTGTGATGGACAAGACATAACTTGTTGGACATTCCAAAACCGCTTCAGTTCAGGTTCTTTATGCAAGATGAGACACCAATGATGCAATATAAGGCACATGTAGGTGTATCAAGTTGGAGTGGAAGTATTCGCCTTTGGAAAACAGACACAAAAGGCAAGCCAATGTTACCACATGGAGATCCACCTCTAGTACAAATGGCGGAGTATGTCAAGGCCCACGAAGAAGTCATTTTGGGGCTAAAGAACTATATAAAATTTTGGAAAAAATTTAGGGAATGGTTCAAGTATTCCGCGATATTATAGACCCGTGATAGATTATTGGTAAGTAATTAATGAAGAGATTGGAAAAGCAATCATATCAGAGGGAGTCTTGTATGAAATGTTTTGGCCAAAAACTCAAGAATATTCTCATCTACAAAGCACTACAATGAATTTGCAACAAGGAGCAGAAAGATTCCTAGGCTTGAAGAGTTGAATGATCATTTTTGTGGGCCTCAACGAGATAGGCCAAGGGAAGAGTTTGACCCTATGTCTGATGTGCACCAAGGTGACTTTCTTATGCTTGTTCCGAGTGACATAGAAATCTATCCAGTGTGGCTTGCAATGGCTTTATCTGACATTGATAATGAGCCTACATCACCAAACTACAGAAAACTCTTGATTCAATATTGGGCACCTTGCGCGAGAAAAAGTGGGATGACAGATACTCAAGCTTACAGTAATTGTTGGAAGGGGTTATTGGGCTGTCAACTATAAGGACCCACAAGTGTGGGAAACTATAGATGCAATTGTTTGGTCCTGGAGACCCAACAAAGAAGGACCATTTTCTAGAATAAAGATTCCAGAAAGACATGCTCTAAAAGCCAAAGAAGGCCTCACTCGTGCACATCAGCCACACTTGGATCAAAGTTCAGATATGGTATCAAATGTGGAGTAGAATTATGTGGAGCTTCTATTGTGACTATACTAGTCAATTTGTAAACAAAATCTTTTTTGTATCTTCCTTTGTTTTATGTAATTTATAGTTATTATTCAAATCCATGTGTTGTACATCCTCTTGACTTTTGGTGTTTATCAACACCACAATCCTATGAGATTTTCACTTTATTTACTAGCCACACACCTCAATTTTTCCCACTTTAAGTGGAAAATTCCCAAATTACATGAATTCGGTCGATTTGGAGATTCCCATAATGTGAGATTTTTACCAAAATACCTAATATGGTCTTATTTCATTATGTTAGAACTAAAAAACTCATAAACCCTAAACTATCGAACATGCATAAAGAGCAATGTGAAAACACTTACAAAATCGGCCTCAAATGATGCCCATCCACCGCTCCCCAAGTGGTGCGAGTTCCCTGCCTCTACTCGCGCTCTGGCTGCATCCTTTTGTTGCTTCCACTTGTCGGGATTCTCGCGCGCTGCTTTCTTCGCATTCTTCCAATCTTCTTTGGCCAGCCAATCTGGCCTGTTCCACCCATTCTTGATTGCTTTTTGCACTTCGGAACGCTTGTGTTTGCAGTATTCGCGCATTCGAATCTTCATCAGGTCTTCATTGAAGCGCTGATCCCGTGTTGGAACGGGAAACTCATCATGAAGTATGCTGATGACTCTGTTTTTTAAATCACTTGGTACTTCACTCCATTTGTTTAGTATCTAGTGTCTAAACAGCTGAGAGCAAAGACCACGCATGCGCGAGATCACCTTCTTGCCGTCATCATCCATGATGATGCCGCCGCTGATGTCGACGGAGTAAGGCAAGCCCTCTGGCTGGTGACGCGTGAACCTGGGTGTCCCGGCAGGGGTCTCTAGCGGCGTGTCGATGGGGGTACGGACGTCAGGTGTCTCCACCGGCGTCTGGGCCCCGAAGCGAGGAGTGTCGAGTGGGGTGGCTCCTGTCGGAGTAGGTAGAGGTGTGTAGCTTCTAGGAACAGTCAGCCGTGCAAAACCTGGCGTAGATGGCGATGCTGTGGCTGGTGTGGGGGCGGGCAAAGAAGGGGAGGGTAAAGAGCCTCGTCGAACACGAGGCGGTGTGGAGGCATCGGTGGCGGAATCCCCACAACAACCGCCACCGCCACCACTAGAGCGCCACCGCCACCACTAGAGCTTCGGAGCGCGCCGAATGCTCCGAAAGAGAGGGAGATGCGGATGGAGTAGGAACGCGCGATGATGCGCCAGAGCGATGACGCTCCACGTACCACTGTCTCTGCTGCGGTGACAAAGAAGAAAGAAACTCCTCATCATCCATACCTGCATTAAACACACGAATATTTAAACTTAATATTGAATGAATAGAGTAGACAATGACGCAAAGACCATTAAATACAATGACGTAATGACGCATATAAATACAATGACGCAATGAATTGAGTGATAGAAGAGGCAAGTCGAAAACTCAGAACTTTCAATCAAAAGATGTGAGCGCGAGTAGAAAAGAGCGTTATACACCATGGAAGGTACTTAGAGAGCCAGAGCTTTTACAACACGGAGCAAAATTGTTCAAATACAATATTTGTGGCTTTAAGAGATCTCTCTCTCATCCTCACATAACTCAGCATAACTTCCTATATCTATATAGAGCTCTCCGTTTAAAACACATATCCTCTGTTTCATTTGTAGCTCCTCTGCATGCACCCCATATAGAGTAGTAGCATCTTGATGCTCGTCTGGCACCACCGCAGCGGCTTCTGATTGAGCATCTTCTCTGATCTCCTCCATTGATGTCGTTGTGATTGGCACATGGTAGCCTTCATACATCCTTGCACTACGAGGGGCTACCTCTATGACGTACCACCAGTTTGATGTAGACTTTGTAGGATGAAATATTACCTGCCAGAGCCACATAACTTACATGAGAGCTTTCAAGCACATAACTTGTAAAAGGGGGATGTTAACTATTTACATACTTACTTGTTCACAATGCTCGGGTAGTACGAAAGTTGTTGAGATGTCGAGCTCTACACCTTGAGCTGGCATCCACTACGGGTCTTGGCCGCTTACGGCATTTACTCACTGGCGCGTTAGGTGACCGACACGGAGGATCTCTGCCAGTGATTCTACAGCTGGACTACACTTATAGTGCCAGCCTAGTACGCTTCTAGCGAGTTCACACTTAGTGACCGCATGTACATATGTGCTATTTTTCAGCTTTAGCACTTAGTCATTTTGTACTCTCTTTTCTGTGAAGAAGAAGAAGAAGCTTTCCATCTCTGTGTGCTTTGTGCTTGTCTTGTGTAGCTCTCTTGCATCCTCATTCTTTACATGGTATCAGAGCCTGGTGCAGGCAAGAGAGGCTAAGAGAGCAAGAGCATCACCATCCCTTCGTTCGCAATCCACGACCAGATGCCGAACAAGTTTCTGAACAGGTCTCCAAAGTGCAGTATACAAAGATTTACTGTACAAGTACAGTGGTTGTGAAACGCTTGATTGTGGACACTCGTTCAGTGTAGAAAGCGTTACAGGAACCACGATAGCAGGTTCAACAGATTTGCAGGTTTTTGCAGATTGCAGCTATTTTGTCTTAGTGCTTCAAGATGTCTGACGGTTTCAGTTAGATTGTTACTGAGAAGCTTGAGAAAAATAACTACCCTGCATGGAAGTTCAGAATAACAAATTTCCTAAAAGGAAAAGGTTATTGGGACTATGTAGAAGGAGACAATGAAAAGGAACCAGAGATTCCCCAGAGCAAATGCTACAACAGAACAAAGGAAAGCTTTGAGGGACTGGCAACAAGGCCAGAGCAAAGTGATGTATTGGCTTTCTATGAGCATCACAGATGGCATGATGGGCTATCTACAGGATGCTGAAACCCCCGCCATTGCATGGAGAAACTTAGGCAGAGTGTTCGAGGTGAACACCAAGGCCAGGAAGCTTCAACTAAAGTCGGAGCTAAATCAGGTTAAGAGGAACAACCTCTACATCAATGATTATGCCTTGAAGATCAAGAGTATCATTGAGGCTCTTGGATCTATTAAAGTCTCAGTGGAAGATGATGACATTGTCTGTGCATGCTTGGATGGTCTAGGAGATGAGTATGTACATTTCAGGTCTTCCATGAATACAAGAGAAGACATCCCCGTGTTCCAAGATTTGATTTCTATGCTTATTCTTGAGGAGAAGAACCTTGACACATCTTCTTCTCATGGCAGAAATAATTCTGAACAGGCCTTCTATTCTAACTCCAACAGAGGTATAGGTAGAGGTCGTGGTCGAGGCCCAAGGGGTTGCAGGGGCCAATTTCTGGAAGGTCAATCAAATCAAAACAATACAGGTGGCAGGGGAAACCAGTCTCAAGGCAGGGGGAGTCAAAGAGGTCGTGGTGCAAGATCAAGCAGGCAGCAACATACTCCAGATAGCAGAGAATGTTGGACTTGTGGTGAAAGAGGTCACATGTCACGTGACTGTCCAAAGGGAAAAGCAAGTAGAAAGAGAGAACAGGGCAACTATGCATCTACTAGCAGAGATGCAGATGACAGCAAAAACGAGCGCATGTTTGTTATGCAGCATGTAATGAATACAATGACTGCAGAGAATTCCACCCAAGATGATGTTTGGTATGTGGATTCAGGTGCCTCTAATCACATGACGTCTCGTGGAGAGTGGTTTAGAGATATGCGCAAACCAGATGTGTCAGGCTATGTGCAGATAGGAGATGACACAGCTCACCCCATTGCTCATGTAGGGGACATACCTCTAAATACGAAGAGTGGGAAATCAAAGTACTTAGCAGATGTACTTCATGTCCCAAACATTACAAAGAATCTTGTTTCTGTTGGACAAATGGTTGAGCAGGGTTTGCAGGTTCGCTTCAATCCAAATGGCTGTTATGTAGAAGATTTCCAGAATGGCTGTAAGTTGATCACAGAGGGCAAATGTGTGGGTAGAATGTTTACGCTAAATGTAGACATGCCTGAGGTAAAAGCTGCATTATTTGCACAGGGCACAGGTGTTGTGGCTGATGTTGACATTTGGCACAAACGCATTGGCCATGTCAATGAGCAAAGATTGCGCAGCATGCAATCAAAACAGATTGTAAAAGGTTTGCCCAAATTCAAGGTGGATGGTATGCATAAAGTGTGTGCAGCATGCCAGTTTGGAAAACAGTCAAAGGGCTCATTTCCACATGAGCGCAATGTATGTAAAAGGCCACTTGAGGTGGTGCACACAGATGTTTGGGGTCCAACCGATACTGCAAGTATACATGGTTGCAGGTATTATGTCTCTTTCATTGATGACCATACAAGGAAAGTATGGGTCTACTTCATGCGTAACAAAAGTGAAGTGTTTGGTCAATTTCAAGACTTCAAAGTCATGATTGAGAAGGAGACAGATATGCAAATCAAGACATTGAGGTCAGATGGAGGGGGAGAGTACTTCTCCAATGATTTTTCAGATTTTCTGCGAATGCATGGTATACACAGGTAGTTTACATGCAGATATACTCCACAGCAGAATGGGGTCGCAGAAAGGAAAAACGGGCACATTGCAGAGGTTGCACGTGCATTGATGAATGAGAAGAACATGCCTCATCATTTCTGGGCTGAAGCTGTAAATACAGCTGTGTACATTATGAACAGGACACCTACAGCTGCGGTGCATGATGTAACACCTGAGGAAAAGTTTACAGGTACAAAACCTGATTTGGCACACTTGAAAGTGTTTGGCTGCATAGCTTACGTGCATGTACCAGATGAGTTGCGTAGGAAATTGGATCCTAAAGCAGAGAAATGTATTCTTGTGGGATATTCCCTTGAACAAAAGGGGTACAGGTGCTACAATCCTACTACACGAGAATTACGAGTGAGCATAGATGTAGTCTTTGATGAGATGAGCAGCTGGTATAGTAATGCACATGGCACTATTGAGGCTGATGTAAAAGATGATGTGGTTGTACAAAATGTGAGGCCACAGTCACAGGTTTTGAGTGGACCACAAGAGTCCTCTTCTCGTGGCTCTGTTGAGAAACCATGGAATGGTAGACTACGTACGCAGGTTACTCCACCAACAGGTACAAGGAATGTATCACGAAAAGGAAAGGAAAAGGTTGATGAATCTCCCTTTATGGTTGATGCATCATCAGGTTTTTCACATGTAGACATGGATTCAGATGGTTCTGAACAAAGTCTTGATGAGGAATTTGGAATTCCGGCTGTCAGGACACCTGGTGTAAGGAAAGTACAAGAAGATGCTAGAGGGCAAAGGAGTGACCCAGGACCGCGCAGATCTAATAGAGTCAGAAATCCAGTTCAGAAATTGACTTATGATGGGTATCTAGCGCATCACCAAGCCTACATGGCTAAGGTGATACAGGATGTGGAGCCCACATGTTTTGAGGATGCAGTTGGAAATGTGCATTGGGATGATGCAATGAATGAAGAGATGGCTGCATTGGAAGCAAATGACACATGGGAGTTGGTGCCATTGCCAAGTGGCAAGAAAGCTATTGGCATCCACTACGGGTCTTGGCCGCTTACGGCATTTACTCACTGGCGCGTTAGGTGACCGACACGGAGGATCTCTGCCAGTGATTCTACAGCTGGACTACACTTATAGTGCCAGCCTAGTACGCTTCTAGCGAGTTCACACTTAGTGACCGCATGTACATATGTGCTATTTTTCAGCTTTAGCACTTAGTCATTTTGTACTCTCTTTTCTGTGAAGAAGAAGAAGAAGCTTTCCATCTCTGTGTGCTTTGTGCTTGTCTTGTGTAGCTCTCTTGCATCCTCATTCTTTACAAAAGTGTCTCTTAGGTCAGTCCATTTCTTAGTAGAATCCACCTCAAGAAAACCAGACTCTCCTCTACGCACAGTAGCGTTGCGACCCTCCATGATTATCTTGAACCATTGCACGTCGAACAAGTGGACAAAAAATCCTTTGTAATTGATCCTCAAAATCTCTTGCAGCGTGTCTAAGTAAGTGAGTTCCGCCACCACAGGATCTGCATCAGAGGAACGTCGTCGACTAGACTGTTCAAATTTTGCCATGATTCCACAATCTTGAGTAAAACGCTTTTTGTCGATTCGTTCCACCCTAAAATGACGACCTTTACACCATGCTGCTGTGTATGACTTATACTACAACGAACAAAGATTATGAGTGGCCGTTCAAACGTTTATAAATAAAGTCACTTGCTAGTCGTACATTGCAAACTTACCTTGGTCGCGCAACCCCGAGAGTACTCCCACTCTTCTTCAGTCACTTCGTCACCGCATTGTTGTGCGCTTTTCAATTGGTTGTGCAACCATCTTAAGCTCATGAAGGTTGGTAGACTCTCCAGAACCGCTGGATAGTGCATCGGTGGTCGTCTTCCCCGTCTCCACTCGATTCGTGCCCTTTGTCGCTCTTGCTTTGCATCCTCATATTGTGAAATCCACTTTTGCATCACTGGATTGTGAAGCATGCAAAATCGGTTGATTTTAGCCTCTAGATCTTCCGTCATCTTCTTCTCAACACCGAGATTGCACATGACAATCCCAGATATGCGCTCATCATCTATGGTTCGCCATAGCGTGTCCCGGGATTTATCAAATCCGTCTAGCCACTCTCCAATGTACACTAGGGACTGTGATACCAACCAACCTTCTGCCATGCTACCCTCCGGATGTGCCTTTTGACGCACATATCCCTTAAGCGTTTTCATGAAACGCTCTAAGAAGAACATCCATCTGGAATGAACTGTGCCAGCTATTTCCACCTCATCAACTATGTGAACAAGAAGATGCACCTGAATGGTTAGCATTGTAGTAGGAAAATGTTTCTCAAACATGCACACAAGATCCGCAGCATTTAGTTTGGCGAATGGTATGGAGTCTACGTTGATCTCCTTTTGTGAGATCCATTGCACCAGCTTTGCAAGTTTGTAGATTGTGTTACGGATGTCGAGAGACAAACATCCCTCAATGGCAACCGGTAAAATAAACTGTAAAGTATGTGCAGCAATGATATTAAAGTCCACATTTTATGCAATGATATTAAAGTCCACTATGAACGTACCTGACACATTTTATGCCAATCGTGTGACTTCAAACCGGTAAGCTTTCCTTCTTTAGTAAAACACGTTTGGAGCGAGTGCATTACGCCAGTGGGGGTCCGCAAAGATCGAATGGTCTCTTTTACTTTGCGTTCTTGGGCTCCTGTGAAAATCCATGGTGCTTTAGGGAGTTTTATCGATCCATCAGACGCTGTTTGCGGCCAATATTGCTCCATACGATCCACATTTCTAAGGTCAACTCTGGCTCCCAAAGTATCTTTCTTGCCGGTCAAATGGTCCCATAGTAGATTACCCACATTCTTGAATATGTGCATTGGATCGAGCAAGTGATTGATCATGAGTCGGGGCCAGTATGGTAACTCGTACCATAGAGATAGTCTCTTCATCCCTGGAGGCAATCCGTCATCGCACATCTCCTTCTGCTCTAACCATGCTTGTGCAGACATCCTTGGTGGCTCTCTTCCCAAAAAGCCGTCGCGTAACACATGATTCTCTGGAAGATACGCTTGATGACCTTCGTAGATTTGCTTCTTCAGTGAGGGTGCCCTACGTGCATTCAGTCTAGGTCCACATGTGACACATGCTCTGTATCCGCTTGTTTGAAGCCCTGCATGTATACACATGATAATAGATCAACTATGGGAAAAAACAAGATTTACAGTGTCTGAGTGAGGAGTGTCAATAGATCACCTATGCATTCTATTAGCCCGGGATAGTCATGCATGGTCCACATTAGAATGCCTCTGATCAAAGCATTCCGTCGTCCTGTGTGTCGGCTCATATCCACCACCTCTATGCCAATCCACAATTGTTGTAGCTCTTCCAATAGTGGACGAAGATACACATCCATATTCCCCACTTTATATCGCCCTGGCACAATCAAGCTTAGCCATAGGTGCCCCTTCTTCGTAGTCAACCACGGGGGAATGTTGTAGTTGACGATGACAACGGGCCATACACTGTAAGATGTTGATCTTTGACCAAATGGATTTACGCCATCCATAGCCAGGCCTAAGCGCAAATTTCGAGCTTCCCTGGCAAAATCCGACCATGTTCCATCTATATGTTTCCACGCTACGCAATCTGCAGGAATTCGTAGCACACCATCCGAAGATTTATTCTCCTCATGCCATGATGCTAGGGCGGCCATGGACTTACATTCGAAGAAATGCTTGATGCGAGGAAGCAGAGGGAAATGTCGCAAAACCTTTTGTGGAATTTTTGTCCCGTGGAGATCTACTCGATATCTTTCGGAATCACATTTCGGACACTTCTCCATGTCTATGTATTCCCCTCTGAAAAGAATGCAGTCATTAGGACAAGCGTGGATAGAATTGTAATCCATCCCCAAGTTTCGCAAAATCTTTCTTGCTTCATCTCGAGAATCTGGCATCACATTGTCAGCTGGTAGTATGTGCTCTTTCAGCAATCTACACAACATAAAAATATGATACAGTCGTGTAAAAATCTATCAGATCATTATACATTTAGAGTTCTATTAAAGTAAACTAATTGTAATAGATCACCTGAAAAGCGTTGTGACGCTAGTGTCACTCCATCCAAACTTTGCCTGCATGTTGAGAAGAACCAGGAGTGCTTTCAATCTAGACATACGTGCTCCATTATACAATGGCGTATCGGCTTCACTTTTCATATCATCATAGATAAGCCTTTCTGAATCCATGATCGTCTCGATCATTTCATCAATCTCGGGCTCAAACATTGCCTCGTTGGGAATGTGCTCTGCATGATCATCCCCCGAGCTGTCAGAGGCTACATCTTGTGGCCTCACATATGCTGCTTGACCAAAGCGCCTGCGAACACGTCTATTGGGTTGCAAGATTGCTGCTTGTTGGCCAGCGTCAGAGTCCGACGAGTTATAATTGGCAACAGCTCGATCTATAATAGATGGATCGAACTCGCCAAATTCGCGAACGCGCTGCAAAGAAACACGTCTTGTCCGTCGCACAGCATGCTTGCATTGATTACAAGGACATAAGACCCTCGTTGAGAGATAGGTGTTTCGGTTGGACGGTCCCACATCCTCGTCGCTACTCATAATGAGGATAAAAAACTTATAACCTGGACAACAAATTTAATATTCTATTGGCATTCTTCGTCTTATCTCTCTCTCTCTCTCTCTCTCTCTCTCTCTCTCTCTCTCTCTCTCTCTCTCTCTCTCTCTCTCTCTCTCTCTCTCTCTCTCTCTCTCTCTCTTTACCTCACATTCTCTAGTCATGTCCAATCCCCGCACACCTCGGTCTAGAGGTGCACGGAGATCAGAACCACCGGGTTATAATCTCGTCTTTATTGGTCAATACCTATATTTGTGGGTACAAGAAATCTACACACCCACGTCTACATGATACTGCATGTAGTGGACAAAACCCCTTTGCCTCTTCTCTAGCTGTAGCACTTCACTTCATCTTAACATCTTTTCACAGTAGATCTTTTCACTGTTCGTCTAACTCTAAACCCTAAACCGTAAGTAATTCTTGCGTAGACTCGATCTAACGTAAATAAGCGTAAATCTAAATAAACGTAAATCTAACTAAAAATAAAGCTAAATCTAATTTAACGTAAGTCTAATTACTAGAGGTTGTCTAGATGGTCATTGTGTCGGGGATGTAGTGACTCTTGCCGCCCTGAAGATCCACCTTCTTCCCTATCTTCTGAAGACATTTCACCAGTACTTTTGGATCGACGGAGCCCACCATGAGTGAAGGCAGCAATACCCTATATTACATTGAGGGCTTTCTTCACCCGCTTCATGCAGGCATCGCAGTCTATGGAGACCTAAATCTAATCTAATATAACGTAAATCTGAATCTAGCTTAAATAAACGTAAATCTAGTTAAAAATAAACCTAAATCTAATTTAATGTAAGTCTACATATAACCTAATCTTTAACGTCTTTTAAGATAGTTTCCTACGACGTTATAACTCTCTTCTTCTTGTGTGTGTGCGCGTGTGTGGATGTGTGTGCCAATAAAAAGAGATAAATGGTATAACCTTTCTATCACCCATGCCAAGTATGATAGATTGATTATGCCATTTCCCTCTTGAATAATAGGTCTTGAGTTCAACTCCTCCTGGGCTAGATCTTTAGGTCTTTTAATTTTAATTAGTTTCCTACGACGTTAAATTAGTTTCTCTCTCTTTCTCTCTCAATGTGTGTGCGTTTTTTTGGATCGTATGCATGTTTTCTCTCTCTTTTCCTCTCTCAATGTGTGCGTTTTTTGTTTATGCATGTTCTCTCTCTCTTTTCCTCTCTCAATGCGTGCGTTTTTTGTTTATGCATGCTCTCTCTCTCTTTTTCTCTCTCAATGTGTGTGTGCATTCTTTGTTTATGTATGTGTGTGTGCGTTTTTGTTTTTGTTTGTACTCTCTCTCTCTCTCTCTCTCTCTCTCTCTCTCTCTCTCTCTCAAAAACACTATGTGTGTGTGTGTATGTGTGTGTGTGCGAGAGAGAGAGAGAGGGAGAGAGAAAGAGGGGAAGGGAACATGAGAATGAGGAGAGGGAAGGAGCATACCTGGCTCTCCTTCCTCTCCTCGTGTGTGTGTGTGTGTGTGTGTGTGTATGTGGAGAAGAAAAAGAGAGAGAGAGAGAGAGAGAGAGAGTGAGGGAGAGCGTTACCTGCTCCTTGCTTGAGGGCGCCAAAAAACTCAGATCTGAGATCTGAGTTTTTGGGCGCGCTCGGTTATTTTTTTTACCCCAGCCGGCGTCGCTAAGAGGGTCGCTATAAGCGTCGCTATGAGCGTCGCAAATTTCTTTGTAAATTTGCGACGCTCAAAGCGACGCCGGGAAAAAAAAATTTGAGCGTCGCTGTGTGAGCGTCGCTAATATGAAGAGCCTCTTGTAGTGATAGTAGCCTCATCTGCATAGGATGTTTCGATATCAATACCAATGTTATCTTCACCTAGCTCACCAAAGTTTACAGAGTCAAACGGACACACATACATGACAACCCCTTCGGCTACTACATGTGTTTTGCTTTCATCCCAAAGTTGAACCCTCTTATCCTTCCAAACCTCTCTGTAGCTCATTCCATTACATTGTGCATCCAATGCTCCTTCTGTTTTGTTAGCCTCATGCATAGAAGCCCCTTTGTACTGCATCTCATTTATATGTTGCAACAACCCACTACTCCATTTCACAATACTATGAAAAGCATCTCCCACTGTCAATGCATCCATTGTTGGAAAAGGGATGAGTGCTTTCTTTTCAAAACACAAATCAACTGACACCGATACATTGCCTTCCCCAATAAGCATGCCAGAACAATATGCACTTGGATTTATTTCAAATACAGTCCCAATGGCAACCTTTTGTGTCGCTACAAACATGCACACTCTATCACCATGATTGAAATTAGCCATACCTGCAAGAAGATTTTCAAGAATAATTGTTAAACAAACCGCTTGCAGAGTATATTGATTTACGTAGCATAAAGCATAACAAGTATGTATGTGGGTGTTTCATGACAAGCACCCTGTGGCCTTAAGGTCATAGGGTTCCCTCTATGCTACTAAGAATCTCTTTGTGCTCTATGCTCTATGCTCTATCGTCTATGCTCTATGATCTATATTGACTTCCTATGGCCCCTAGACCACAAGGTGCCCTCATTGTTTCCAAAAAAACCTCATTGTTTTGCTATGGCCCCAGGGCCATAGCTCTCTATGCCGGTATAAATCCTATTTGCTCTATATTAGCTCCCTAAGGCCTGAAGGCCATAGGGTTGTCCTCAAGATCACCTCACGGAGTTTCATGTCAAGTATATATACATCCTATGGCACCCCATGACCCTAGGGCCATAAGATCTCCAAACGGAACATACAGCAATCTATGGCCCTTGAGCTTATACATTGCAACCCCATGACCCTAGGGCCATAGGATTGGCATATGAAACATACGGCAATGTATGGCCCTTGAGCTTATACATTGCAACCCCATGACCCTAGGGCTATAGGATTCCAATGGAACATAAGGCAACGTATGGCCCTTGAGCTTATACATTGACACCCTATGGCCCTAGGGCCACAAGACTTCAAAACATACAAGAAGACAACCTATGGCCCTAAGGCCAAGGGTGTGAGCATTGACACCCTATGGCCCTAGCGCCACAAGACTTCAAAACATACAAAAAGACAACCTATGGCCAAGATGTCAATGGTGGCCAAGATATCAATGCAGCCCCATGGCCCTAGGGCCATAGGATCTCTATATGGAACATGCGGCCTTGAGCTTATACATTGCCACCCTATGGCCTTAGGGCCACAAGATCTCACAACATACAATAAGAGAACCTAAGATCCCCAAGCTCAAGGGTGCGGGTGTAAGGGTGGCCAAGATATCAATGCAGCCCCATGGCCCTAGGGCCATAGGATCTCTATATGGGACATGTGGCACCCTATGGACCTTGAGCTTATACATTGCCACCCCATTACCCTAGGGCCATAGGATTTCCAAATGGAACATGGGTAATGTATGGCCCTTGAGCTTATACATTGCCACCCCATTACCCAAGGGCCATAGGATTTCCGAATGGAACATAGGCAATGTATGGCCATTGAGCTTATACATTGCCACCCCATGGCTCTAGGGCCGTAGGATCTCCATATGGGACATGTGGCACGTTATGGCCCTTGAGCTTACATATTGCCACCCCATGACCCTAGGGCCATAGGATCTCCAGCTAGAAAGTAGGGCAACGTATGGCTCTTGAGCTTATACATTGTCGTGGACCTAGGGCCATAGGATCTCCAACTGGAACATAAGGCTATGTATTGGAGCTTATCCATTGTTGCCCCTAAACCCTAGGGCCATAGGATTTCAAAATGGAATATAGGGCAACTTATGGCTCTTGAGCTTATACATTGCCACCCTATGGCCCTAGGTCCACAAGCTTTCACATTGCCACCGTAGGGCCACAAGGATCTCACAAGATAGAAGAAGAAAACCCTAGGACATAGGATTTTCACGCTTTGATCCTTGACCTCTAACATTGTCGTCCTATGGTGTGAGCCTAGGGGTGGCCGAGGTGTCTTCATAATAATTTCAGCCATTCAAGGGATATCCGCAAGTGGCATAAATTTAAAAAATAATTTAAAAATTTTTTAAAAAAAAATTACGCTACAACAAACTTTGTCATAATGGTTTTTCAAATACACTTATTGATATCGGACAAAAAAAATAGCGCACAATTTTCGGGATAATTTTTTTAAAATTTAGCTATTTTTAGTGTATTTTTTACTATGCAGATTTTGATTCCGGAGTCAAATTTTGCTTCATGGGTGTCGTTCCACTCCTACTACAAAGATATGGACATTGACAAAGCCTAGCACCAACTTTTTTTTTTATAAAGCTCTTTCAATTTCGGAGCCGACGAGCTATGTCTCATTTTTGAACAAAGCCTAGAACTCTAGTAATCTCGACTGCAAACCCGTGAGAAAAGCCCCTACATTCAAAATTTGAATTTTGAATTTCTAACCTAACCTAACTAACCTTATCTCTCTCTTTCTCTCTCTACCACAAATTTTTTCGCACTGTCTCTCTCTTTCTCTCTCTCGTTTCTTGCTCAAAACCTACACAGAAACCTGCACAGAGCTTGTCTTTCTCTGTCTCTCTCTCCCTCTCTCCCTACGCATACAATTCTACGCCATCGTTGCGACGCGCACACAGATCTACGCGAAGCCATTGCCACAACCTTCAACAGAAGGACTGTTGTTGCGACCTCCCAAACACACATTTGTTACCATCATCGTCGTGGCCTCAACACACCTAAGTGACTGCTTGCTACTGCTGCAGCCGGTTTTCATCAAACATAGATTTACTCAGAGGTAACATGTAGAAACCCTAATCTTTTTGCTTAATTCGGTTTTAATTGTTCTTAATCTAATTACGTTTTAGCTAAGTTGTGAATCACCTCTCTCTAAAACAATAAACAAAAATCATTAATTACCTCTCTCTAAAACTGTAAAACTGTAGACTGTAGAACTATAAAACAAAAAAATCTCTAATTAGAGATCTAAAACTGTAATACAGAATACTCTAATTAGAGACCTAAAAATATAAAACAGAAGACACTAATTAGGGACCTAAATTTGTAAAACGAAAAACTCTTATTAGGGACTTAAATCTGTAAAACAGAAAACTCCTCATAAGTGACCTAATACTGTAAAATTGTAAAACTCTAACTGCAAAAATCTCTAATTACAAAAACAATTATAAACCTGCAAATACAAAAGACAATAACTACACAAAATGCTAAAACTATGGATACCTGTAATTGGGTTGTGGGGAGTTGGGCACACGTTGTAAGAGGACGAGTAGAGCGCGTTGTTGTATGAGGATGGATAAGGGTTCAGTTGCAAGAGGATGGGAAAAAAAAAGAGGCAAAAAGGTGGGAAAGAAAGTGTACACTATATGTGTTTGTAAGATATGGTGTAATATAGTTTCTTTAAATTCATTTGTAGTCACTAAAATAAAACTAGACATCAAATCTTTAGAAGGGTAGACAGGGTGTGCCTACATAGGGTTTCACCTCATACTAAAGAGTAACATATGGCCCTAAGGCACCCAATGACCATAAGGCCATAGGGTGGTCTCACATCGTACTACAGGGTGACCAATGTCCCATCTGGCCATAGGGTGCCAATGTACAATCTCAAGGGTCATAGGGTTCCCTATGTTCCTATTGAAGATCCTATGGCCATAGGGCCATAGGATCTCCAAAACGTATATATGGCACTATGGCCATAGGATCACATGGTTCTCTATGTCCAATCTAGAGACCTTGTGGCCCAAGGGCCTTAGGGTGGCAATGTACAATCTCAAGGGCCATAGGGTTCCCTATGTTCCTTTTGGACATAGGGTGGCACTAGGGCCATAGAATCTCCAAAAGCAACATAAAGAACCCAGGGCCATAGGATCAAAGGGTGACCTATTGGAGACCTTGTGGCCCAAGGGCTATAGTGTGGAAATGTACAATCTCAAGGGCCATAGGCTTCCCTATGTTCCTTTTGGAGATCCTATGGTCCTCAGGCCATAGGATCTCCAAAATGAACATATGGCCCTACGGACATATGATCACAGGGTTCCCTATGTTCCTTTTGGAGATCCTATGGTCCTCGGGCCATAGGATCTCCAAAATGAACATATGGCCCTATGGACATAGGATCACAGGCTTCCCTATGTTCCTTTTGGAGATCCTATGGTCCTCGGGCCATAGGATCTCCAAAAAGAACATATGGCCCTACGGACATAGGATCACAGGGTTCCCTATGTTCCTTTTGGAGATCCTATGGTCCTCGGGCCATAGGATTTCCAAAATGAACATATGGCCCTACGGACATAGGATCACAGGGTGCCCTATGTTCCTTTTGGAGATCCTATGGTCCTCGGGCCATAGGATCTCCAAAATGAACATATGGCCCTACCGACATAGGATCCCATCAAGAGACACAGTGGCCCAAGGGCCATAGGATGGCAATGTACAATCTCAAGGGCCATATGGTTCCATATGTTCCTTTTGAAGATCCTATGGCCCTAGCGCCATAGAATCTCCAAAAGGAACATAAGGAACCTATGGCCATAGGATCAAAAGGTGCCCTATGTTCCATATTGAGACCTTGCAGCCCAAGGGGCATAGGGTGTATTTGTACAATCTCAAGGGCCATAGGGTTCCATATGTTTTTTTTGGAGATCCTATGGCCCTATATCCATAGGATCACAGGGTGCCCTATGTCCCATCTAGAGACCTTGTGGCCCAAGGGCCATAGGGTGACAATCTACAATCTGAAGGGCCATAGGATTCCCTATGTTCCCTAGGGTCACAAGGTGCCCTACGTTCCATCCGAAGACCCTATGGCCCAAGTGCCATAGGGTGGCAATGTACAATCGAAAGGGCCATATGATTCCCTATGTTCCTTTTGGAGATCCTATGGCCCTAGAGCCCTAGGTGCATGGGGCTGCCATGGTGCCCGTTAATATGCACCATGGTGTACCCTATGTACGTAGGCCACCCTTGGGCCCTTGGATGCCCTCTGTCTCATCTAAAGACCTTGTGGTCCAAGGGCCATAGGGTGACAATCTACAATCTCAAGGGCCATAGGATTCCCTATGTTCCCTAGGGTCACAAGGTGCCCTACTTTCCATTTGAAACAATGAGGGCACCTTGTGGCCTTCGGGCCATAGGATCTCTATGTAGAGCATAGAGCAAAGAGCATAGAGAGCTTCTTACTACCATAGAGGGAACCCTATGGCCTTCAGGCCACAGGGTGTCAATATAGAGATAACAGAGGTACTTACTAGCACAAAGGGGACCCTATGGCCTTCAGCCGACAAGGTCTCCTCAATATAAAGAAAATAGTATTTTTTACTGGCATAGAGAGCACCCTATGGACTTGGGTCCATAGGTTTCTTTAAAACATACACGGCACCTTGTGTCCTTAGGGTCATAAGATGTGTAGAGCATAGAGAGGTTCTTACTAGAATACAGGGGACTCTATGGCCTGAAGGCCACAGGCTCCCAATATGGAGCATAAATCGGTTCTTACTAGCATAGAGAGACCAAATAGTGCTTTATACATGGGGCCATAAGGTGTCAAAACAATGAGGGTTTTTTCAAAACAATGAGGGCACCTTGTGGACTTGGGGCCATAGGATGTCAATATAGAGCATAGAGCATAGTGCATAGAGAGCTTCTTACTACCATAGAGGGAACCCTATGGCTTTCAGGCCACAGGGTGTCAATATAGAGATAACAGAGGTTCTTACTAGCATAGAAGGGACCCTATGGCCTTCAGCCCACAAGGTCTCCTCAATATAGAGAAAATAGTATTTTGTACTAGCATAGAGAGCACCCTATGGACCTGGATCCATAGGTTGCCAAAAAACTGTCATGAATGGTTTCTTTAAAACATACAGGGCACCTTGTGCCCTTAGGGTCATAAGATGTGTAGAGCATAGAGAGGTTCTTACTAGAATACAGGGAACTCTATGGCTTGAAGGCCACAGGGTCCCAATATGGAGTATAGATCAGTTCTTGCTAGCATAGAGAGACCAAATAGTGCTTTATATCTGGGAGCATAATGTGCCAAAACAATGACGGTTTTTACAAAACTATGAGGGCACCTTGTGGCCTTGGGGCCATAGGATGTCAATATAGAGCATAGAGCATAGAGAGCTTCTTATTGTCATAGAGGGAACCCTATGGCCTTCACGCCACAGGGTGTCAACGTAGAGAAAACAGAGGTTCTTACTAGCATAGAGGGGACCATATGGCCTTCAGCCCACAAGGTCTTCTCAATGGCATAGAGAGAATCCTATGGCCCTGGGTCCATAGGTTGCCAAAAAACCCTCATGAAGGGTTTCTTCAAAACATATAGGATGTGTAGAACATAGAGAGTTACTTACTAGCATAGGGGGGACCCTATGGCCTTCAGTCCATAGGGTGCCAATATAGAGCATAGATCGGTTCTTACTAACATAGAGAGACCAAATAGTGCTTTATACATGTGGCCATAGGGTTCCAAAACAACAATGAGGGTTTTTTCAAAACAATGAGGGCACCTTGTGGCCTTGGGGCCATAGGATGTCAATATAGAGCATAGAGCATAGAGCATAGAGAGCTTCTTACTAGCATACAAGGAACCCTATGGCCTTTAGGCCACAGGGTTTCAACGTAGAGAAAATAGAGGTTCTCACTAGCATAGAGGGGAACCTATGGCCTTCAGCCCACAAAGTCTCCTCAATATAGAGCAAATAGTGTTTTTACTAGCATAGAGAGCACCCTATGGCCGTGGGTCCATAGGTTGCCAAAAAACCATCATGAAGGGTTTCTTAAAAACATAGAGGGCACCTTGGGGTCATAGTATGTGTAGAGCATAGAGAGGTTCTTACCAACATACAGGGGACCCTATGGCCTTCAGGCCAAAGGGTGCCAATATAGAGAATAGATCGGTTCTTACTAGCACAGAGCAGACCCTATGGCCTTCAGGCCAAAGGGTGCCAATATAGAACAAAGATCAGTTCTTACTAGCATAGAGAGACCAAATAGTGCTTTATACCTGGGGCCATAGGGTACCAAAACAATGAGGGTTGTTCAATGGCATAGATAAACACCCTATGGCCTGGGTCCATAGGTTGCCAAAAAACCCTCCTGAAGGGTTTCTTCAAAACATAGAGGGCAACTTGTGTCCTTGGGATCATCGGATGTGTAGAGCATAGAGAGGTTCTTACTAGCATACAGGGGACCCTATGGCCTTCAGGCCATAGGATGCCAATATAGAGCATAGATGGTTCTTACTAGCAAATATCGGACCCTATGGCCTTCAGGCCAAAGGGTGCCAATATAGAGCATGGAGCGTCTCTTACTAGAATATAGGGGACCATATGGCTTTCAAGTCACATACTGCCAATATAGAGAAAATAGTGTTTTTACTAGCATATAGAACATCCTGACCTAGGGGGATTGGTTGTCAAAAATCCATCATAGAAGGGTTCCTATGGCCTTCAGCCCACAAGGTCTTCTCAATATAGAGCGAATAGTATTTTTCATTGGCATACAGAGCACCCTTGGGGCCCTTGAGGCCAACCCTATGGCCTTCAGGCCTTAGGGAGCTAATATAGAGCATGGTGCTTTCTATCGGCATAGAGAGCTATGGCCCTAGGGCCATAGCAAAACAATGAGGTGTTTTTGGAAATGATGAGGGCACCTTGTGGTCTTGGGGCCATAGGAATTCAATATAGATCATAGAGCATAGACGATAGAGCATAGAGCACAAAGAGATTCTTAGTAGCATAGAGGGAACCCTATGACCTTCAGGCCACAGGGTGCCATTATAGAGTAAACAGAGGTTCTTACTAGCATAGAGGGGACCCTATGGACTTCATCCCACAAGGTCTCCTCAATATAGAGCAAATAGTGGTTTTTACTTGCATGGAGAGCACCATATGGCCCTGGGGTCATAGGTTACCCGAAAACCCTCATGAAGCATTTCTTTAAAACATTGTGGCCACCTTGTGGCCTTGGGGCCATAGGATGCCAATGTAGAGCATAGAGAGGTTCTTACTAGCATGTAGGGGACCCTATGGCCTTCAAGCCACATGATGCCATATGGTGTTGGTGTAGAGGCTCTAAAGGGGTATTTAGGCCATTCAAGGAATACTTCTTTGAGGGTCCTCTAATGTCATAAGGGAACATGTGATCACACTACCATAGAGTGGCCTAGGTACACTTGTAGAACCATTTTGTTGGCACCCTTTGGACCTAGGACCATGGTTTAACATAGAGGTGACTCTATGGCCCTAGGTCCATATGGATGTAATAATATCCATCTTGTCTAAATATATGTCATTCTTTTTACAGAAAATGTTTCAGAAGAGAAAGTCAAAGTCAGTTGATGCAACAGGCTCAACACCAAGTTCTTGGTATCTAGATTTTCACTTACCAAATGGTGGAAGTGATGAGAAAGTCCGCTTGTTCTTTCAAGATAAAGAGCAATTGCCCTTCAAGGACTGTGGTATTGTCAAGGACATAAAGAAAGATTGTTCAGATCTTGAAATGTCTCCATGCCTTGGAGTAAAACTACTCAATGGTGACTCCTACTTGTTGGAGCCTATGGCATTTGCTCAAAAATTGATGAAGGTTGATTATGAAGGAGTGACAATGACAAAAGCAGGGTGGGTGGAGCTTCAAGACGACACTCCAAGTGAGAACTTTATAGACTTATATATTGAGGGATTTAAGAAAGTCAATCAATATTTAGGTAAATTGAGCAGCACAAAGAAGAATAAGAAGCAAAAGAATGAAGACACAGGTACAGTAAATCAATCTAAGACGCTCAAGGAGAGTCAGACTCCCTCACTTGGAGAAAATAGTGGAAATGTGGCGAAAGAAAATCTTTCAGTTATACCCTTACAGACTCAAGAAGCAGGAGATTCTAGTGGACTTGCAACCCTAACAGTTGGAACCCCCTCAGTGGCAGTGGTTGTGGACTCAGCATCCTTAGCTGTGTTGGACTCTATTATACAGCCCAAAGAAAAAGATCTTGATAAAGAAGTTGCCAAAACTTCTAAGAGTGGGCTAGATGGATACGTCGGAATTGACCACTATTTTAAATTTGGTGTACAATTTACCCAATTGATCCCAGTTGAGCAATGAAACCTTGCACCAGATGGATATAGATGCAGACCATTGTCAGATGTATATGTGAAATATCTCTTGAAGCAATTTGCAAGGCACTCTAGGCCAGTCTCCAGTGCAGCAGACTTGATGCCGTATAACCCAATTACAAAAATGCCTTTACAAACAGCTGAAGTGCATGGAGACAAGCTATCAACATACCACTACTGGATTCTAGCTGGTCAGCATTCCATCATAGCGGCTAGAGCTTTTTTGCGTAACAACAGCACTAAGTATGCTTTGAGAAAAGAGTTCTACAAGTTTAGAACTGCAAGGATAGTGGTAGACGCTCCGAAAGAGGTTGCTGATCGAATTTCCAGAATGGAGAACATGGAGAGAATAACAGCAATGAAACACCAGCCTTATGTGGAGGTCTTGAAGCATGGCCGTAGTCAATGGCTTGCATATTCTAAACCAACAAAACCCAAGGCAGGTGTTCCTGTCGGTCATCCGAGTCGAGCAGGTTGGGATGTAAGTTCCACTTCCCTATGCTTGTTTTTGTTACAAATGTGTCTTGAAATAAATTTAATTTTCTTTTCTTTATTTTGAAGGCCTTTGTAAATGTGGCGAACATCGTGTTCAACCATAAATCATTTGCCAACAAAGAAGCACACATGGTCATGTACGATGATGAAATCTATGATCAGTGGATACACATCTTGGAGAAGCATCAGACATCAACTGCTCGTGGGCGACAACCAAGCATAACAACCTTTAGATGCCTAAATGGTTTAGAAGATAATGATGTCAAGCTACTACAACAAGAGCTGGCAGATGAGAAGATCTGCTTAGTGAAGCAACCAGGTCAAGCGGGCATGCTCGACCTCACTGCACGTGCAACGGTCTTAAAGAAGACCAAGGTTTTTGAGCCTCAAATGTTGATGGCATTTAAAGAGATAGATCCATCAGCAATAGCAGTTACTTCATGGGATCAATGTAAGTCTCATTATAACATTACAGATGAGATTTACAAATCTCTCTTCACGAGTTGTACGCAATGGCTAAATCTCCTACTACAAAAAGGAAAGGAGAAAGAGCCAATTCCTGAGATCACTAGGGGATATGTGCAGTGGATCATTGCACAAAAGAATGGGACTTCTAGTTTGGAATTCATTTTACCATGGACAATCAAGTGTGTTGGAAAGAATCTGGAAGGCATTGAGTTTCTTTGCAGTGAGAATAGCTCTAAAATTCGTGTTGGTGTTTGCATCATAGACACAACACACAAAAGTCTTACATCTAGTGGTTGGAGTGCTGCCCAATTTGGTAAAGTAATTGATGGAGTATGTGGGGTAGCACATCAACCATCAGAGTTTTTAATTGCCGGCTTAGTCAAGTATCAGCATGCTGCTTTCCTAGAGAAGGCAATTTCTGAAAAAGCTAAATGGTATGAAATGCACGTTCTACCTTTGAGCTCCTTAATGGGATCAGAGACCATCCAAACATGTGCTCTTCGCGAAGTAATTTTTGGGGTTAGGGCATTTTTCAGTCAAGGAGAGCAGTACACCAACTACTCTAGTGTTAAAGAGTCATTGTTGGAGCCAATGCATACTCTCTGCATCAATGACGACGAGTATGATGCTGTGACCACGGCCAAATCCTTTTTTGTACGTCGTGCAATCAAATGCATCTGTCTCAAAGAAGATGATCAAGTGATAGACATCTTCTCATTAGGCTATGGGACTAAAGAGGCACTACAACAACAGAGAAAGGTGATATCAGTTGCATGTAGTAGTGATCAAATGACGCAATTGGAATCTCTTTGCCATTCCATAGTGGAAGAAGACCTTGATCTTAGAAGGTGGGCAGGTGTGGATAACACAGAGAAAGTCAATGCCAAGGATTCAGAGGAAGAAGAAATTGAAGAACCATTAGATGCAAGTGCTGAGGCCATTCTAGAAATTCTACAGGAAATAGGTTAAGCTAGCTACCCATGATATTAGATTACTGATATTTAGATTATTATTGTTGTAATTTTATTTTATTTGTACCATCTCAAATCTACCCATGATGTTAAAAACATTGATGTTTGGCTCGTTATTTTTCTCAATTTATTTTCTTTGAAAAAATGTGAACTTGTGAGTTTGAGTTTTTTCACAATAAATGAATTAGACTTAAGTGTATGATATTATATGGACATGTTTTGGTAAATAGAATTCTACATTTATATATGGTCATAAGATATATATTATGTAATACTTTAAAGTTAATTGATCATATGAGGTTTGGGAAGAATACACTATGACTTGAGGATCATAGAGTTCTTTGTAGACTTGAGGATCATAGAGTTCTTTGTAGACAAGACACCCTATGGCCCTAAAGCCATAGAATCCCCCAAAAGAAAATGGGATACCCTAAAACCTTACAGATGTAGGGTGATTACACTGAGTCTCTAAAAGGGCACATAAGCATCTGGGTTACTCTATAGCCTTAGGCCCATAGGGTGTCAACATAGAATCCCCCAAAAGAATTTGGCTACCCTACAATCTTACGGATATAGGGTGATTATATAAAGTCTTTAAAAGGGTACATAAGCATTTGGGCTAGTCTACAGCCTTAAGTCCATAGGGTGTCAACACAGCTATCCTACAATCTTATGTATATAGAGAGATTACATAAAGTCTCCAAACGGGCACATGAGTATTTGGGATATTCTAGAAGGAAACATAAGTTATCCAAGAGAATTTGGGATACCCTAAGGCCTTAGGGCCATAGGGTGGTGACATAGAATTTCCACAGGGGCACTTAAATCACCCCATGGATACAAATCACCTAGCTCTTATGGACACATCTTATAAAACATCACATGACACCCTATAACCTTTAGACCATAGGTTGGTTATTCTAGGTCACCTAAAGACTCTTTAAGTGTTTCAAGAACATTTTTTGTTGGCCTTATATCTTGTGTCCATATTTAGGTGTCTATTGAGAATGAAATAAGCTAGAAAAAACTAAAAAGTATTTAGTCCTCAAAATTCCAAAATGAGAGTTTGAACAATTGATGTATGATCATTTTTTGTTGGGTGTAAGTCCTTCTATTGTGAATTGATGGTGTAAGCGTTTGAAATAATCATCTTTGTATTGCAACTAACTAGATTAAACATATTCACTTTGAAATAATTATCTTTGTATTGAAATTAACTAGATTAAACATATATTCAATATGTTTTGTAAATGCCAATTGATTGCTTAGATAGTAAACATCGAGTATAAATGGTTATTGAAGAATTTGTCCTTTGGATTATGTGAAGATTTATTTCTTTGATTGTAACAAGATTTTATTCAAAGATATAAAGTGCGAGTATTTTGTTCCAAACTATGATTTTGTTTCTCTTCTAGATGATGCAGAGAATTGGAATTTATATCTTGAATTTTTTTCAATAGAGGGAAGCTAGGACTAGTAGAATTTTTTAGCTTGTCATGTAGCAATCGGAACATTGTATCAAGGTTTATTGCAAAGAAATGATTGTATAATGTATAACCACTGTTTAAGTTTGTGAATTAGAAGTAGAAGGCAATGCAAGTTCCAAAACATGTGCAATGCCATAAGGAGAATCCAACACAAATACTTTTGCCCCTCAGGATTTGTAAATCAAAGTGCATGGTGAGCCGGACCTTCCATCCACCAACAGATCAATGCATTTGTGAATTACAGTACTTGCAAATTTGATTTAAATAATTGAATGTTATGATGATATTTGAAGGCAAAGACCCTTTCAACTGTGTGGCAAAGCAACAAATGTATGATGTATGATAATGATTCAATTTTGTATATCGTGTTGCATATTTATCGCAGTATTAACTTACACATTTTGCTAGCATAGAGGACACCCTATGGCCCTAGGACCATAGAATGCCATCATATCCCATGTACAATTTCTCTTTTACCATAGAGGACATCTTATGGATCTAGGGTCATAAGACGCCAACATAGTGCATAAATGGCTTCTTATAAGTATACACGTAAACATAGTGCATAGAGGGAATTTTACTAGCATAAAGACCGCCCTATGGCCTTGGGACCATAGGGTGCCAACATAGAGCATAGAGGGCTTTTTATTAGAACCTTGTTGCCCTTGGGACACCATAGTTCCATAAAGTGGTTTTTGTATATATAGTAGAGAATTCTCACACACATGATACCTTGGTCACTATCTAGCCCTTGGACCATATGATAGTAGCATAGAGAACACCCTATAGCCCTAGAATTTTCTTCTATCCCTAGCGCCATACACTGCCAACATATAGTATACACGGTTTCTTCATAGAGCAAACCTTTTAGCCCTACACTATAGAGTGTAAACCTAGACCTATAATGTATCATACTAGCATAGAAGGCACCCTATGACCCTGAGGCCAAAGAGTACCAATTTAGGGCATAAAGGGTCTTTTCCTAAGTTGAAGGGCACCTTGTGGGCCTAGGCAACACCCTATGGCCCCAGGGCCATAGGGTGTCAACATAGTCAAATGGGGTGTAAACTTAGAGCATAGAGGGTTTCTTACTATCATGGAGGACACCCTATGTCCTTGGTACCATAGGGTGCAAACATATAGCATGGAGGGTTTCTTGCTAGCATAGAGAGCACCCTATGGCCTTGGGGCCATATGATTCCAACAAAGAGCATAAACGGTTTTTTGATAGCATAGAGGATAGCTTATTTCCCTGGGACCATATGATACAAAAATAAAAGATTCTTAAGAAGGGCACCTAGGCCACTAAATCACCATGGGGCCATAAGGTGGTCTTTATGGGGAATGCTCCTAAAGGATTCCTTGGCTATCCTATGGCCTTTGGCTACCAACATAGAGTTTAGATGGTTTCTTACTAACATAGAGCTCACCTTGTGGCCTACGGTCTTTAGATTCTAATATAGAGTTCCAATGGTTTCATACTAGGCGTAAGGGGCACCCTATGGCCTTGGGGCCATAGAGTGTCAATGTAGAGCGTAGAGATTTCCTTTCTAACATAGAGGGCACCATGTGGCCTAGGAGCCATTTGATACACCCTATGGCCCGAGGGTTGTAGGTTGCCAATGTAGACAAGGTTTCTTAGTAGCATTATGAAGGGTACCTTGTGGCCCTCAAGTCTCCATAGGGTGCCAACATAGAGCGTAGAAGGTTTTTCTTACTAGCATAGAGGACATCCTATGGCCTTGGGGCCATTGGGTTTCAATATTGAGCATAGAGGATTTCATATTAGCATAGAGGCTACCTTGTAGCCCTAGGTCCATAGGGTGCAAACATAGAGAATAGAGGATTTCTTACTATCATACAGGGTACCTTGTGCCCCTAGGTCCATAGGGTGCAAACATAGAGCATAGAGGATTTATTACTAGCACAGAGGGCACCCTATGGCCCAAAGGCCATAGAGTGACAAGATGTAGCATAAAGGGTTTCTTACTAGCATAAGAGGCAGACCTTGTGGCCCTCGGGTCATAGGGTGCCAACATAAAGCATATATGGTTTCTTACTAGTGCTCATAGAGGGCATCTTGTGGCCCTATGACAACCCATGGCCTTAGAGCCGTAGGGTGACACATAAATAAAGTACCATATGGCTTTGAATCCATATATCTATTTATATGTTGAGACCTCCCAACAATCCTAGCCCTATGGCCTTGAGGCCATAACGAGACATATTTTGGATTATCTTAAAGTCATAGAGATATCTACAAAGAGAACAGTATGGCCTGAAGGCCATAAGAAACTTAGTCAAGTAAATCATCCAATGCAAGAAGATCATGGAAATAGAAAATGAGACTTCTGCTCTAGAACTTAAAGGCATAAATGTTTCTCCAAGTATACTTCTAGGCGCCACCATCATGGACAAAGAACTAATGTAGCTAGATAAAGATTAGAAATCTCTAGACAATAAGGAACATAAAAATAAATTCATTGTAGATGTGTTGTCAGTTAGTAAATTTTCTATTTGCGATTAGTTTTTTCTAAGAGTGTGACAAAAAAGAGTTATCAAAATGTAGATACTTTGGAATCTAAAATTAGGTGTTCTTTAAACTTGCAGTCCTTCAACAAGATATTGCGGCTGACAAAGTTTTACTCAAGATTGTTGGTATAGAGGATGCTAATGCAATACTGAGAAAGATTCTATCAATCTTCATGTCAACCAAATAGTTTCTGACGAAGATGACAAGAATCTACAAGTCTTTGAAGGTCGACTGCTACAACGACTGGAGATAAATTTAAAGAGTAATCCAATGGAAGAAGACAGTGAAAGTTCCAGAACATGTGCAAGGGAAGAAGAAGAATCCAATGAAAATATTCTAGTAGCCCAAGAGTTGGGAATTGGATTGCATGACATCACAATGGAAGTAGAAGGCAATGGAAGTTCTAGAACATGTGCAACGCCAGAAGGAGAATCCAACACAAATATTTTAGCACCCCAGGATTTGGAAATCGAAGTGCATGGTGAGTCAGACCTTTCATCCACCAACAAACCAATGCTGACTATAATAGTGAGCTTGTGTGGATTGTTCCTGAGGAGATGCTGGCAAAAGTCCAAGAAAATGAAGAGCTTAAAGTTTGGACATGAGCATATTGTTCTTCGTCCAGGATGCATTGAGTTTTTAAAGGCTCTATTTAGCAATTTCAATGTAGGGATATGGTCAGCTGCTAATGACATGCATGTTATGGACATCATCAAGATTTTAGAAAAAGAAGCGAAAGAAAAATTTCCATTCTTTATGATCTGGGGGCAAAGCCAATGTCAACCATGCGTAGAATCAAGGATCACTCGCTTAGATAATCTAGGAGTTGAAGCACTTTTCAAACCGTTGGCTATTGCATCATCAAAATTTGGGCTTGATGCAAGAAGATTGCTTCTTGTAGATGATGAACCATTAAAGGGATGTGTGAATCTTGCAGTGAATTGTATTTTTCCACCATCATTTAATGTTGATGATGAGGAGGATAATATCCTCCTTGGGGAGCTGCTACCATATATCAAAGCTCTCAATCATGTTAATGACATTCGCACAGTTACAGGGTCTCATTTATATGGACAAGCACCCATTGCTCAAGGTCATGAGCTTTATAACCGTATACACAAGGTTGTTGCAGAGTGGGAGGAGAGAAATTTAATTTTTCTAGGAAAAACCTACTCCACGGGAAGGCTACCAGAAGTTTCTCGTCCTCTTCACGATGAGAAAGTTACAACATCTAGCACTAGTGGAATGTCCACTCGAAGTCAAGACAAGAAACTTTCAGCACGTGATCGAGAAAAAGTAAGGGTCTTAAAGAATATCAAATCATTATCAGCCTTGAAAGGTACAGAAGCAATCATGCTTGCCCAAAAATTGGGATACAAGGAGCCTGTGATCAAAGTACATGAAGCCAGGAATTATATAAAGCATCTAAAAATTCAGTATGATCTCAAATAGCCCTATATCAAGAAATGATGGAGCAATGTTTTGTAACATTTTGTCATTTACAAAGATCTTTATGTACTCAGAGACTTTGTTAGAGTGCTTAGGGTTTCAAGATATATGAAGATGTAAATGATGAATAGTTTTTTAAATTGTCTTTCAATACTATAAGTAACTTCTGAGTTTCATGTGCCAAATGCTCGTTTTTTAAAAAGCTTTTATGTTGTTTGCTTTGAAATTTGAGTTCATTGTGCCATCAAGGACAATATACATGCTCATAAGGTCAAATCTTGCTCTATAACCTTGGGGGAATTTCACTTTATGGTCTTAACACCCTATGAATCTAAGGCCATAGGGTCATAGTTTGGCATGTGTTCTTGCATAGGACTTACTAAGTGTAACCACAAATTAGCACCCTATGTCCCTAAGGTCTTCAACACACTTAAGATCTCTATATTAACTTTTCTTTTTTAATCATTTCAGAGCTTCTAAGAAAAAATGTTTTGCTATTAGATTATCACAAAATAGAGGAGCTCCCTTTCATATTACATCAAATATCACATTCAAACCAAGAGCAATGGTTTCATTATCTACCAACATCTTTCAAACAGGACAAAAGAACGCTTATCTTGGATTTAGAGGGTGTGCTTCTTGCAACATTTGAACTTCAATCAAGGCCAACTTGGACCAAGTACATGTGCATTGTAGAAGATAACAATGAGGTGTATGCGGTGCGTCCAGATGCAGAGTATTTCTTAAGATTTTGCTTTGAGTTCTTTGAGGTTTGGATTTGGAGCTGTCATCGTTTACAAAAAGCTCAACACATAATCAAGACATGTTTTCCTACACAAAGTCACAAATTCAAGATGATTATGGATAACCGGTGCTGCCAAAATTCAACTTTCATGATCGGTTACAAAAGAGCCTATCACAAAAATCTTTCGACCATATGGAAGCTATTTGATTATTTAGATGGGGGCAACACTATAATATTTGATGATAGTCCATATCGAGTGATGTGGAATATGCAAGGAACTTATATGATTTTTCCAAATTTTTGGAACCAACCTACTCAATTGCTTCAAAGTTTTTTAAAAGATGAAATTGTTCCATGGTTATGTGGATGGTTGTATGCTAAAGACAAGAGAGTATATACCATAAGAAATTTTGTAATGTTCCATCCTGATCCTGAGACTCACTATGTAATGCAATGTTATATGTCTCAAAGGACTCAAAATCTCAAGAGAAGGAGGCCATTTTAAGTGTACTAGTTAAGTATTCTAAATACCATCTACCAAGTATTTGGCAATGTGTACTTTTCAAAATTTAAACTTGATGGAATGTTGTGGGATATCTTGAAACATCTTTAAACTGTTTTTTTAATGAAGTGCATCCTATTGTCAGGAGACTTCTCTCATTCAAGTTCTTTGGTTTCATTGTTTGATGCTTCTATGGTATTGTTAACTTTATTAATTGTCTTTATTAAGTGATCCAAACAATCAGAATGTTCTTGACATTTGGTAGTGTTACAAAACGGTGTTTTTTGAACACCCTCAATCTTGGAGATATCATACTCTTTCTAGTTAGTACTTTATTGTACATGCGATAAAGACCATCATTTTTATGAAACTGTCAAGTTGGTGGTAATCTTTATGTTTATACTTTATACTATTTTGACATAATCAATGTATACAATTCGTATTATTCACATCAAATGGTGTTTTTAAACACCTCCTTTTTTTGAGACACCATCTCTAAAACCTTTGAGTGAAGTTTTAAAGCATGTACTTGATGTACAAAATCTTCATCTTAACATTGATTCTTTGGCACAAACTTATATTAGGAGTTTTTATATTGTAGTTTTATGTTAAGAAATAATTTGAAAGTTAGAATTATGATAGTTTATCTAAGTAAGAGCCTCATCTAACTTTGTATAGTTAAATAAAATACCAAATGGAATTATAGGTGCAATAGATGACATCTTATGGTCTTAGGGCCATAGGATACTCTATAGTATTGTTTAGATTTTTTAATTGTTTGTGAACATAGATCATAGAGGGTTTTTCTCACTACCATAGAGGATATCCTATGGCTTTGGGGCCACATGGTTTCAATATTGAGCGTAGAGGATTTCTTACTAGCATAGAGGGTACCTTGTGGCCCTAGGTCCATAGGGTGCAAACACAGAGTATAGAGGAGTTCTTACTAGCACAGAGGGCACCCTATGGTCTAAGGCCATATGGTGACAACATATAGAATAAAGGGTTTCTAACTAGCATACGAGGCACACCTTGTGCGCCTTGGGACATAGAGTGCCAACATAGAGCATAGAAGGGTTTCTTATTGGCATAAACAACATCTTGTGGCCCTAAGACAACCTACAGCCTTAGGGACATAGGGTGGCACATAAATAAAGTCCCATATGGCTTTGAAGGACTGGATCTCTTTATACGTTGGGACCAGCTAACAATCCTAACCCTATGGCCTTGAGGTCATAAAGAGACATATTAAAGTCATAGACATGTCTACAAACAGCACCATATGGCCTTAAGGCCATAGGTGCAATAGATGGCATCTCATGGTCTTATAGCCATAGGATACTATATAGTATTGTTTTGACTTTTTAAGTGTGAAATATTAGTTGAATGTTGTTTAAAGTATCGTGTATTTAAAACTTGATAGCATGCTACAAAACCATGACCAAGTATTTTGTTATACATGGATTAAGGTCACCAAATTATGACAAGAGTGTTTAATAGTATTTGCCTTTACATATTATCTTTTTTAATTGCTATAATCAATCTATATGCTGCTTTAAAATCATATCAATATATTGGTTTTTTTGACACCTCATTTTTTGAGAAGCTACTTCTAGAAGCATTTGTTGAATTTTGAAAAGCACTGATGTCATACAAATCCTCTTTCCAAAAACTATATTGGAGGTTTATTCTTAAATTTTATAGTAGAGAAATTAAAATAGACTCATACAATCATGATAATTTATCTAAATTAAAGGCAACTAGAGCTTAAAAATCATTAAATAACACAATCCTAGCATACACATTTAGAATTTGGGAAACGGGATTTTCCCAAATTATCTAAAATGGTGTTAAAAGCTAACAACGTCATTGTAGGCATCGTCAGAAAGATGGTGAAAAACAAGACAAAGTTGTGGAATGACTTCTTGGATGGGGCATTGTGGGCATATCGAACCACATACAGGGAGACCACGGAGTTCACGCCTTTTCACTTGGTCTATGGTCAAGAGGCTTTGCAGTCTATTGAGCTCAACATTCCAACAATGCGGCTTCACAGCAAAGGGGCACAAGCTGATGAAGAAGCATGGATGGATCAACTTCTTACATTAGTGGAGCCTGAGTGGAATAGGGAAGCAGCCTCCTATGAGTGCTACAAGAGGAAATCTATACAAGCCAAGGAGAAGCTTGACAAGAAACTGAAGTAAAAAGGCATCAAGGAAGGAGATCTTGTGCTAAGGTATGACAGTCACCTTGATAATTGGTTTGATGCCAAGTTTGAAAGTAGAAGGGAGGGACCATACATAGTCAAGAAGGCTTTAAATTCAATTTACTACCAACTCATGGAATTGAATGGTAAAGAGAAGGTAAACAGTATCGGCTAACACCCTATTCGAGTTGCCTCCTACCAAAGGATATACCAAAGCACTATCAAAGAGCGACCATCTCATGTAAGTTTTTTAGCATGATGCATGTGTGTGACTCGATCCAAAATGACAAGGAGCCACGCAATGAAAATCTTATATCAAGTATCACAAAGGACTCATAACCACTCTCTTTCAAAAAGATGCTTTTTGATGGTACATGAATGTAACATAATCTTGCGGGAGGGCTAATGATAGCTGCTTTTGGCTATCTGTATTTTCCATAGTAAGCTACCTCACCCTAGGAAAATCACCTAAATACTATGGCTATCCTCACCTTTTCACTATACATATAGGCGTATGTGAGTTGGGGACTTTTCCCAATTCTCCTTGAAAACCCTCAACTAACTAGTCAATGGGCTAGTTGAGCCCAAAAAATAAACAACAATAAAAATAAAAAATATATTATTACCCATCGTTTGCGTGTAAATATTTCCTCTTACCTTGAGCCTAACTATATGGTGAATTTCATTACTCCACTATTTGAGAGTTATATACATACTATATTTAGGTGTGTGTTTTCACCGGGCCTAAGCAAGCCAATTTGCACTTTATCTCATACCTCATGCCTTGGATATTCTCACTCAAGCTTCCAATAAGCTTGCTATGACTCCACTCCAAAAACCACATCTGTACCTTTCATTTTCATAAGCACTTTTCACTGGTAGATAATTCCCCTTTATACATATATAGAATTCCCAATCACCTAGAATAATTGAGGTACTCTTCTTATTCTATTTTTTATTATATTTTTGATAACTTCTATATTTTCATCTATTTTATTTTCTTGTTTGTAGATGCCATGAGCCCATCATCCTAGATTCCACGACAAGTCAATGGACTAGGTTGTTTTGTTCTTCTTGTATATATTTTTATATTTCCTAAGTAATCCTTATCCATGCATGCAAAAGGAGAATCTTAAATGGCCTATGTCATGCTATGATGCATGGAGGGACTCACTCTTGGAGCCACATGGAGATTCAACCAAAAGGGGGCCACATAAAGACTTTTGCAAAGAGAGAGGACACATGATTTGGTCCGATTTTTGCGTCTAATTTCTCTCAAAATATTTAGAATTTTGTAAAGTACAAAGATGCACCTTATGAGCTGAACTTTATGCTCATTTTTTCTCATGATTTTTGGAGGTGGTTACGAATGGTTATCAAATTTATGGTGGACCCCAGTGTGCCCTTATCTTGCCTTCATAGATCTTTCTCTACCCTCCTCACCTCCTTCTTCACACTCACAAACCACACTCACTTCCCCCTCCCTCACTTATACCTGCAAATGAATTCTTCTCCTTCATTCTCTTGCTCATTCCATCCTCTCCTTACCTCCATAGATTTCATAACCCCTTTACACGCATATATCTCTCCCTACATCCCTTATCTACTCTTAAATTACATAACCCTCTTATCATTCCATAAAATCTTAAAAATTCAGCATGATTCACCATTATTGACCTCTACAAAGAGGTTTTTCTTATCCCTAATCACCCTTTGTTTTCTTACTTCAAGCAAACTTCATCACGTGAATAGAAATGGGAGGCTAGAAGAAAGCATGGCAGTCAATTGGCAAAAAGCTACGCATGATATCCAATCTTCCAATAAGTATCACAACTAACACACCTCTCATCAAGTGTGTACATAATCAGTAACTTCTTCTTTAGCATTTACTAACTTGCTAACTTACTAGCTCACTAACTCATCCCTAAATGCACCTTACCAAGCTCTCAAGCATGTTAAAGTAGACTTTACTCACACATATTTTTTATTTTCATCTTCCCTTATCTTGAATAACTCTCACCTTGAACCCACAAGCATGTGACTCCATGAGAGACCCAGCCCTATTTAAAAATTCAAAAATCCTAATCAAAGATCTTTCTCTTGTAATCCTAATCAGGAGTAATCCTAATGAAGGCTCCTTGAACCTATAAATAGGACCCTCCTCTGCTTTGTAAACGGGTGGGAGAAGAAGAAGAGAGAGCATCCAATTAGGCCTAGGTATCACACCTTGTGCTACATTGGGAGTATTCTAGCCTTAGTGATGCTTAGAGAATGTGTATTGTAACAATTTATGTAATTGAATGCTACACACCATCTCCATGTGTGAGAACTCCTATGATGTATATATCTCATTTATATCAATAAGAGCTTGAGAGTGCTGCACAAACAAGGGATTCAAAGCTTCTATTGGCAATTCTCTCGCTTTTAATGTGATTCATCCATCGACAAGTGCAAGGTCATTGTATCTCGCTTATGTGGTCTATTTCTAAGCTTGGTTTGTATGGTGTGTGATTCCTATTTGGTGTTGCCAAATTTACTCATCATAAGAGGGCATTGCGATGGAGAGGGCTCCCATAACCCTAAGACAATGCTTTGTGTGGCAATTATAAGCATTTGAATGTAGTTGGTTTTCTTTTTAGTGAATCAAATCCAAGCTTCTTACTTGTCTATGTATGTTTGAATCACCCGTTAAGCACGAGGTTAAGATGGAAGCTAACTCTCTCTCTCTCTCTCTCTCTCTCTCTCTCTCTCTCTCTCTCTCTCTCTCATCCTAGTTTGGATCCATAACTAGGTGGTGCCCCTCTCTTGTTTGGGTTTGGTTGTGGTTTTGTTGTTGTGTTGTGCTTGTGGTTGCCACATCCCCAATTGAGCAGCACGAGAGCCTTGAGGAGTGTTTAGAGGTTGCTTCTCTTGTTGCCTGCCCGTGATCGCCTCAATATTTATTTATTTATCTATCTATCTATTTATTTATATATATATATATAGAGAGAGAGAGAGAGAGGTGTGGCAGGGAGGGACTAGGTAGCTCTATCTTGAGGCTGGGACATGGTCCCTAGGCCAAGACATAAGGCCAAGCTATGTTAAGTGATGAGTAAAGGGGTCTCCTAAAGAAAGTGGCTAGGAGCCCTATAAGTGGAGGTGGTTGGGAGGAGATTAGCACGTTCAAAGTTCTTTGGTTCTACAATGGTATCATAGCTCACAAAGCTCTTGTGGATCTATTTTTGAAAAAAAAAACCATTATCAATGCTAAATATAGCACTCATGCTCTATTTTTTGACAAGAGGATTTTACCATTATGTGGTAGTGATATGTGTGAAGAGAGACTTGAGACAGTCGGGGCACTTTTTCCCTCACTACGAGGTTTTTCCCCCCATATATTATATACATTTCCATCACTCTAGGGCTAACTTATCTTTCTATTTGTGCACTAAGCAAATACACTTTGTTGTGTGCCTTGAGCTTCTTCATCTTCTCTAAGTTGTGTGTGCATCCTTGCAACCCTAATTCCAATAGTTGATATGAGAGCAAGTTGCATCCTCCCGAGCATAGTCGCCAGCATCGTCATCACCCCCTACTCACTTACTCTGAATTGGTTTGCTTTGATGAGCTTTAGAAGATCAAGTTGTACTTAAAATTTTTGATTCGTGATCATTTCGTTCTTCGTTTTTATTACAGATAGTACTGCACAAGAAAAATCTTTGTCAGTGCAATTTTCTATAGAACAAGTCCCTTACAATCCTCTTCTGGTTGTGCTACGTAGCACGTGTTAGTCCTTCTTCATTTTTTCTCTTTCAAAGCAATATTCACATCAGGTGTAGTCACTCGTCATGGCTAACGACAACACATGTGTTTTCAAGATGTTTGCTATTGAAGACAAACTGGATAGAAATAACTGCCCAATGTGGTCTACATGATGATGCATGTTCTTGTGTCAAAGGGAGTTTGTAATGTTGTACATGGCATTGATGTATGAGTGCTACTTATGTACTTAACATGTATCCTACCAAAGCCTTGCAATCTATGAAGTATGGCATGATAAGAAGCCATCTACTGATCACATGCTCATTTTTTATTGTTTAGCTTGATGCTTTAGTGCCACAAACGCAGCACAAAAAATTGGATGATAAGGCTTTCAAATGCATTTTTGTTGGTTACAATCATGAAAGCAAAGGTTACAAGTTATACCATCCGCAAACAAAATGTATCTTGGTTTCATGAGATGTTGTATTTGTGGAAGATTTTGTTCAGTCTTTGTTATCATGTACTAGACACAATAATGTATGCTCAAATGATATATATGAAACATTGGGAACTTAAATGTAAGTTCGAATGAGGCACATGTACGCCTATGGCAATTTCAAAAACGTTATGGATCAACCTATCACTGATGTAGATGTACATGATGTACTTGATGTGGAAAGGGTTCAAAATTATGAAGCTAGAGGTATGCCAAAATGGTTGGTGCATGCTTTGCGTGATGGTAAATTGGATGCATCTATGTCTAGTCGTACTCATTTAGGTTCTTTCGATGCATCATATGTGTCACATTGTTATGATTTGGCTATTTCTAGTTTATGTAATGAGGATGAATTTTTTTCTTTTGATGAAGCAAGTAATTCAAAAAATTGGGTGGGTGCAATGAAAACATAATATGATGCACTCATAGAGAATTTTATGCGATTTTCCTCTACGAAAAAAGGCTAGTAGTACAAAGCGGGTTAAAAGCTGAAACATAAGCCGGACGGTGAAATTGATTATTTCTACAAGGTTAGACTTGTTGCAAAACGTTGATGCACAAAAAAACAGCACATTGACTATGAAAAGAATTTTGCTCCCACTTGTCGTATGACTATTGTTCATTTTCTATGTGCATTGGTACCTCATTTTGGATGGAATGTACACCAATTAGACATTGTTATTGCTTTCTTCAATAGTGAAATATTTAAGGCAGTATATGTAACACTTGTCGTATGACTATTGTTCATTTTCTTTGTGCATTGGTACCTCATTTTGGATGGAATGTACACCAATTAAAAGAATTTTGCTCCCACTTGTCGTATGACTATTGTTCATTTTCTATGTTCATTGGTACCTCATTTTGGATGGAATGTACACCAATTAAAAGAATTTTGCTCCCACTTGTCGTATGACTATTGTTCATTTTCTATGTGCATTGGTACCTCATTTTGGATGGAATGTACACCAATTAGACATTGTTATTGCTTTCTTCAATAGTGAAATATTTAAGGCAGTATATGTAACACAGCCTCGTGGTTTTGTCAAGAAAGGACAAGAAACAAAAGTGTGCAAATGCAAGAAAGCTTTGTATGGGTTGAAACACTCCTCTCATGCTTGGTATGTGTCACAAACAAGAGCACATAACAATATAAAATATACTCAGATAAATAGAATTTTTCACTTAATACTGAAGCCAGAGGATATAGAGAGAAATGGAGGGAGCAAAAGATAGAGTGAGAAGACCAACATTGTACTAGGGACAAGAGGACGGGCGCCCCCTTCCCCCCGGTAATAGTATCTTTATTACTGAGGAGAAGTCTATACAAGCACTTAAACTGACGTATTTTCACGTTCATTCTAGAATCAGACTCGATGGTTCTTGGAAACCTTAGCTTCCTATTCCTAAGGAAAAACCCTATTTTAAGGAACTTCCGTTCCTTATTTTGAATCCTCGAGAATCAACGCTCTCGCCTCTAGATCACCTTCCAGACTCGCACCATGGCATCCCTACAACTCTTTTTAGACTCTATTCCAATAGTCCTTCTTCCTGCATAATAACTCTGCTTTCTTACATCCAAAGTCCTTCCTTGGGAATCTCAACTTCTGGATCACAACTCAAGAGTCTATATCTCTCCAATCCGTGGATCTACTCCCAAGCTCAGGGTGTGAAACCCTTGGGCTGATTTGGAGAGCGCTTTTCTCCTGCAAAGGCTCATGCCTTCCTCTGCTCCTACTCCCTCGCGAAGAAGAAGTACACCTGCAAACAAATGCTCAGAGATCATAACATGAAAAACGTTACCTTCGGAGTCTCAACAATCAAAACGCGACTCGGTTCTCGAAAAGCAACTCCCCGGAAGATATCTCTACATAGAGAATCTTATCTTCCAATCCTACACACATAAGAGGCACGCTCTTGAGTTTCTTCTCGTAAATTAGTCCTAGCTACGACGTTTATGGGCTAGAAACAGAGAAAATCAGTAGCTTGTCGTGATGGAACTCTTTTTGTAGGCACTTCTTTGCAATGGAATTGGCCTACTCGATCCCGACGACAACCGGTATACTCAGGACAGCCAAGGGTAGCATCGGTGGCATCATCTTTCCGGTAAAAGTTTGCAGCACCCTTCCTTTGTTCCTAGTGATGGACTTTTTCTTGCTTCTCCAAGGCGACAGAGTGTTCTTGCTAGTGCTAGCTGGTTTGTGTGTGAGTGAGGGGGCGTCTTGTGTGCTTTTGTAGGCCTCGGATGTCGGTTAGAATAGAGGTAATGGGGGCCCCACAGAAAAGAAGAGAGAGGAGGGTCACTGGATGCCAAGAAAAGCAAGGAGAAAAGGACACCCAGCTCTTTTTGTCTTATTTTTGCGGATGGTTTCCCACTTATTAAGTGGACTGCCGGTCAATCTTTTTAAAAAAAGGTCTAAACATATCCAAGAACTCAATAAACCTTATGAGCTGAAACCCATGCTTGCACCACACTTCCCAGGCGTCCCTGGATGCAACCACATGCACAGATGCAATGCAAACATAAACCTCTTTATGGAAAAGCGTCTCCTTTCCCAAAAAGCAACCCACTTTCTTAGAAAGCATCTATTTTTTTTCAAAGTTTCCTCCAAACCCATCTTCATTCAAGTACTTGCTCATCCTTGTGCACAATTCTAACAAAATTTGGAATTTCCTCTCGATTATGGAATATTCCCTTTTTGATGTCCCCGTCACCGACCTTGTGACGCATCAGGAATGTGCATCACCTAGTCCTTTCCTACTGAACTTATGGTACAATCTCCTTCGAGATTCTCTATGTCACCCATCCTATGATGCATCAGAGATGTCCATTCGCAGATGGTCAAATACTTCTTCCAAATGTTCACTATCACCCATCCGATGAGACGCATCAAAAGTAGTTGTTGTTGGTGGCCTTACAGATATTCCCGTTCACAGTGCTCCCTCTATTTATCTGAATGACGGACTAGAAATATTTGTACTCGGGTGTCTCCAATGAGAAAAACCCTCTCACTTAAAATTCCAATAATTCATTAATAATTATTTTTCTTGGTGTTCCGAGCAAGAAAACCCTCTCACTTATAAATCCAATAATTCATTTCGAATTTATTTTTTTCTATCAGATGAAGCCAATTTAGCAACATCCCTCTCACTTATAAACAGTTGTCCTCAACTATAGAGATGCAACTGAACTACCCGGGGAGAAACCGAGAAAATACCAAATCTTGGTCAATGGTGAATTGAGCTAATCTTTTCTCAAACAGAAATTAGAAATTCAATCAAACAAAAATTGAATAATTCCATACTTACCTTACCGGTTTATGTCCTATCTCTAGCGTTAGAGGTTTTTTTGAGCCACGGGGAGCGCTGATACATGATCATTTTGCACTTCAAATGTTTGCCAATGTTTGCTATTTTATATGCTACATTGACGATACTCTCACTTTATTTTCCATGAGGAGTTCTTTTTGACAGGCAATGAAGATGCCGAACCTATTATCATCATGCTTAAAGAGAAGAAAACCTGAAGACGTTCAACTCAACGACATCAACATGATCGTGCACATGGCAGAAAGAACAAAGAGAGCATGAGAAGAGGAAAGTACCACCCATTTCTTCATTGTCAGGTGTTTTGAGAAGGAATCTATGAGCATCATTGTGTATGTGCGTGTGTGTGTGTGTGTGGGGGGGGGGGGGGGGGGGGGGGGGGTCAGAGATAAAGAGAAAGAGCTTTTGCTCTCTTTGTTTTGCTTGAATTAAAAAAGGAAAGCTTGAGATTTCTTTGAGGAGAATAGCCTTAGATTCAAGAGAGAAAAGGAGGGTGACCTGCCTTCAAGCTGAATCGGCACAGGAAAAAATGATAGAGGTCACTACCTCATGGGAGCCAAGAGCGGAAAGTTGGTGTGTGAACCCACACGTGTGGATATTTTTTAGATTATCATAATTGTTATTTTATTTCATTTTTTTCTTCGAATGCTCGAAGTGACGAGAGGGTGGCGGGATGGATGAGGCGGGGGTGTCCATTGGAGGGCACTACCGGTTGCAGAGGGGCAAAAAGAGAACTGGGAGGGGTGGGGTTTTGTGAGCCAGTCCGGACAGACCGAAGGGCAGTGCATGAGAGGGGGGTGTGCTTCCTTGTTAAGGAGGAGCGAGAACTAGGAGGAGAGCGAGGGTTGCAAAGGGGCATGCCATGAAAGGGGCGGAGCCGGTGTGAGAAAGGGGCGTCATGCTAGGGGTGGCCTGAGTAAGCGGGTGATGAGATCACAGGGGACCATGCTGAGGGATGAGAGAGTCACCAGAGAGGGAGGTGGCCATGAAATGCAAGGAAGAGCGAGAGGCTGATATGTATGAGCCGGCGGGGGGGGGGTTCTCCTGTAGGGATCAAAGAGAGAGAGAGTTCCCAATGTTGAAAGCAAAGGAGGCCGTGCAAAACCGAACACTAGGGGGTGCAAGCCATCTACGATGATGCCATGCAGAGCACCGTAGCGAGAAGAAGTAGAAGGAGAGGAGAGCAACCCTTCTCTGCTGCAAGTCATCGAGAGGAAAGAGATTCAAATAAAACCACGAGAAAATATTTTATTCAACCCACTCTAGGGGGGCTCCTTATAGGAGAAGAAGAGCTAGAGAGAGATTCTCTCTAAGCGGGGGCGAGAAAGAGAGATAGAGCTGCCTAGCGGGTAGATGCTTAGAGAGAGAGGCGAAGAGGAAAGAGAGAAGGCCCTTGAAGGCTATCCAGAGCGTGAAGAGAGAGAGAGAGAGAGAGAGAGAGAGAGAAAAATATTCAATGTAAGGGGAGTGAGAGAGAGAGAAAGAGGGCACTTGCCCAGGTTGCACGTTGAGAGAAAGGGGATAAGAGAGAGTCGAGAGTAAGCGAATTGCAAACTGCGCTTCCCTATAGGGTGTAAATCAAGTTAAAGCGCTGCCCTATAGGGTGTAAGCCTTGAATCGTTGCCATTGCAAAGTTTGAAGCCAACGAAGCTGTGCGCTCCTTGCCGCACTGTCGAAGCAAGGGACTTGCCTAACACTGTGTGCGAGCCACAGACGGCTCCAAGCACACAACTAGCTTAACTAGTAAGCTCAAAAGAGGGCAATGGTGTGTCACTCACTGCTCTATGCTCCTGCCGTGGAGGATTCCTCGCCGCGAAGAAGAAGGAGACTCCGCTACGTCGCGCTCAACCGCTTCACCGCCGTCGTGCCGTCGCAATGCTCGATCGCTCACTCTCTCTCTCTCTCTCTCTCTCTCTCTCTCTCTCTCACACACACACACACACACACACACACACACACACATACACACACACAAGGAGGTGAAGAAGAAGAAGATGGAGATGGAGATGGAGCAAGAGCACTCTTCTATTGCACAAATGAGAGAATGAGTGAATTTTAGGTTTAGTTGGCTTTTATATGAGCTCACTCCATTCACACTTGGGCGCCCATGCTTAGCCAACTAATCCCTTGAATGTCCCAGTTAGAGTGCGCCTCTCATTGGCGATCACTCACTCTTACCCTTTTCCTATTGGACCGACAAGCCCGGTACCTGACTCTACCAAATAAATAATACAATGTCCACCGTAGGTTACAACGTCCGTCTCGTAGGTGATAGGGTGTCCGTGAGCCGTGAGGGTTAACATGCCCCCCTTCCTGATGTAGATTCCGTCCTCGGAAGCTATTGAGTTGAAGCTCGTTGATCGAGGTGGAAGAGCATTTGAGATGAATGTCCTTAGCCTTCATTAGTCACTGCAAAATCAAACAACATTGCACTGTAATTGCATTTTCATAAGCGATCAAAAAGCATATGCAATTTTAGGCAGACAATTGATTGGTAACAGAATTTTAAACAATTTGTTAGCAATAAGCATTAAATTGCAATGTAATCAAATGCATAAACAGATGTAAAGGTAAAAAATTAAACAAGTCTGGGGTCGCTAATTTAATGGTCGAAATGCACTAGAGATCGACTATTAATACCATGGGTAAGCTTCTTAATTTTCTCTGGTTAATTAAGTTGTTTAATCGCGAGAGCCAAGTATTTCATGTTCGAGGGCTGACTAGAGGCTATACCTAGAGGACCTTGTAGTTAAGCTACGATAAAAGGAATTTCTCATGAAATCATCGCCTGACTGATTACCTTTTCTTTGACCCCCCAAAGTGTTTTCACAATGATTCAATTTGATGTGTGTGCTTATTTTGTATGCCTTGGGTTTTTTGCTTTTCAAGAAAAAGCGCCCACACTGGGAACCTCTAGGGCTCTAGTACCATAGGCAATACATGTGAGTGAAGTACCAAATCAAGCTGAGATTTCTCTTACAGCTTAAGATTTTACATTGTGGCACTTTGATTTTTTGTTTGTTCATTTTCAGCATTTTAATTTTGTAACTTTGGGGGGTCATATAACACTGATACACCTCCCCAGGCTCATCACACTAGTAAACTCCCTTTATAATACTTAAGCGAAAGGTCAATAGGGTCAAGCCCACTAGAAATCCCTAGTACATTTCACACAATGCTGCCTAAATCGGATTAAGAACCTAAGTAACCATTGATTATTAGGAAGGCATTCCCCATGGTATTAAGAGAAGATCTCTAACACCTAACTTGGTCAAACTAGCTTAGTCGGACTGGTTGATTTTTAAACCTAGACAAGTGATTATGACAAAAAATTACATTGAATTAAATGTTTGTTACTAAGAAAATGTGTTGGATATTATCCTACCAATCACAATCAAAGCAAACAATCATAGATGCAAAAAAGATAAGGGGCAATGCTAATGGACAAGAAACACCTGTTTGTGTCGATGGTCGCGCTTGATTTGAAGAGTGAGTCGAGATAAAGATTTCATGAAGGTCCAAATCCTATCAATAGCAACACGCTCCTGTACACACTAGGAAACAAAAGGAATACCTCCAGGAGGCACATTAGTGGGAAAAGGTGTTGGGGTATAAAGCCCAATGTGGTCGCCCAGGTAAGTGGGCAGGCCGCCAGGTATGTACACATATTCTTTTGTAAAAACCTAATAAGAACTCGTTATGCTCTATACATTACAGTAGAGCGAGTTCACCACATCGTCGTGCTCTTCTTCTCGCACTCTCTCTCGCGTCGCACTTCCGCTCGTACTCTTTCAACTGGTATCAGAGCTCAGATCGAGGCTCGGGGCAGCACTGCAGGAGGCTAGAGTCACCAGCTCAGATTGGAGTGAAATTCGACAGGCGAAGACACGGCCCCAAAATATTGTGGAAAAGCCCGAAGGCTTTGGTGTGCTCAGAATTTCATTCTGAGGTCATCTCGGTCACTGTTCGGCTTCGACAAAGGTCTGCGCAGGCCATTTTCGACTACGTGGTCTCGGTGGGTGCAGATCCGACTCTACAAATTTGGGGTTTTCGGCCTACGACTGCAGGTGCTGAGGATATCGACACTCCCAAAGTGTTGATTTGTGGCTGTCTACACATCGAAGGACGGCTCACAGTTCTTGGAGGCGTGTCACATACGACACGGGCGCATCTACACACAGTCTGTAGGCGACATCCACTAGTTCATCAGGTAGCTTGTGTTTGCTGCTTGATATTCCAGATTTCATCCTGACATTGCAGTTACTTCCACATGGGATGTATTGTCAGAGATGATGTATGTCTGTTGAGGGTTTGATGGCTGCGAGTCACGCAGCAAACAACCGCCGCAGCGGTTACAACATACAGTGGGAAATTTTTGGATGTATGACTTTGTGGGAAGTCTATGTACTGTCAGATTTACTGCAGCCTTTGTTGAGGGTCGAGTGAGGTTTTATTGAGCTAGGGGATTCTCGAATGTTGAGGTCCTTTCGGTGATACAGGTCTTGGAGCGATCCCTCGAGCACCCTTAGATAGGCAGCTAGGATGTATTGACTGTGAGTTAGACGGTTGGGATTGCATCTTTGCTTTACTGCCGTTGAGGCATTGTCGCAATCTATGCTTACAGGACAGTGACAGGACAGTCAGAGACAGTACAGGTGCAGGACAGGTTTACCCGCAGCTTACAGTGTCAGAGAGACAGTGGTTTTTTGAGCTGTTTTTGGTCTGTTTTTTGAGTACACCAGAGCCATTTTACAAAGGAGACTCTGCCAAAATTTATGCAGAATCTGAAGCTTTCTTGGTTCATTTGACAGGTTGATATTGGTTCAGAGGTCAGTTTACAGGGGAAACTCTGCCGAATTTTTCCCAGGAAAGTAAACTACTGTGAAGCGTAGCTATGGCTGGATCACAAGACACTGCTCTTTACAATATCAAGAAGCTGGATGGAACCAATTTCCCATTGTGGAAGAAGCAGATTTGGCACGTGTTGGTACAAAAGAAGCACATAAAACCTATAAAGCTCGAGGGGATAAAACCTGAAGATATGGACGAAGATGAATGGAGCGAAATGGATGAATTGGCACTTTCTACCATTATGCTGACTTTGGCAGAAAGCGTTTACTTCAATGTAGCAGACGAGATGTCGGCTTATCAAGCATGGCCAAAGCTAAGTGATCTTTATGAGAAGCAGAGTGCAGCTTCACAGGTATACTGGCTTAAGAAGCTTGTTGACTTGAAGATGAAAGAAGGGACACCTATGTCCAATCATCTGAATGAATTCAACACAATCTATAGTTAGTTGTCAGCTCAAGGTGTCAAGTTTGATGAACCTGTTAGAGCTATGTTCCTGTTGATCACATTGCCGGAAAGTTGGGACACTTTTCGCACAGCATTGAGTAATTCTGCACCTCCAGATGGTTTGAACATAGCAGGTGTAGAAGGAAGTCTGCTTACTGAAGAAACCAATAGAAATACAATGGACAAAGGCAAAGAAACAGCCTTAGTTGTCAGGGGAAGGACCAAAGAAAAGTACAAAGGTGGAAAGAGGAATCAGTCTCGTAGCAAGTCCCGCAGTGCTAAAGGCAAGAGTGACATAGAATGCTACCATTGTGGCAAGAAGGGTCACATGAAAAGAGACTGCAGAGAATGGAAAGCAGAAAAAGGCAAAGAGAAAGCTGAAGACCATGGTGAGAAGAACAAGTCCTCAGTGAAGATTCAATAAATAAATGTGACAAACACTGTTGCAGAGGATGACAGTCTAGTGTCAGGAGACATCTACTTCTTGAAGAATACAATGGACTCAGCTCTTCTTACAGCATCTGATGGAAATGCACTGAGTGACTGGATTATAGACTCAGGGGCATCACTTCATGTGTCTCCAAACAAGGAGTGGTTTACCTCTTATGTGACCACTAAAGATCATGTTCGGCTAGTCAATGGGCAAACATGTGAGATCTTAGGTGTTGGAGATGTTCAATTGAAGTTTTAGAATGGCTCTTCTTTCACGCTGAAGAATGTGAGACATGTTCCCGCAATTACAAAGAGCTTGATCAGCACAAGTTTACTTGATGATGCTGGCTACGTCACCACTTTTGGACAGAACATGTGGAAGATATCCAAGGGTTCTATGACAGTAGCACATGGAGTAAAGTCTGGAGGACTTTACATGATTTATGTATCAAATGTCTCTAAAAATGTAATCAATGTAACCGAGCAGCCGAACGTTTCTTTGTGGCATAGCCAGTTAGGACATATGTCCAAGAAGGGAATGGAAATCTTGTCTCGTTCTGGTTATTTGCCTGGCTTTTCATTTAATGATTTTGAATTTTGTGAACATTGTCTGTATGGTAAGCAAACACAGCAGCCACATAAGCATAGAAGCAGTAGAAGAGATACACAGTTGGCACTTGTTCATAGTGATTTGTGTGGACCTATGCCTAACCTATCTCTAGGGGGAGCTTCTTACTTTATGACATTTATAGATGATTACTCGAGGAAAGTATGGGTTTACTTTCTCAAGCACAAGGATGAAGCGTTTAGTGTTTTCAAAACGTTTGTGACACTTGTGGAGAATCAGAGTAGCAAGAAGCTTAAATGCTTACGCACTGACAATGGTGGAGAGTATGTTTCAAAGGCCTTTCAAGACTTTTGTGAGTCAAAAGGTATAAAACATGAACTTACTGCTCCTTACATCCTCCTCAAAATGGTGTTGCTGAGAGGATGAATAGGACCATACAAGAGAAGGTCAGAAGTATGTTGTCTAATGCACAACTGCCAAATGGGTTTTGGGCTGAAGCTGTATCAACAGTTGTTCATCTTGTAAATAGATCTCCTAGCAAGGTTTTGTAGAAGGATTCAGTGCCAGAGATGGTATGGTCAGGCAAGGTGCCCTCATACAAGCATCTCAGAGTCTTTGGCTGTGAGGCATATACTCACGTTCCAAAGGAATTCAGGAACAAACTTGAACCAAAGAGTAGAAAGTGCATCTTTCTAGGCTATGGTAATTCTGGTGAGATGGGGTACAGACTTTGGGATCCCGAATCCAGAAAGGTTGTCCGCAGCAATGATGTTCACTTTAATGAATCCAAATATCATTCTAAACCAGAGAGGGTTGAGGAGATTAGAAGAGTTGTCTTCCAAGAAGATGGACCTGCACGTGCAAGACAAAGTGTCAGGGCTCAAGAGGAGCAAGGACAGGATAGATTGGAACCACAGGTTGTGGCTGAGCCTGAGCCACCTATTATGCGTAGATCTGGACGTGTCATGCGACCTCCTGATAGGTTTGTTCCATCTATGAACTATGTCATGTTGACTGATTGCAATGAGCCTTCATGTTACAAGGAAGCAGTGCAAATGAAGGACTCCGGGAATTGGCAATTGGCCATGCAGTCAGAGATGACAGCTTTGCATAAAAACCAGACATGGAAGCTAGTAAAATTACCACGGGGCAAAAAGGCTCTACCTTGTAAATGGGTTTACAGGTATAAGATCATCACTCATGATAGTCAGCCAAAGTACAAAGCAAGGCTTGTTGCCAAGGACTTTAAGCAAGAACAAGGAATTGACTTTGATGAAGTCTTCTCTCCGGTGGTCAAGATGACTACATTGAGATGCTTTCTTGCATTGGTTGCCATATTAGATTTGGTGTTGCACCAAATGGATGTCAAGACAGCGTTCTTGCATGGTGATTTAGATGTGGAAATTTACATGCAGCAGCCAGAAGGGTTTGTTGAGAAAGGCAAGGAAGATTGGGTATGCCAGTTGTTAAAGAGTCTTTATGGCTTAAAACAATCACCGAGGGCATGGTACCATAAATTCCACAAGTTTATGCTTTCTCAAGGCTACAAACGTAGTGAGTTCGATCAATGTCTATATACAAAGAAGACTAAGGATGGCAGTTGGTTGATCCTTATTTTGTATGTGGATGACATGTTGATTGCTGGCAAGCACTTGGAAGAAATTTCATCTTTGAAGTCAAAGATGGCAAAATCGTTTGACATGAAAGACATGGGTGAGGCAAGTCATATACTTGGTATGCGCATTGAGAGAGACAGATCAAAGAAGTTGATTTGGTTATCTCAAACAGAGTATATTGACAAGGTTTTGCAACGTTTCAATATGGAGAAGGGAAAGGCACTGAGTGTTCCATTGCCACCATATGTGAAACTTAGCGAACAAGATTGTCCTGTGTCTGAGGAAGAACAGGCTGAAATAGATAAGATTCCATATGCGTCTGCAGTGGGTAGTTTGATGTATGCAATGATTGCTACTCGCCCAGACATTGCATTTGCAGTGGGAGTAGTAAGTCGATACATGTCAAACCTAGGCAAGAAACATTGGGAGGCAGTGAAAGGAATATTGAGATACCTGAAAGCTACAAAGAGTATGCGTATATGCTATGGGAGTCAGGAGCTAAGTGTAAAGGGTTTTACAGACTCAGATTATGCAGGTGACTTAGACAACCGAAGGTCTACGTCAGGGTATGTCTTTACATTGGCTGGTGGAGCAGTATCATGGCGTTCTAGATTACAAGATTGTGTTACTCAGTTTACTACAGAGGCTGAATATGTTGCAGCATCAGATGCATGCAAAGAATCAATTTGGCTTAATCGACTAGTAACAGATTTGGGAATCAAAGAAGAGATGTCTGTGTTATATTGTGATAGTCAAAGTGCTATACAATGGGCTCGCAATCCAGTTTATCACTCAAAGACAAAGCATGTGGATGTGAAGTATCATTTCATCAGGGAAATGCTCGAGGATAAGCAACTTCAGCTTGTCAAAGTTCACACCACAGAAAATCCTGCTGATCTACTTACAAAAGGACTTCCCTCTGAGAGCTTTGCGCATTTTCGCAAGCAGTTAGGTGTAGGGTAGTACATCACTTCTCTACATCTCTTGTGTATTAGCTTGTATAGTAGCTTCTCTCACACTTAAAGTACCACATTGGACTTTAAGTGGGAGGTTGTTGGGGTATAAAGCCCAATGTGGTCGCCCAGGTAAGTGGGCGGACCGCCAGGTATGTACACATATTCTTTTGTAAAAACCTAATAAGAACTCACTATGCTCTATACATTACAGTAGAGTGAGTTCACCATAGCGTCGTGCTCTTCTTCTCGCACTCTCTCTCGCGTCGCACTTCCACTCGTACTCTTTCAAAAGGTACCAACACTTATTGAACACAACAAAAAACATAAGGAACCCTAACCTAATTTTTTGCAGTCCCCTAGGGAGTCAAGGGAATAGGATATTGTAGAGGTTGGGGGGAAACCCTAAGGCTAAACCCCTATCCTTGTCGTCGAGATAAACAAAGTCATCATCCATGAGACCATATGTGCCATCCGTGTAGTCCTGTAAATTTTCTTCTTCATCATAGGTGCCCATGTTTACTAAGAAGGTCACTAGACGCCTATAGTCATCTTGGTCAAAAGTGTAGGCTTGTGCAATGGGAGAAACGCTCTCTACTAAGTATGGATCAGACGTGGTCAAGAGACGTATCAGCCATTCCAACTCCTCAAAATTCCTCTCATATGTTAGCGTACCTATCAAATCCCATTCACATGCAAGCACTGGAAAGACCATGTGAAATATTTGTGAAAAGTAATGAGGGTACCTCTCACCCAAGGCAGGAGTGGATGACTCTAGCGTACTAGCCATATCTGTACACGCAAATAGATGATGGTTAGAGTGCAAATATTACAAGGGTCGTGTTCTTGTGCATAATTTGTTTTTATGATTTGTGTTATGGCTCTTGCTCTTTTACTTTTTTATCTTGTTTTTGTGAGTATAAGGCTTTATATATACATTCCCTAAGATTGGAGATTAAGAGGTCGGGGAGAAAGGTTGAGAGGGAAGCAAGTGAATAATGGATGTCCCCAAACACTCCCCCCTTCCTTGGGTAGATCATATCGTTTGAAATGATGTCGTCACCCTAAGATCATCTCAAATGACATAGGATGCTTGGAAAAATCCATAATAATGAAAGTCTGCCTTACCTTGTGTCCCAAGACCTTGATCCTGAGATCCTTTAGCATTCCAATAGGCGTAACAATAGATCCATTAGCCATTTTTACCACTACGCTTGTGGCTTCAAGGTGAGGTCTCCCCATAGACTCCCAACAACTCTTTGTCACCATGCTGACTCCCGCACCACCGTCAAGGACCCCCTTTACAGTTAATCCTTTAGTAGTGATTGGTAGAGTAGCATTAGATTCATCACCTTCAAAGTATTGCCCCAACTTGTTAACGAGTATTTCAATTACAGATTCATGTCCCGCTAGGTCAGATGGTGGTGCTAAATGTTCCTCATCATTCATCACCGAGTAAGGTTTGTTCATATGTGCAAACTGTGGTAATCCGGCCTGTAATTCTCCATTGAGAAGCGCTCGCAATGCTAGGAATAATTCTGGATCTCCGTATAACTTAGATATGATAGTCGTACGCGTTTCTGAGGACATGAAATCCATCAACTTGGCAACATTTAATGGCATCTTGTGGGACGTAGGACCCTGACAAGAGAATGGTGAAGATGGAATCTCCACTTCCTCAAGGGGGTCGGGCATTCCCTCATTGAACATTCTCTCTAGTAGGAAAGGTGTGTGTCCACTTTCAGATGTCCTACCCTCACTCTCTTCCCGAATGATACTGGGTATAGCTAACGGCCTGTAGTTCTTGTGAGGTTGAACTTGTGTGGGAAACACTGTGTCCGACATCTGGATATGTTTGGGTTTAGGTTCTAATTTTCGTTGAGTTTCTTCCACCAAACCCCTCAGTTGTTGGACTCGTTCAATTTCCACTGTTGGGTTTGGATAGGTTCCAATCTTTCTCTTGCAATCCTCATTTTTTGTCTCTCGTGGCTTATCTTGGGGGTTCGCAAGTGGGTGGTTTAACTTTAAATACTCTTTTGGTGTTCATTGTAATTCCCTCTCGTGATCCTCCTCACTGGCTTTTTCCTTTGTAGTAACAGTTTTGGTCTTCGTGGTCTCTATCGAATCTGAGTCATCCTCAGGGTCATTCATATACACGGGATCCTCTCCTGTCCCTATGTTAGTCTTTGAACTAGGTTTTGAGCTAGAAGCATTAAGGGATTTCTTTCTTCGTGTTTTCTTCTTTCTCGCTCGGCCAATGGATGCAGCATCTCTCTCTTTGAGGATGTAAATTTGCTTTTGGAGCATCGACCGTGTGAGTGCATTCACTGGTGCTATGTTTATAGTTGGTGGTGTCCCATCAACAATCTCTATTATGTTCAATGTTGTGATTTTCGGTGCGTTTGGATTGTTAGGACACTGTGCGATCAAATGATCTATGCCACAACGATTACAAGTGAGTATTGGCATTGCCAATGCACTCCCTTGACTTGTTTGCATTAGTGCGGCAGTCTTTTGCATTCTAATGGGGCACTCAGCTACTCGATGTGGTCCACCACATTCGTAGCACTGAAGAGGTGGTCTCCTGGCAAAACTATTAATGTTTTGGCCTCTTGCTGCTAGCGCAGTAGCTTGATATACCGGCTTGATTTGTCCCCAATGGTCTTCCATATAGTACATGGGACACTCCTCAAGCATGTCGACTCCATAGGTGATACTAGAGTCTATGTCCTCTTCGCAATCTACATAAGTACTAGATGACTCGCAACCTATTTGGTTCATAGGTGTAACTCTTGGATGAGGGGGTTGCGGTCCTAGCACTGGAGGTGGCAACGGTATGGTTTGGACCACATTTTGGGTTCTAGGGACCATGTGCTGTAATGGCAACTGTTGCTCCATGGGTGGGGTAGGCATCAATGCAGGAACTCGAGGTGAGTCTGCCCAAGCTATAGGCGGTCTATTTTCCATGATGCGTTTAAGCATTAGGCAATCCTTCGCTTGATGGCCATACCTACCACACGCGTTACAAGTCCGGTTAAACTTTACTCTGAAAGTAGGGCATTCACTCGTAGTATGTGGGCCCAAGCAAATTGAGCACCATTGTTGCTCCCTTCTTGGATACATATGAGTGTTTTCTGGAGCACGATTACCCCTAAGGCTTTCTTGGATGGCCTTGGTGAGATCTGCCAAAGTCATCTTAGATATCATTCGCTCTTTCACGATTGGCTTTATCTTCATTGGCTCATGCCCTGACGCTTGTGAGCTACTAGACTTCGGCTCGGCGGACACTCTTTCTCCTGCAATCATTAAATTATCCTCCAATTGGATTGCATTCATGGTGACTGCTTCCCAAGTAGTGATACCTCTAATGACTAGGCCATTATAGATACTTTCATGTCGTAGTCCCCTAATGAATCTATCGAGCAATTGGTTGTTGTTGAATCGCTCGTTTGGATTGCATCGAGAATTCAAATTCTTTAGGCGACTAATGAAGTCTCTCACGGATTCACCTTCTTCTCGTTGGGCTTTCTGGACCTGAGAGGCTACACCCCAAAGTACTCCCTCTCGTATGTATTCTTTTAAGAACAGTCTCCTAAGAGTAGAGTAGATCGTTTTCTCTTCTACTCTTAAGGTTCTATACCAATCTCCAGCCTTTCCGCTTAGGGTCAAACTCAAAGCCTTACACTTATGTAGCTCATTGTGCTCTTCCAAGGAATCGCACACATGTTCAAAGACTTCCATATGCTTTCTAGCATCTCCGTCTCCACTGAATTTCTGTGTGAGCTTAGCTACTTGAACTGCTTTGCTCCTAGGCTCTCTATCAGGTGCACTACGCATGTTTTCCGCAATAGAGCGACCGATAGTTTGAGCAAATGCTGCCAAATCTCCTATTTGAGCAGGTATAATGGGTGTATGTGCTCCTGGAACCACATGTGAGATGGGAGTTGGCCTTGGCCTTGGCATACGCGCGGCTCTTGGGTCCCATATTTCGTATGGTGGTGTACCAGACGGTGGTCCAAAGTTTACAGGCGTGGCCCTAGGCATAGGGGGTGCCTGATATGGCATGTTATTATTAAATGGCATGGCTCCACTTGTATAAGAGCTTGGATAATGCCATTGTGGATTGTAAGCTCTTGGAATAATCGAAGGTGTAGGAGATACATGAGGCTGAGGTACGACAGGTGTACACGATTGATACATACATGTAGGTATAGTTGGGGGCACTGTGCTACTAGGCATCGGCGCAGTGTTAACAAATGAACTCCATGGTGTACTTCTTGTCATGCTCACCACTGGGATATGCATGGTAGCCGTAGTGTCATAAAGAGAAAGATGAGCTAGATCTGGGAAGGTAAAGCTGCCACTTGTGGGCTCATATTGTACTGAGGCTCCTGGCGAAACAACATATGGAGGATCAATGGGGCTCACTGAGGGAGTCTCCATTTGTGATAGGGTTGGTTGGTTGGCCTTTCCCGTATCCAAGAATATCATTAGGCCTGTTGAAGGCATGTTGATCCCTGTGTTCCGTCTTTCTAACTTGACAATCCTATGGAGGACATCGCAGACTTTCTGTTGTTGCTCATCTATGCTAGTAGCACCCGATGTGGATTGTAGAACATCTAACCAACCCACATGATAGGTGTGTCCTGTGTACCGATCAGTTAAAGCTTCTGCTTGTAGGTCATACTCCCAATTTTTGTTTAGGAATATCCCATCTAGGCCTGGCGTGCTGGAGGTTTCCCTCAAAGTGGAAGCATTATTGCTCCCCATCGCTTGCCCCTCCGTGACTGCTACCTTGGGAGCACTCGGTTGCTCGGCTGGCATGATTGTTGTCATAGGAGCCTTTGCTTTCAGGGCTCGACTTTGTTCTAGCCTTCGTAGGTTCTCAATTTCCCTCTCCCTTGTTGCTTGCATATAGCGTTCGATCTCTTGTACTTCGGCAAGACTCCTACCATCGGGTAGTAAAACCTCAGAGGGAGATAGTCCTAAAGGATCATGAGGTGCAGTGGATGGAACATTCACATGCACACTCTCAAGAATCATAGGGTCTATTTTAGGCATGAATGACGAATTTACTTCCCCACTCCCTTCATTTATTTCATTAACCGCATGTTCAGAGCGAGTAGCTCTATTAAGGGTCTCTTTTAAGTGGCTAAACACGCTGGACCCGGGCCGTGGGCCCATGGCATGCATGTCTTGACTTGAACTATCAGGGTTTGGTGTAGGATACCCCTCCATGACTTCGTAGTCAAAGGAAGAATCACTAGACGCGATATGAGGATCTTGGGTCGCGCTACCTTGAGTCCCGGCCGAAGGTCCAGAACCTAGGGTGGAGGAATAATGGGTGCTCGCGTAAATGGAGGCACTACCAATATGCTCGTGCTCTAACACTCGTCCAGAGCATAGGTTCATATGACTTGGATCCCCTAGAAGTGTTAGTGAGTGCCCGTGAAGGCTGCTCACCTAGTAATTTTGGGTGCTTTGCAACCCAAGTCTTTTCTTATTTATTTATTTTTTGATTTTTGGTCCTTTTTTTCTGACCCAGCTATAGAATAGAAGGTATGATAGCTCAAAACGAGCGTCTCGGTCAGAGGGACGTGCCGTGCTTTACAGCCCTCCGTTTGGTCACTTTATGCCCTCGGAATCCCTAAAACCGTCAATTTCTAGTAGGGAACTAGGCCCAAATTAGAAAGTCTAAGGGTGTAAGTGGGAAGAGAAGGGAGGAGAGTGGAGGACTTGCCCCACATGCTCTCATTCCCTCTTGAGGGGTAGGGTATATATATAAGAGTGAGTCTAGTACGATCCCGATCAAAATTTTAGTGTAGCCCCCTCAGTCACTCACGCTCAAGTATTTTCGGTTTTTTTTTTTTTTTTGAGGTGACGACCGTGCGCGGTTTAGGTGACCCTTTCTTGGCCACACACACTGTCAACACCTACCTAACCTCTCTGTCAACAGCTCACAGACAGCTCACTACCTTATCTGCTTACTAACAGTGCTGCTGACCACTAACTAATCTGTTAACCACTCTGCTAACTGCTTACTGACAGTGGGCTAACTGTCCACCTACTTTCTCTCTCACTACCTTACTGTGCAAAGACTGTGTGCAGGCAAACCTTGACAGAAAACTGTGTACAGACAGTGTGCAAACAGAAATTGCTAACTGCCTTCCTACTTATTCATTCACTGCGAACAAGCTAACGACTACTAATTGTACAAAGACTGTGTGCAAACAGAAAACACAACATTATGCAGAAATCACAGAACTTGCAGACAATATAGAAATTAACAACTTGCAGAAAAATAACTAATTCCTCTTCCTCTTCCTCTTCTTTCCTACTACAAACAACTCATAGGAGAAGCACAAAGTGCCTCTTGGGCTTAGTGCATGGCAATTCCCCGTCAACGGCGCCAAAAATGTGCGCTCCTTGCCGCACTGTCGAAGCAAGGGACTTGCCTAACACTGTGTGCGAGCCACAAACGGCTCCAAGCACACAACTAGCTTAACTAGTAAGCTCAAAAGAGGGCAATGGTGTGTCACTCACCGCTCTATGCTCCTGCCATGGAGGATTCCTCGCCGCGAAGAAGAAGGAGACGCCGCTACGTCGCGCTCAACCTCTTCACCGCCGTCGTGCCGTCGCAATGCTCGATCGCACTCTCTCTCTCTCTCTCTCTCTCTCTCTCTCTCTCTCTCTCTCTCTCTCTCTCTCTCTCTCACATACACACACACACAAGGAGGTGAAGAAGAAGAAGATGGAGATGGAGATGGAGATGGAGCAAGAGCACTCTTCTATTGCACAAATGAGAGAATGAGTGAATTTTAGGTTTAGTTGGCTTTTATATGAGCTCACCCCATTCACACTTGGGCGCCCATGCTTAGCCAACTAATCCCTTGAATGTCCCAGTGAGAGTGCGCCTCTCATCGGCGATCACTCTTACCCTTTTCCTATTGGACCGACAAGCCCGGTACCTGACTCTACCAAATAAATAATACAATGTCCACCATAGGTTACAACGTCCGTCTTGTAGGTGATAGGGTGTCCGTGAGCCGTGAGGGTTAACAGAAGCTGCCTCGACGTAAAATTCTTGGAGACAAAAGAGAAGTTTTGTTAAGCTGTTGTAAAAACAATAATTCCTATATTTATAATCACACAGTAATCTCTCATAGTGCCTCGTGCTCTTTTCACTCTTTCTCTCTCTTATGAAATGAAGGCAACATTAAATTCTTCTCTCTCTCTCTTTTGATAAATGGTGAAGCAATCGTCTTTGTGGATAGTCATTGGTGAGATCTGATATTGAGACGCATTGCACATTCCTGGACAAGAGATTTTAGTAGCACATTTCCAACCATAGTTCCTTGTTGGTGGGCTTGGGTTGGGGGTTTGAGTATTATCCTTGCTTGGTTTGTCTTGTCTGGGTCTGCTCCATGGCCTAGGCCTAGAAAAATATCCATCATCTAGTACCTCAAGGATATCCTTCACCAATCATCGATCTTACGAGTCGTGTAGGAACTCTTCATTTGCGTGTTTCCAATAGATCATAAGTTTCCTTATCCGAGAATCTATTAACTCAATTCCGCCTACTCAACCTCAAGAAGATTAATCTTCCTAGATATCAATCTAGGTATCTGTGCTTGCATGTAATCATGCGTTGTTAGTCTTGAGAATACGAAACCTCTTGTATTCTTGTCGCAAAGGGAATGTCAATCATATTAATCTCGTGTGCTTCCTTTGACAAATATCTCACTAAAGAAAGTTCTTGTTCTTGGCCTTTGCTCAATGTATGTCGATTGTTTCAATCCGGAGATCCCTTGTCCACAGTAGCACTTCTTTCCGTCTTTTCCTCTTGCGGACTATTACCAACAGTAGTGTTTTTCTGACGCCCATTGGCGTCTCCTCCTTATGGATGTCATCATAAAATGTTCACCTTGCAAGATTCAATGACAACTTGCAAAATCTTAGGTAGATAATATTCTAGCCATAGCATTCTCTAAACGTATGTTCAAACTCGGCTCACAATATAGTAAAGTCGCTTTGATTTTTAAGAATGTTCTCCATATGTGGTGAAGGTAGTTCTTTCCTTCTGGGAACATAAGAATTTATTACTTGACTTTCTTACGGAAAAGCTTATATTGCAACCATAACTTTCTACTTTAGTGGTCAATCCATGTAGCATACACGATGATCAATGACCATCAGAAAACTCCCTTTTGAGTAGAGAAACTCAAAGCTACCAAACTCATCTCAAATAGAGGTTCTCGTGTTAGAATATTATTGTGCGCAAAAAGGTGCTTAAAAGATGTATCTCAAATGTCGTTCTACTTTCTGGAACACGGCTCATCTTTCTTCTAATTAGTAAAAAAAAAATCGACTAGTAGTTGACTCACCTCGACAACAAGGTATGCATCTTCATGTGTTTTCCATGTACCCAAAGTGTACATAAAACTCATGCTATGTTAGAGCTTTTGTGAACTCGAAAGATTTACTTCCCTTCTGAAAATCCGTAGAGAAAAAATAATGAACCAAATGATCCCTCGACTTGGTCCCAGAGCAAACCCGCTCATCAAATAAATCGGGATTTCAAATCTACAGGAATTCGGCGAACACGGTCCGTAGCCGTCTCTTGCTCCCTTTCTCCGATAAAGAGAGTGCTCATTCACTTGTGAGAAAAGCACGACCATATCTTCCATTAACATATAGGGGCATGGACGTAGAGAGTACTCAAGCTTAGTGAAAATTTTTCCGAGCTTGAAAGCCCAGAATGATTCCGTCGCAATGTTCTACCCGCAATAGCAAGTAATCTATTGGAGAACTGTCGCATACTAGATCAATCATGGACCTTTTGGATGGTTAAACAAACCATTTCATCGCATAAAACAATGTTCCAACTTGATCCTACTCTCATAAACACTCGAGAGTGATCGATGCTGGTTAGACATATGCATACCGCGTGCAAAAAAGAAAAACGCATTTTAGGATTTCCTCAAAGCTTGCCCTCTGACATAAAGTTTGAGGGTCTTTTGTTCAAAATCTCAGGAGTTAGATTGAATTTCTGCACTCCAAACCTTTCTCCTGATATCAACATATCCTTCGAGGAAAGAGAAAAAAAATTGATGTTTTTGTGTTCAATGGTTCCCTTCCCACTATGGGGATTAGATTCTTTATATACTGGAGTATATACTTCCAGCTTGCATGGCTGACTCTACAATCCGCTGCAAAGTATCTCGTGGATTCGTCTACAAAATTTGGGTAGAAGTCCTTCGTTAAACTTGTTCATCTTTTCTTCCTCAGAGAGGGTCAAGAATGAAGCCACCTTTGCGATATTGAACCAATACTTGTCCACATAATTTGTGACTTGTTCGTGCTCCGATTGGGCAAACCGAAACCAATCTTCTTTGATACCTTCCTCAAGGTGTGAAGAAAAAAATTGTCGAGAAATTCAGCCTTGAATTGGACCCAGGTCTTATTTTGAATTCCTTGCAGAGCTCTGGTATACCATCAAGTACTCGCAATCCCTTTGAGGTGTTTCGTCACATACCTCATCTTCGACGCTTTTGAGAAATTGCAAAGGCAACTTCAAAATTTTGAATGAAAGCGGTAGCTTTTGAACATCTTCCGTTCCGTTAAACTTGACTAGAGTGTTTTAAGGCCTAGAAACCTTCTTCATCCTACTCCCTCGCGAAGAGAAAGTACACCTGCAAACAAATACTCAAAGATCATAACATGAAAAACATTACCTTCATAGTCTCCACGCTCGAAACGCAACTCGATTCTTGAAAAGCAACTCCCTGGAAGCAATCTCTATATAGAGAATATGCTCTTCCAATCCTACACACAGAAGAGGTGTGCTCTCGGGTTCCTTCTCGTAAATCAGCCCCATCTACGATGTTTGTGGGCTGGAAACAGAGAAAATCAGCAGGTTGTCGCAATGGAAACTATTTCCATGGGCACTTCTTCGTGATGGAATTGGCCTACTTGATCCCGACGACAATCGATATACTCAGGAGAGCCATGGGCATCATCGGTGGCATCATCTTCGGAATAGAAATCTGCAGCAGTAGCATTCCTTTGTTCCTAGTGTTGGTTTTTATCTTGCTTCTCCAAGGCGGCTGAGTGTTCTTGCTAGCGCTGGTTGGTTTGTGTGTGTGAGAGGGGGCACCTTGTGTGATTTTATAGGCCTCGAAGGCCAGTTAGAATAGAGATGATGGGGGCGCCATAGAAAGAGAGAGAGGGAGGGGGTCGCTGGATGCCAAGAAAAGCAAGGAGAAGGAGGTGTCTAGCTTTTTTTGTCTTATTTTTGTGGATGGACACTCACTTATCCGGCCAATCTTTTTAAACAACATGGCCTGAACCTATCCAAAAACTCAATAAACCTTATGAGTTGAAAACCATGCTGGCACCACACTTCCCAAGCGCCCCTAGATGCAATCGCATGCACAAATGCAATGCAGACATAGGCCTCTTTACGGAAAAGTGTCTGCCTTCTCGAAAAGCAACCCGCTTTCTTAGAAAGCATCTATTTTCCCTCAAAGTTTCCTATGACCCATCTTTTCTCAAGTGCTTGCTCATCCTTGCGCACAATTCTAACACACTTCAGAATTTCCTCTTGATTATGGAATAATCCCTTTTCGATGCCCTCGTCGTCCACCTTGTGACGCATCAAAAATACCCATCACCTAGTCTTTCCTACCAAACTTACGGTACAATATCCTTCACAATGCTCTATGTCACCCATCCTATGATGCATCAGAGATGTCCGTTCCAGGATGGTCGAATACTTCTTCCCAATGCTCCTTATGTTCCCCATCTGATGTGACACATCAAAAGTACCCGTTCTTGGTGGCCTTGTCACAGTACTCCCTTCATTACTTTGAATGACGCACTAGAAATATCTATACTCGGATATCTTTAGTGAGAAAAACCCTCTCACTTAAAATTCCAATAATTCATTTGGAATTATTTTTCCTGGTGTTCCAATGTTCCAAGCGAGAAAACCCTCTCACTTATAAACCCAATAATTCAATTGGAATTTTATATTTTTTGCTGGATAAAGCCAATATAGCAATAGTATGAGAAAGGTGACATTCATTTGGTTAAACAAGGCTTTCGTAGTAGTCCAAGTGAAAACACTTTGTATACCAAATGTGAGGATGATGTATATCTCATTATTGTTTTGTATGTAGACGGTTTGATGATTATTGATCTGAATGAGGCACATTGTTGAATTCAAGGCTGAATTGAATGCTACAAAGATGTGGGGGTTTTTCATCATTACTTGGGCATATAGTTTAAGCAGTGTGATGGAGGTATTGCTTTGAGTATTGTAAGATACATAGAGACATTACTATATAAGTTTGGACTTGAGAATTACAAACGTGTTGTTGCGACTCCAATGGAAACAGGTAGAGTCTTCATGATGTTGGAGATCTTGTTGGAGTCACTCTTTATCAGTGGATGCCTTATTTATGTATGCAATGTGAGGCCGGATATTCAATTTGTAGTCTTATAGGTCAACAGATTTATGCATAGCCCAGGGTCTAAGCATTGGCAAGCAGTTAAAGGATCTTTCACTACTTGAAGGCACTTTACATTTTGGGTTGTTTTATCCCAAGCATGGATCATTTTTGCTAGATTTGGATGCTTTTTGACACTCGGACTGGGTTGGTTGTTATGACACATGAGTGTCCACAAGTGGTTTTTGTTTCATGCTCGATAGTTCATACATATCATGGTTGAGAAAGAAGCAACCTATTATGGACACTTCCAGTTGTGAAACTGAGTACAAGCCAGTCTTTACACCTATGGTTGAGTGTGTATGGCTCAGACGTCGTATGGCTGATTACCGCCAATGTCATCTGCACTGACAGTCAGAGCGTATTGGCAGTTACGAGGAACCCAATTTTTCATGCTTGCACAAAGCACCTCAAAGTTCAGTATCACTATGTCAAGGAGAGTCTCTCAGCAAGAAAGATTAACTTGGCTTATGTGCCTGGACACAAGACAACCTTGCAAAGTTGCAGATCTATTCACAAAGGCATTGCCTTGTGAGAAGTTCAAAGCTTTCCGCAAAGCTTTGGGCTTGCTTCCCTTTGTGAATTGATCATGTCCTCAGGGATGACACTTCTCTGTGCACTATGTGCAAGCTCTCGTTCATCGCATCACTCTCAAGGGGATTTGTTATCATATATGTGGTAGTGATGTGTGTGAACACACTTATGACCGTCGGAGTACTTTTTTTCTCACTAGGAGGTTTTTTTTCCATGTGTTGTATATATGTCCATCACTCTAGGGCTAACTTATCTCTCTATTTGTGCACTAAGCAATATACTCTCTATTGTGTGTGTTGAGCTTCTTCATCTTCTCCAAGTTATGTGTGCATCCCTGCAACTTGAAGGTGTCACTTGGAACCATATTTAAAGGGGGTTCTCGCACGGTTCTAAAGCTTTAGGAATGTATTTTTGAGCGAGGTTGTGAAGCTTCACAATTTGAGGTTATAAATTTTTTTTGGAAACTTTTGATCTCGTTACAAGGTAAATGTCCCAAGTTAAGGACACTGAGTTGGGAATCTCTCCCATCTGAGTTAAGACTCGTCAAATGTGGTGTTTGCGGATGCATTTGATAGCTGAGGCCGTTCGCCCTCTAGAGATGTAGGCGTTTTCGCATTCGGTGCAGCACAGAAGCAACGTACTAGATCGTTTCATTATCCCGTGTTAAAAAAATGATGCCCCCATAGGCAGACACACCTATTATAAGGAAAAAGGACAATGGCGCGCGAGTTTTGAACTCATTATCCGACGAATTACTTGACATCCATCTCATGTAAAGCGCCCTAACAGTCACCATTTAATGTCGTCCAACGGGAGCTTCATCTTTGTGCTTAAATCGGGACATGTCCCCTTATTGACTAAGATTTTTTGCAAAGAAGCGAGCAGAGGTTTCTTCTACTTCTGTTAATCGGCAGACACATCTTTCGATCAACCTATCCCAGACGATCTCAATTCAATTTTGAGAATCCGGCTTGACCTTTGAGACTGGATGTGGCTATGCCACCAGCTATATCAGATGTGCGACTAGATTTGGCAAATGACTACATGGTGATCATGGTTTAGTTGGCATCCAAGAGTTCAATGTGCTTCTACATCGCACTCAACAGATTTGCGACGCTCAGTACAAATTTACCTGTGCTACAATTAGGCACAGATAGGTCAAAATTTCCATCCATGACCCGTGAAGGGATAAACAGAGTGCCTCTATCATTTGTATCTCTTCCTCATAAAGTTGATGCGAGGAATGACAATCAAAAGACTTTATCGTGGATGAAAGATCTCAAGTAAAAGCGTGGCTAATACTTTTCAACATACATGGCTAGATGTTCACCATCTATGAGCTACACTATATGCTTTTCGGTCTACAGAGAACAACCTAGCCCTGGAAGGCTATGGGAGTCCTCATAGTCATATGATGCCTTCCATGTTTTGGACATATTTTGACTCATCCGTCTTAGTTGTTCTCAATTGCAAATTAAATATACGTTATATATTTGTGCTTTTTGTCAATATGTTAAATACTAGTTTTATACTAAGAGTCTATATATAGTCAAGGTTAGCTTGATCATACGTTTGGTCAAATATTACATCATATTGCACACATTGTACATTAATATATGGCCATTGATCCTTTGAAGGTAAAGATGGCAATCCATCAGATTGTGGAGTCGGAATGTTTTTGGAATCCCTTTCAATTTAGTAGAGGCACTCAGTGCCAAGCTCTTCTCTTTTCAATTTTGGGATTTACTTCACTTGGAGAGAAAATGTACCATGGACTTAAATACCGACTACTATATCGTGTGTCACAAACAAATCCCAACTATTGATCATTCATTAGGAGTGATTTGCACTAGTATGTAAGCATTGTATGTTTCGGAACAAAATTGCTTACAAGTAAGAGCAAAAAGTTTTGAATTAAGGCACTTCAATTGGGGTAGGCTCTTCTATTAATCGAGGTCTTTTTTGGCCAAAGAAACAATGTCTTTCTGGTTTTTAGTTGGCAATCTAATTACAATCAAACATTTTTACAATGTTCACCCTATTCTACGACCAAATAGCTAGACCAAGTGTTAGTTAATTAAGGCAACATTGGTGCTTTTAGGAGAAGATTTTTCACTTATGTTTTTGAGGATGATAACTCTCCTTCAAGGGGGTAGTAATGTTAGGACTAGATAGCTATATCCCTAGGGTGGGACATGGTCCCTAGGTCAAGAGATAGGTCAAGCTATGTTTAGTGCTGAGTAATAGGGCCTTTTAAAGATAGTGGCTAAGAGCCTTATAAGAGGTGGTTGGGAGGAGATTACCACATTCATAGCCCTTTGGTTCCACAAGCGCGCATGCACACACACACAGAAGAACTCTTGTCATCCTAAAGGAAAGAGAGGTCTAGTTGGTAACTTCCTGTAAAACCTCGTAGATTTGCAAAAAACTCAAAAGAGCATTAAATGGGCCAAACTGACATTCCAATCTCCACATAAAGCTTGGGACCTTTGTTATCCAACCAAGTCAAGCCCAATTCGGACGTTAGACCCCTTATTTGACAACTGTCAAACTTGGAAATTGGGATTGTGTGCATACCTATTGACCACTAAGTTTGATCAAGTCTCCAATCAAACAACTTTGCAAGGACGACTTCGGTGAGGACGAGAGCTCATATGGGAAAGGAATATCCTCTCAAGGAAAAATGATAACCACAATAGGGTTGCTTATAGGTAAGATCCCAACCAAAAACATGACTCGGAGATTCCAGAATAATTTGAGTACTCAAGCATGCAGCCACAGCATCAAGGAGCAGACACGACAATGATTGCGGTAACTTGGCATGTATACAGCATTTCAAGCCTGATATACAAAAATCTTTTGAAAAACACTCCACAACATGCTTTGGCAGGGCAAAGGCAACAATTAAAAAGAAAATCCAACAAATTTAAAGTTCAAATGCCGTGGAAAATCATATATGCAAAAACCGACACATGGGATTGCTGCAAAATCCATGTTAGCATGCAAAACATGAAGCACAAGTAGTTTCCCCTAGAGTGAAATTGAAAAGATTCTCTAGTTCCTTGGAACAAAGCTTATATTGTGACTGCAATGTGCAAGTTCCATGAATTGAACTGGACCACGACACATATACATCTTCCTAATCAAAAGGGGTTATCAAGAGAGACAACCTAACCCAAGCTTTGTATTCTCTTCAAATGGGCAGTAAAACAAACGTTATGGCTTTCTCCTTCAATAAAAGAATCCCAAAAGCTGACCACCCACCCGCCTTTCCTGAGCTTCTTCGTGATCCATCACACCTCGGGAGGTGGTCAGTACAACATACCCAAACTGCAAAAACAAATACACAACATTAAACCAAAAGATCATTTTCTCTTCTGCTACAACAACCCTTTTAAAGTGGGAAAAAAATATGTTGTGGATGATAATCAATAGCCAATAGCAGTGCATCTCAATGGAAATCATGACAAGAAAGTGAAGCTGGTGCATGTGAAAGTCTGGGATGGTAACAAATAGTGCACAACACTCAGATACTTACAAAATTAGATGGCACGCACGATCCAACCCAAAATTCCCACGAATGACAAATACACCATTACCAAAGAAAACCTAAGGTAAAAATGTAATGTGCAGCGGAAGTGATTGATGATGAATGCTCAAGATAAATGCTCATCGCGTACTCATGATTCCTTTTACTTCATGAGAGAGTCCTTTTACTTCATGAAAGAAATGTGCAATACACTCTAGAGAGAGATACTGTGAGTGAAGGTTATATGAGTGGTAGAAGAAGACTAACACAAGATGGGGTCCCAAACCCCCCCCAAGGGCCCCCCTCTCTATTGCTAGAGAGGTATTTGCCTTAGATTGCACAAATGCCGATACAATGGTCCTAGATGCTGAGATGCTGATGGGATCTTGCTATTGGTGCTTGGATCTGAGAGGTTAAGGGCTGAAAATGCAAAACGCTAGTGTATCTGACTTAGCATCTGCAACTTGACGATGTCGAGGGTGCTGATCATGGGCTGAAATCTGAAATTGCTGATAAGGATGACCGCTGGATTCTGAAAACGCTGTGCTTGGGCTGAAATCTGCTAATGCTAGGCTGGGTTGATGTGGCCAGGATACAAGCTCTCTGGAGAAAAAAATGCACAGAGAAAAGAGGAGGAATATCAAGCATAGAGTAAATTGAGATCTCAAGGGCATAGTGATCCCTTGCATGACTGTCCTTGATGCTGTGAGGATTAGTGGTGCTAATCCTATATTTAAGACTAAAACTTCATACTTAAGATCAAACTCAAACTCAAGAGACTGAATGTGTGTTTGATTGATTGAATGAATGCTTGAAAAACTGAGTACAATAGGCTCCTTATATAGGAGACGAAGAGGCACAAATGACAAGATACGTCTCATGGTGAAGAGACATGACTTTAGACGTAAAGACACATCCTTTCGGTGAAGAGCTGCAACCGTAGAGCGAAGGGGTGTGACCAATCGTCAAAGGAGTGTGGCTTTTGGCGAAGAAGCATGTTTCTTGAGCGAAAGGTCGTGACCATCCAAGCGTAGGGGTCCTCCTTCGCATGGCATTTTGCGTATCTGCAACTAAGGAGTAGATGTAATACTGTAACATAGTCACAATCATGACATTCCCTCCCATTTAAAATGAGAGCCTCGGTTAAAAGAATGACTTCTGATGTTGATAGAACTCCGAAAAAGCATTGAATCTCCAAAAATCTTCAGTTTGAGTGATGTGACGTGTCTTTAGACGTAAAGACACATCCTTTCGGTGAAGAGCTACAACAGTAGAGCGAAGGGGTGTGACCAATCGTCGAAGGAGTGTGGCTTTTGCGAAGAGGCATGTCTCTTGAGCGAAAGGTCGTGACCATCCAAGCGTAGGGGTCCTCCTTGGCATGGCACTTTGCGTATTTGAAACTAAGGAGTAGATGTAATACTGTAACATAGTCACAATCGTGACAGATGTTGTATGCATGAGATGACAAATCGTGCTAGAAGCAAAGCCCACTAGCAAGTTACAACCTCCTACAAGAAAACCATAACTATAGGTCCAAGTTAATAAGCCTGGCTGGTCTGCTCAGCCACCAATCACTTCCTCTGTGAGCATCAATACCAAGTACAAGGTGATAGCCATCGCAAGGGGAATTCTTTGGCTGAGTGGACTTCGCAATCCCAAAGTCTCTTGTCAATTGCACAAGTACCAAGGGTTCACCCTCTTGTTGATGCAAAACCAAGCCAGGCACACCTCTCTAGACTGAAAACACATCCAACCACTACAATCCCGCCAGCAGCCAAAGATGAGGGTTCCAGAACCTCCATGGCTAACAATGTGGCACTCTTGCCCCCTCCACCAATGAAAATACAACGAGCCAACACCTCTCTCTTCCAGCCAAAATACGTGGGCATCTCAAGTGAGCTGCCCAAAGTGATCCCATTATTTAGTTTGGCTTTTAGGTATTTATTTTACTTATTCATCAAAGTCATGGCAGGGCAATTTGCTAAGGTTGCTATAAGCAACCCTCAGCCCCCATTGGATTGTACATCAGTTATTCATTCCAAGGTTGATTGGTTCAGGAGACTCTCTCTCTCTCTCTCTCTCTCTCTCTCTCTCTCTCTCTCTCTCTCTCTCTCTCTCTCTCTCTCTCTCTCTCTCTCCTTCCTTTTGGTCTCTACGCTTCCGCATCGTCGACTTTGACATGGTATCAGAGCCTTGTGCTCCGTGGTAGCAAGAGAGGGAAACCGGCGCAAAGAAGAGGATTGGAGCCCTACCAGTAGCATTTCAAAACGTTGGCATTTTTATTGACCACAGCAGCGCCGACCTTGGGCTCTACTGGAGAGCGTTTCAAAACGCTGTCGAAAACAGTAGTATGGTCTCCTTACAGCACTAGGGGAAGGGCACCATGGTCACAACGTTCTGAAACGCGAGGCAAAGAGGCATTGAGGGAAGGAAGCCTTCAAGGCAGCCTTTTGAAAGGCACCGCATAGTGGAGCAAATCTGGCAGCCGTTTAGGAGGGAAGTTTTCGTGCATTTTGAAATGTTGTAGTGTCACAAGACGGCACCACGTGCCAATAGAAAAGACCAGAATGAACAGAGTTTTAGCACTTCAATAACAACTCGACTGAAAGAGAGAGACGACACGCGACACAGAGTGGCGGAATTCCACCCCAGAGAGTATTGGCCCCAAACCTTGGCGCCCTTTTCGGTATTTCTTTATATTGCATCAACACAGTACAAGCCGGTACTCCAGACTTTGCACCTTCTCCAGGAAGCATGCCAGAGAATGAGCCCTAACCTCATATTTAAAGGCCCTTGGCCTAAAAAGCAATTACAGTGAAAAGCCTTCAAACTCAAAAGCATCTGGTCCAAAAGCAAAGCCAAAAAGCTGTCAGCATAAATCATGGAAATCCGTACAGCAATCAATGCAAAACGCGGAAATCCGTACAACCTGCCACGTCATCAGCCAACGCAAAACACGAAAATCTATACAACATGCCATGTCATCAACCAGCGTGATTTTTGAGAATCTGCCACGTCATCAGCAACTACGCCATTTCTGGTGTGTGCGTGTGTCACCAGCGTGTGACTACTATCTATCCTTTTTGTTGATTTCTTTCTTATTATCTATTTACTTTCACTTTTTGGAAACACCCCTCGGGAAATCTAACTACCCTGCATTGCATAGCTAGTGTGGAACTGTCCAGAGGGAGTCCAGGCGTGAGGGCAAGAGAGCACTAAGGTTGGACAAGGACTATGGTTAGCCAAGTGGGGTCATTGACTAGCCAAAGTGGAATCCTTTGCTACAGAGGCTACATTTCAATTCTGGGTGTGGCCACAGTGTACAAAGAGGGTCGGATGACCTAGAAAGATACAATGGCAGCATCTCCTAAATTTAGGGAACTGCTATTTTCGGACCTGAAAATGTGTTGGCGTCATTATCTCCGGAATGACAAGGGGAACCTTTTCTTACTCTGCCGTGAAGTCAACTGGGCAACCGGTTGGGAGATTTTTAGGCGGCAACCCCGAAACGGGAAAATGCTTATAAATGTGCCAAGTGGCACCTTCTGGTGCACTTGCCTCATGCAACAAGAGTTGGCGCTGAATTTAGGAGGGGGAGAGCCTCATTTTCAGTTTTGTCACAGGTTAAGAGCTATGGAGTGCTTGCTTTCCCTCTTATGCACAGTGCGGTGCCAGGAGTGATGCCCTGCACGCTACGCATTGCCCTCTCTCTCCCCTTTGGCAGTATGTTATGCCCCTCTAGTGGGCTCTTCATTTGACCAATGTACAGTTGTGTGGGTTCATGCGCGATTGCCGAGGCAAGAGCCTCTTGCACAGGTACTGGATTAGCTAGCGGCTAATCCCCCCACAAATACAGGTGGATTCGGAGAGGTTTCACGACAAAAATCTCGTCCGATTCAAAGGGCAAGTAGCCCTACAGGTGCGGGAGCTCGAGGACTTGCTACGGATGCGACCGGCACGCGAAACGGAGCCCGAAACAGTGAATTACAGCCTACTGTGTATTTTTGCAGGTTTAGGGTTTTGGCCCTAAACGGACCCTAATACCCCCAGGAGGTTCGGGGACGCAAGGGGACCGCTGTACAGGTGATCTGGCGCATTTTCAGGGCTGAAAACAGAGAATTCAGCGTGCTGCAGATTCTCGCCAGGTTTTGCAAAGTGCCCGTATGCGTCGGGAAAGTCAGTCAATGCGTGGGAATACTGACTGTGAAGGGTCCTATTACAGTTATGCTGCCGAAATCAGGCTAGAACAGTTGAAATTCAGCCAAGTTTGTGCGGGGCAGCTTGTAGGGATCCACAACATTTATTCCCTCTTTTGAACAATAAAGAAATACCGAAAGGGGCGCCTAAGTTAGGGGCCAATCTGGTGTCGGTCTTCTCATACAGGTGCATTCTAGCATCTGTATCCCATTCCCCTCTCTTGTGTCACTATAGCGCAGGTATAATAGACGACTAATAATGGGTGAAAGCTAAATCAAGGTTTGAAGTAAAGTCTACCGCCCTTTTTGGATTGAACAGGCCGGTTTCATGGTTCCATCGACGGGATTAAATCACTTTTTCCCATAGAAGTGAGCCTTGGTCAGTTTTGGGCTTGAAGACACGGGGGATCATAGACCAGACACAGGGAATTGCAATTATGGCTGACAGACCAGATGATGTGACTGAAGAGGTTTCCTCTTCACAGGGTCAACAGACACATGAAGTGGGTGAGTCCTCAAGACCACCACAAACAGATGATGATATATTCAAGACCCAGTTGGCTACTGCTATGGCTATGTTCACACAAGTAATGCAGAACCCGAGGTTTTTAGCCTTTCTGCAACCTCCTGTTCCGTCTCAGCAAGTTGGGTCACTGGATCATATTCAAAAGCCTGTTAAGGCTCGAGCACAGGTGATTCATACCGCACAGTCAATGGAAACACCTGTACACTTGATGGAGAACATGCAGTCTCCACAACCTATGCCTAAGGTGCAAGAACAGGTGGCTGAGATGCCAGTCTTTCAAGCTGTACCAGTTCAGCCCGCCACCTTTCAGCAGCCTATAGCTGGTTCTAATGGGCAGGGAAGCAACCTACAGGCTATGCAACAGGTCTTCCCACCACCTTCAGTACACCCTGGCTATTTTGGAGGTGGATCAGTATTCGAGAGCATGGCTGGTCATGTACCTGGAAATCAATTTTACATGCCAGGAACAGTGTTCGGGAGTGCTCAAACGATGATGCCTAACCCCATGTACAGTGTCATGGATATGCAACCAGGGTTTCAGAGCACTCAGGGCCAATTTGGGATGCCACAGGCAAATTTTGGTATGGCTGGAATTACAAATCAGCAGCCAAATATGGCATTTCCAGGTCAAGTTAATAGCGGCCAAGGAACACAGATGAACCCTAATAGTGTTCCCATGTTTCAGTCACTTCCATATGACAATTTAACGCCGCTGGAGAGGCCAACTCCGTACAAAGAAGGTGGCAAAGGTGTGTCATTCACGACCTTTACAAGGTTTGATGACAGGAAGAAGGCTCTCTCATTCCTCTAGCAGTTTGACAAGGCCTATGCAGGGGGAAACTTTACAGAGGCTTCAAAGGTCCGCAAGGCAGCCACTTTCTTGACAGGGAATGCGGGACAATGGTGGACAACTTTATTGCTTCAAGGGCAAGCTCCGTCCACATGGATTTACTTCAAGCATATTTTTGCAGCAGCATGGTTATTTGATGACTTTGAAGCAGATGTCATGACAGAATGGCACCAGCTTAATGCTGCCACTTGCAGAAATCTGGATGATTACAATCGGAAGTTTTGGAAAGCTCTACTTCCAGTAACTTCCTATAGGTTTGTGCCATTGACAGAACAGATTGAAAAATATTGTTGTGGCCTACCTAAAGGATTGAGAAAGTACTGTACGAAGACAAAAGTCACTACTTTGACGCAGCTCATCGAGGTAGCAAACACTGGCAATGGTTTGCTCAAGGGAGAAGATTGTGAATTTAACACTGGCGTCAAGGCAGGATTAGGCAAGAAAAATTCAGGCAAGAAGCACGTTCCCAATGAGGCTCCTAAAGGGACTCAGGAGTCAGCCAACGCAGGGAAAGATAAAGCTACGGCTGAATCAGAAAAGGGACTAGCAAAGAAATGGAAAAGACGTTTTCCTCGCAAGTCAGAAGAGCAAAAGAAGGTCCTGAGGACAGAGAACAAATGCTTTATATGTGAGCAGCCTAGCCACATTGCTTACAACTGTCCTACAAAGAAAAGGCCAGCTGATTCTGAAGACAAGGAGGACAGGAAAGGAAAGAAGCCCATGGCTGGTCTAGTGCCAGATATGGTGGGCGACAAGCCAAATTCAGATGCAAGTGAGCTTTGCAGAGCATGGGGAAAGGTCAGGGATCAAACAGTGCTTATCTTCTTTGATCCAGGTGCCAAAGCCAACTTCATTTCCCCAGAATTGGCTTCAAAGTTGGGAATCAGACCTGAAGAGATGGGGTATACAGCAGAGGCAGGTTTGGCATGTCCTGGCCATACAGAGGCCGTGACACCCCTCATTGGAAAGTTGCGTCTACATATCCAGTCCTAAGTAGATGCTGAAGAATTTTACATCATGCCACTGGATGGATGTGATGTGTTGCTAGGTATTCCTTGGTTGTTTCGTGTACAGGGAATCATGGATGCCTACAACAAAAAGATCACTGTACAAAGCAGGGGAAAGACTCACATTCTGGATGTAAAGCTTAAAGGGGAGTCTATTCCCACTGTATCAACTTCTGCTATTACTTCTGTAATGAAAAAGCATCTTTCTGCGTACTTGGTTTTTGCACGTGAAGTGTCAGATTGTGATGAATCAAATTTATCTGAGCTAGATAAAGAAAGGTCAATGTTTTTACAACAGTATAGTGACTGTTTCTCCAATTCATTACCATCTCAATTACCGCCACAGAGACCCGAGGACCATGCGATAGATTTGGTGCCAAGCAGTAGCCCACCAAATAAGCCTCCGTACAGGGTTAGTGCGGCTCAGCAGAAAGAGATAATGGGCCAAGTACAGGAGCTGTTAGAAAAGGGGCTGATTCAGCCCAGTTCATCTCCATTTTGCTCTCCAATGTTGTTGGTGCAGAAAAAGGATGGCTCATGGCGTATGTGCATCGACTACCGTGCACTGAACAAGAATACCATCAAGAATAGGTTCCCTATACCTAGAATTGATGATATTATGGACAAATTAGAAGGAGCAGCTATGTTTAGCAGGATAGATCTAAAGAGTGGGTACCATCAGATCCGCATTAGATCAGAGGATGTGCACAAGACTGCTTTTAGAACGACGTTTGGCCTTTACGAATTTTTAGTGATGCCCTTTGGTCTCACAAATGCTCCTGCTACGTTCAATAGGATGATGGACAGAATTTTCCGTCCACACCAGCAGTTTGTTGGTACATTCTTTGATGACATGATAGTCTACTCAAAGAATGAAGAGGAGCATAGGCATCACTTGGCCATTGTATTCGAAGAGCTACGCAGTCATAGGTTGCTCATCAATGCAAAGAAAAGTGAGTTTTTTCTGGAAGAGATTCACTTTCTGGGACACATTATCTCAAAGGATGGTGTCAGAATGGATCCTGCAAAAGTTGAAGCGATCAAGTCATGGCCAAATTTGAAGACGGTGCATGATGTCCGAAGCTTTTTGGGACTATGCTCCTATTACAGAAGGTTTATCCGAAATTTCGCTGAGATTGCTTCACCTTTACATGCTCTTCAAAAGAAGGCAGTCACCTTTAGATGGACACAGAAAGAGATTTCAGCTTTTAATCTCTTAAAGGAAAAGATGACTTCAGATCCAGTCATTGTGTCGCCAGATCTTAGGAAGTCATTTGTGGTCCAGTGTGATGCCTGCGGTAGTAGCATTGGTGCAGTGCTAATGCAAGATGGCAGGGTAGTAGCCTATGAGAGAAAAATTTTGCAAGGGCCAGAGATGACCATGCAGGTCTATGAGAAAGAGTTACTGGCTGTGATTCATGCGCTCTTAAGTTGGAAACGCTACCTGCTAGGTGCAGATTTCGTTGTCCAAACGGACCATTAGACCTTGCGATACTTCTTGACATAGACAAAGTTATCTGAGAAGCATATGCGATGGGCAAATATCTTGTCCATGTTTCATTTTCAGATTGTGCATGTGGAAGGCAAGAAGAACGTTGTGGCTAATGCCTTGTCAAGGAAGCCACAAATTTCAGCTGTGTCGATTCCTTATCATCATGAACTTGATGATATGAGAGAACAATATGCAAATGATGAAGATTTTGCAAGGGTCTTCGAGCAACTAATGGATGGACAACGTCATGAACACTATCTTCTTAAAGACGGGTTCATGATGATGCATGGCAGATTGTGTGTCACAAAGCCATTGCGACGCAAAGTTATGGAAGAGAGTCATGTCCCACCGTATGCAGGGCATCGTGGTATCGATGCTACAGTTAAAGCGGTTGAGACATTCTTCTATTGGCCTACATTGAGAAGGGATGTGGATGCCTTTGTGCGAGAATGCCTAATATGCCAAAAGGTCAAGTTTGACAGGCAAAAGGCACCAGGGTTATTGCAACCACTACCTATTCCAGATAAACCATGGGAAAGTATTGCTATGGATTTTATCTTTGATCTTCCGAGAACGCGGACAGGAAACGATGGTATTTGGACCATTATTTGCAGATTCAGCAAACAGGCTCATTTTATTCCTGTCAGGAAGAAGATAAAGCCAGATCAGATGGCACGCTTGTTTATGAGCAATATTTTCAAGTATCATGGCATGCCACAGTCGATTGTTAGCGACCGTGATCCACGCATGACAAGTTTGTTCTGGAGAGGCTTGTTTGAGAATATGGGCACCACGCTCAAATTCTCTTCGTCATTTCATCCTCAAACAAATGGGCAGTCAGAAGAGGCAAATTCTATTGTCCTAGATCTGCTGAAGTGCTATGTGTCAGAGCATAAAGGAAAGTGGGAGCAGTATTTGCCATTGGTGGAGTATGCATACAATAATACAGTGCATTCATCAACTGGCAAGGCACCCTTTGAGATAGTTGAAGGTGGCAAGAAAGTTCCTCCCATACTGCATACAAAGGACAAGATATTTGAAGCAGATAAGTATGTTCAGGACATGGATGAAATGTACAAGAAGGTCAAAGTGGCCTTAGAAAGGACTCAGGCAAAGCAAAAGAAAGCAGCTGATCGTCATCGTCGTGAAGTGGTATATTCACTTGGTGATTGGGTGCTTTTACGCTTTGAAAAGGCAAGGTTAAAGAAGATGAAGGGCAAGGAAAGACTGTTTCCAAAGCTCAGCATGCGTTACTATGGGCCTTTTCAAGTATGCGACATAATCAGTGATGTTGCATATAGGCTGAAATTGCTTGACAGTTGGAAGATTCACAATGCGTTTCATGTGAGTCTTCTCAGACCCTATGTGGGTGATGTGCCAGAAGATATGCCAGTTGAAGATCAGCCGGAAGTCGAGGAACTTGACGAGATCTTGGTCCCCGAACAGATTTTGGCACACAAAGAAAGGAAAGTGAAAGGCAAGGTTGCTAGGCGTTACTTGGTAAAGTTCAGAAACTATCCACCAATGGATGCTAAGTGGATGGAAGAAGGTGAACTTGCAGAGTCACCAATTGTGTTATCACTTTACCTTGAAGCCTTCGATTTGCAACCTACCTTGACCCCTTGAGTTTCAAAGCTACATGGATTGTCAATGTGACAATGGCTTCTGAAACAAATGATGTACATGGTATTTAAAGTGAGCTCAAATCAAATACCTATTACATGAATGTTAGAGCTGTACAGATTGTCAGTTTGGCAATTGCTCTTATGGAATGTCCAAAAGTTTGGTTAGTGCTATAGAAGTGAGTATTTCTTGTCAGTTTGTCAAGGATACAGTGATTCCTTCTATTGAAGAGTACATGTGTAACTGCATTCTTAAACTGTCTGTTTGGGTATGCTCGAAAGTGTTACAGGATCCAACATGTACTATAAGACAGTGGGAAAATGTGCAGCTACCATTTTGTCATTGGAAAGTTAGTGACTCAAAGCAATGGCACAGTGCGAAGCTACCACTATGTCATTGGGACAGGGTTCACACGCAGGCAATACATGAGTCGACAAGGTGTTGAATACACCAGGGTTGACAATGAGCATGTATGTGTCGTACATGTGTCGACAGGTGTTGAATACATCAGTGTCGACTGTAAGCATGTACGACATAGATGCAAACGAGGACGTTTGAGATTTCAAGAGAGGGGTATGTCACCAGCGTGTGACTACTATCTATCCTTTTTGTTGATTTCTTTCTTATTATCTATTTACTTTCACTTTTTGGAAACACCCCTCGGGAAATCTAACTGCCCTGCATTGCATAGCTAGTGTGGAACTGTCCAAAGGGAGTCCAGGCCTGAGGGCAAGAGAGCACTAAGGTTGGACAAGGACTATGGTTAGCCAAGTGGGGTCATTGACTAGCCAAAGTAGAATCCTTTGCTACAGAGGCTACATTTCAATTCTAGGTGTGGCCACAGTGTACAAAGAGGGTCGGATGACCTAGAAAGATACAATGGCAGCATCTCCTAAATTTAGGGAACTGCTATTTTCGGACCTGAAAATGTGTTGGCGTCATTGTCTCCGGAATGACAAGGGGAACCTTTTCTTACTCTGCCGTGAAGTCAACTGGGCAACCGGTTGGGAGATTTTTTGGCGGCAACCCCGAAACGGGAAAATGCTTATAAATGTGCCAAGTGGCACCTTCTGGTGCACTTGCCTCATGCAACAAGAGTTGGCGCTGAATTTAGGAGGGGGAGAGCCTCATTTTCAGTTTTGTCACAGGTTAAGAGCTATGGAGTGCTTGCTTTCCCTCTTATGCACAGTGCGGTGCCAGGAGTGATGCCCTGCACGCTACGCACTGCCCTCTCTCTCCCCTTTGGCAGTATGTTATGCCACTCTAGTGGGCTCTTCATTTGACCAATGTACAGTTGTGTGGGTTCATGCGCGATTGCTGAGGCAAGAGCCTCTTGCACACGTACTGGAGTAGCTAGCGGCTAATCCCCCCGCAGGTACAGGTGGATTCGGAGAGGTTTCACGACAAAAATCTCGTCCGATTCAAAGGGCAAGTAGCCCTACAGGTGCGGGAGCTAGAGGACTTGCTACGGATGCGACCGGCACGCAAAACGGAGCCCGAAACAGTGAATTACAGCCTGCTGTGTATTTTTGCGGTACAGTTATGCTGCCGAAATCAGGCCGGATCAGTTGAAATTCAGCCAAGTTTGTGCTGGGCAGCTTGTAGGGATCCACAGCATTTATTCCCTCTTTTGAACAATAAAGAAATACCGAAAGGGGCGCCTAAGTTAGGGGCCAATCTGGTGTCGGTCTTCTCATACAGGTGCATTCTAGCATCTGTATCCCATTCCCCTCTCTTGTGTCACTATAGCGCAGGTATAATAGACAACTAATAATGGGTGAAAGCTAAATCAAGGTTTGAAGTAAAGTCTACCGCCCTTTTTGGATTGAACAGACCAGTTTCAGCGTGTGTGTGGGTCCTGCTTTATTTCCTTTATGTCACTTGGGGCCCCATCGGACGGGGTCCCAATAAGTTGGTAGGACTTCTTCTTCTGCTACTTGTTCTTCTTAGGGTTTAGGCCCCTCGGCCAGCATCTGCAAGTTGGCTCCATTCTTTAGGGCTTTGACACGTCAGCAGTTTGTTACATGTAGGGCAAGAGACCTTCCACTAGCATTTTTGGTGGGCTCGAAGACACGCATTTTGAGATGCTGCACGTTGACAACACCTTTGATATGAGCATTTTCATATGCTGCAGGGGCACAGGGCCCTGGACACTTTTAGTAGCCAATCATATGCTAAATTGTGGAGGCCATTTGTCACAGAAATAGACGGAAGCGTAAACTGACTTTTAATTGCACTTCAAATACTCGAGAAAATTGGAGAGAGAGAGAGAGAGAGAGAGAGCCTGACAGTTCACTGGGGACCAGAAGATGGGCCGGTCCCCCCCCCCATAAAGAGATTATCTTTATTACTAAGGGAGAATCTTTACAAGCACAGGAACGGGGCAAACGCCCGTCCTCTATTTCTTTCTTTGTTCTGATCTGACTGTTGACTAAGAGAGCGTTTCCACTCTCTTTCTGCTAAGAGGACTTCCCCTCTTCTGCAAACTTTGATGGAAACTCTCACCAGGAGAGTCTATCTTCCAAAAAGCTTGTCGGAAGCTCTCACAATGGAGAGTCTATCTTCCCGCTATGTGCGTCATGCGCAATCATTCATGCATTGAACTCAAGAGAGAAACAAGCAAAATGCACACAAACATGCTTGCTGTAATTTCCTGCACATAACCTGAAATTCTTACCTGTGCGCACTCCTACGCCGAAACGGAGGCCGCCTTCGCGATGGAATTGCACCAAAACTTGCGTAGGCGTAGGATAAGAAGAGTGGAGTGAAATTCTAAGAGTGCTCCGCTGAAAACAGCCCTAATCGAGGTGATTAGGGGCTGAAAACAGAGAATTTGCAACAGCCAAGCACAAGAGGAAGAGAGTTTTCTACTGCTTTTCGCGATGAATCTTCCCCCACAGCAGCCTATGATCAAGAGAAACCTTGTTCTTGGTGATGGGAGCTCCAGGACTCCACATACACCACAAGGGTTGATTCTCAAGCTGCAATGGAGAGCTCTGGTGCGTAGAGCACGCTCACTTTAGGGGGGGGTAGATGCACTGCCAACCTGAGCAAAGAGGGAGGGGCTGCACTCTTATAGACTCCAGCCAAAAGGGGACGCTAGAAGAAGAGGGATGGTGAGTGTGCCAAGTGGCACACTTAATAACTTAAAAACCACTCAACTTTTCACTTTAAAATTCCCTAGGCTATTAATGAAATGTGCAATTTAATTCACGACTGCACACATGAATGCTTCTTATGAAAACGTTAGCTACTCCCCGGCACTACTCCGGCACTACTCCGGCATTACCTGTTCGCACTTGTCCAACCATTTGGTCCGGCACAAACAATTAAAAATTAGTTTAATTGACTTATCATAAAGCCTTAAAAACAATCCACGCCTTAGGATTATTGTTCTAAGGACCCCATCTCATTCCTACGCTTGTACTAACGCGGGCTCACGTTTCAAACACATATCCCCCGACAACGCGCTGTGTACAAGGGAGAAGGTGACGACGTTGATACTTGCTGCATTTTAAAACGCAAGGGGGAAGGAGCAATTGAATAACAGCACCGGCAAAGGCAACAACGTTTAGCGTTTTGAGATGCTGCCACAAAGATGGGGATGGACGCCGCAAGCAGAGGGGAGGTTCTCTTCAATTTCTTTGATGGGCCGCCTTGCTCCACCAAGGTCATTGATCACGCCGCTCTGATACCATGTCAAAGTCGACAATGCACAAGCGTAGAGACCAAGGGGAGAAAGCACGAGAGAGAGAGAGAGAGAGAGAGAGAGAGAGAGAGAGACTCCTGAACCAACCAACCTTGGCAATGAATAATTGATGTGAATACAATGAAGGCAAGGGGTTGCTTATATAGCAACCTCAGTAAATTGCCCTAACCAAACTTTGAAAAATAAGTAAAATAAATACCTAAAACCCAAACTAAATAATGGGATCACATTGGACAATTCACTTGACATGCCAAAACTCTAACAATGACATGGCACTAACCGGCAAGCCACGAACACATAGCATCCACCATCAGATTCAGCCACAAAACCAAAGGACCAAAGTCTGAAAGGGGGCACTTCCTAAACGCACGGGTGAACGGACTTTAGTGACGTGACAATTTTTGCACTGAAAAGCTTTTCAGGGTGACAGTTATTGAAGTCAATTGACTTTTTCGCTTTTGAGCACCTTAAATTAACTACTAATGAACTTTTATCTACTTTTGGGGGCAAGTGCCTGTAAATTAAAGACAATTCAGAGATCAAATTCCGTGAGTCAACTCATAAAGAACAATTGTAACTTAACAGTTTGTAAACAAAGGGCAGATTCAGAAGAGCCCGGCGGCAAAGTATTGCTTTCATGGCTGCCTCCACTCGCCTATTCACTCGACGCGGAGGCAACTTTAAAATATATAGTAGCGAGAATCCTCCACAAGTAAAACTAATACTATAGCCGAACCTAACTGAAAAGAGTCACGCCGTGACGCTCTGCCACGGGTCCCCGCCGGGGCTACATTTTCTTTTGTGCACGCCAGAGAGGATGTAACAAACTGCTGACGTGTCAAACCCTAATTCTACTGAAACCCTAACCCTATAATCAAAAACTCTAATTTTGCCCGAAACCCTAATTCTATTGAAACCCTAACCCTAAAATCAAAAACCCTAATTTTGCCCGAAACCCTCATTCTGCTGAAACCCTAACCCTAAAATAAAAAACCCTAATTTTGCCCAAAACCCTAATTCTGTTGAAACCCTAACCCTAAAATCAAAAACCCTAGTTCTTTTCGAAACCCTAACCCTAAAATCAAAAACCCTAACCTTGATTTGCTGACATGGCGAGCTGACACGTGGCCTGCTGTACGGACACCAGCGCGATTACGAAAAGCTGGCAACTTTTTGCATTGCTTTTTGGACCATGAGCTTTTGAGTTTTGAAGGCTTTTCACTGTAGTTGCTTTTTAGGCCAAGGGCCTTTAAATATGAGGTTAGGGCTCATTCTCTGGCATGCTTCCTGGCGAAGGTGTAGAGTCTGGAGAACCGGTTTGTACTGTGTTGATGCAATATAAAGAAATAGCGAAAGGGGCGCCAAGGTTTGGGGCCAATACTCTCTGGGTGGAATTCCGCCACTCCGTGTCGCGTGTCGTCTCTCTCTATTTCAGTTCACTTGTTATTTGAAGTGCTTAAAGTTGTTCAGTCTGTTCTTTTCTATTGGCACATGGTGTCCGTCTTGTGACAGTGGTATCAGAGCATCAGGCGTGTGCTTTTCTGAAAGCATACCGGTCCTACAAAAGAGGAGACAGAGCTATTAATGGAATTTTATTTGAGAGATCTTCGCCCTCTAACCTATTAGCCACTCCCACCCTTACTTCATCGCACATCGGGCGCGCTCCTATCTTCACCGCTCATATCTTACAGGACATAAGCCAATTAAGATCACTTGCAAGAGAAGGATCCAAATTTGTTTCAAGTCACTGTTTTTCTCAGAAGCAGTGCCATGCAGATGTTGATATCTACAGCTACCAAGCAGCATACTCCAAGTACTTGGCGAGCTTTCAAGGAAAAAAGAAAATTGCCCAAAGTTGTATGGTTTCTAACATGTTCCTTCGGAGTGCAACTTCTCGCAGAGTGGGGTACCCTGAAATGCTTGCCATGGAAACCCTAGCAGATTATATCTTGAAATTTCTGGACATCTAGATGTCTCTTCACAAGAAGATGACCTTGGAGGTTTAGTGTGATTGCTATCTTGGGACTACCATCGCCACCAAAGCAACACTGTTTATCCAAGAGCTAACGGACCATGCTGTGCAAGGTGGAAAGGTACGGAGTGTACGATACGTAATCAGTACGTAAGGTACGTACTTCTGTACGGATCGGCCTTTAAGGTACGTGACCAATACATAACATTTGTAACAACAAAAAGAATAGTGACTTTAGCCTTTTTCAGCCCATACATATTAGGAACTACATAGAGTCTAGACATAGATACTACTTCAAACATCCATTAGATACTGCTTCAATGTCTATTAGATACTGCTTCAAATGTTATCCGTACTTAACTCTTAGAAAAAGACAAAAAAATGTTATCCGTCTTTTTGCTTCAAATGTTATCCGCAAAAAGATTTATCTGCTTCAAATGTTATCCATACTTAACTCTACCATCAAAAAGACAGAAAAATGGGAATACACTATATGATACAATAAACTTTAGTCCATTGCCCAATGGCAAGATGCCCCTAACAAAACAAAACAAAAGAAAAAAAACTGTGAAAGAGGGGGGAAAAAAAAAAAACGCATACATTACCTATCCGTACGTACGGAACCGTACCGTACGGCTGTACCGTATTGTACGGATCAGTACGTACGTACGGATGCAACCTTGATGCTGTGCTCGGCTACGACCTCATGGAAGGAACCTAACCCTAATTTTTGGTGCAGGTTTCAAGATGGAAAGTCAGTTGACTTTTCGAGCTCGATTGATCTCGAGATTGCTTTTTAAGTTTGAGTTTTGTTTGATCTTGTTTGGTGATCTTGTTTGGAATTTGTTTGAAATGGATGGTGTCTGTTTTGAACCTGTTTTGGTGCCGATTTGAATTATTTGACTCTGGTTTGATACTGGTGATTGGTGATTGTACTCCCGGGTGGAGAAGTGAGAAATATTGTTTTGGTATTGTTTGAACCTCGAAACGACGCAAGCCGATGAGTGGGAAGCGTTTCGTTGTATGTTTGAAAACCTCCAAACGACGTAGGCCGATGCCTGGGGAGCGTTTGGTTGTATGCTTGTAAAATAATTGTTGTTGTGACTCCCAGCCAGGACCTAGATGGTTATGCGGGAGGAATATTAAGAAGTCTGAGCAATGGTTACTCTCAGCACCTCCAAACGACGCAGGCTGCGGTCTAGGGGGCGTTTGGTTGTAAAAGGCCTCTATATCTCCCGGCCCGGACCTTTTTAGGTTATGCGAGAGGAGTGATGAGAGAAGTCGTTGAATATCTCCCGGCCTGGACCTTGTTAAGTTATGTGGAAGGAGGTTCATCGGCGGCTTTATGTTTCTATGTCTTGTAACATGCATATGTAAGCATTGTGATGTGCCAACCACTGAATATTCCTAATTGGATGAGATTGCCTTGGTATGTAATTTTAGTGCATCAAGACACCCGTGGAGGATTAGTACGGTCTAGGTGTGATGGCTAATTTTACTACGCCAAAATATCAAGAGTTCTGATATGGACGAAAGGGGAGCTAACTCCTTAATCAAAACAGCCGATAGGAGAAGCTAACTCCTTGATCAAAAGAGCAGAAAGGAGAAGCTAACTCCTTGTCCCTCGGAATGTCCCTCGGAATGACCCTCGAAAATTTTTGAACTAACTTGAGTTGTTTTGCAGATATGCTGTAATCGCGGACGATTACTCTCTTTCAAGAAGGGGAGATGTAACAAACTACTGACGTGTCAAAACCCTAATTTTGATGAAACCCTAACTCTAAAATCAAAAACCCTAATTTTGCCCGAAACCCTATTTCTGTTGAAATGCTAACCCTAAAATCAAAAACCCTAATTCTGCCCGAAACCCTAATTCTGTTGAAACCCTAACCCTAAAATCAAAAACCCTAATTCTGCTGAAACCCTAATGCTATAATCAGAAACCTTAATTCTGCCCGAAACCCTAACCCTGATTTGCTAACGTGGCGGGCTGACACGCGGCCTGCTGTACGGACACCAGCGCAATTACGAAAAGCTGACAGCTTTTGGCATTGCTTTTTAGACCATGAGCTTTTGAGTTTTGAAGGCTTTTCACTGTAATTGCTTTTAGGCCAAGGGCCTTTAAATATGAGGTTCGGGCTCATTCTCTGGCATGCTTCCTGGCGAAGGTGCAGAGTCTGGAGTATCGGCTTGTACTGTGTTGATGCAATATAAAGAAATACCGAAAGGGGTGCCAAGGTTTGGGGCCAATACTCTCTGGGGTGGAATTCCGCCACTCCGTGTCGCGTGTCGTGTCTCTCTATTTCGATTCAGTTGTTATTTGAAGTGCTTAAAGTTGTTCAGTCTGTTCTTTTCTATTGGCACGTGGTGCCCGTCTTGTGACAGAGGATGCACACACCTTCCCCTCACATTGTCGCCACCCGTCTGAACCAGCCTAATTAAAATATACCACCAAGGGCGCTCACCTTGAGGGCCACTACTCTTCCATGTCATCTCTACGTGATGACGTGTAAAGTCTATAGTACTTTTTCTGTTCTTTCCAGTTGTTTTAAGTCTGTTAAAGTGATTTACTTGTTGGAAAATGGTGCTCACTGGTTGCATGATCCTCTTCTGCTGATCCAAACACGAGTATAATACCCAAATCCAAGACAACCAATTCAAATCTCTGTCTCGAGAGAGAATCGAGATACAGAACAATATGCAGAAGTCTTAAATGACAAAGGCATAATATATATGATCATCAGCATATTTGAAGCTACAAGCTCTATGGAACCTTCAAGCTAAAGAAACTAAAACATCGGGTTGCCCAGGATTAGGCTGTGTGAAACAGGAAAAGACAGATGCAAACATTTTCTTTGGCAGTAAAAGCTCAATGAAGCCAACAACTAATGCATGAACTAAGAGGAGGATCAAACAACTCAAATTAAAAACTGTAGAGCTCACTTGTTTCATGGGCAATAGCCTGTCTGCCCAGCGCTTAATCTTTGGCACTCCAACTTCATACCGAGGTGTGCAAGCACCAACCTTGTTCAACCGTCCATGGAGTTCCACATGCAGTCTTGCAACTCGGTTCTCCTCTTCTCGTCGGACATCCCCAACAAAGCCTGTGAATGTGAAAACTCAGTTACCCAAAAGTTTTTTAGGAAATGGGTGGTGCGATAAATGCTAGATCAGGTGATAAACAAGATGGCATTCAAAATAGCTATATGGTCCTAGAATCCAATGCACATTCCACACGAATGTTTCACAAATACGGGTCACTTTCTGGGTGTGCTTAATTCCCGAAAAAACATCTCAGTAATCGTAGTAGACACCTGCAAAAGAAGAGAGCTTACCGTGCTTCTGCATAACGGCAAGGAAGTTTTCAAGCAGGTTGGAAGTGGTTTTTAGGACCACCTGTCGTTTGAAGCGCCGTTCGGCGTTGTACATGGTCCTCAACGCATCGTTCAGCACGCCGCTCCTCCCCATGCCCCGCACTCTCCTGCGACCTCACTTTCGTGCGCAAAGGCTTAGAAAGTTCAGTGTAAATCTTGTGAGAGAGAGAATCAATTTTATCGTGGAGCTAAAGGTCACTTGCGTCTAGTGGTCACTCGAGAACTTTTTTTTTTTTTTTTTAAGCAAAACTCACAATTGTGGGTAAATTATATTGAACAGCCCAAACAATTACAAGGTCTTGTCATGCTCTTGTTGAGCCATGACATCATCCAGGGACTATAATTACATCGGTTATCAGGGCAGCCACCCTACCAACCCACCCCCTCCTCCTTGACACACAAGGTCCATAATCTTGTCCTTCTGAGATCTTTTATTTATCGATGGCCAAGATTTTTCCCCGACTTAAGCATTCCATCTGCTGAAAACAAGGCACAAGTAGTCCTAGACCAATCCTCCCAGTGTTGCTTGCGTCCAGGGTCCAAATTAGCACTTTGCTTTCTTGAATAATTTCTGCGAAGCTTGCCACCTCAAAACCTCCTTCAAACACACAGTGGTTCCTTGTTTGCCATACATTATGTAAGAGGAAGTATCTGACGATTTGAGTGCTAACGAGGAGGCAGGACTACCTGAATTCTTACCTCCAAGGAATAGGTCAGTCTTGAAAAAACTAATTTTCCATGTTCTTTGGACCCACTTGCATATTTTCCCTCCGAGGCCTTTGATAGTTGGGCAGTCCATGAATAGGTGGCCTAGATCTTCACTAACCATCCTGCACCCCAAGCATTGATCTGACCCAATCCCTCTCTCTTGAATCTTCACCCCCGTCGGAAGAGCACCCCAAATAACCTTCCATAAAAAAAACCTTCATGTGTTGAGGAACCTTTGGCTCGCATATGTTCTCCATTGCTTGCTCCCAACTTTCCTCCGGCCATTGTTTTTTACATAGCTTGTTAAGGGGGCTAGACCAATTCTTCTTATGCATCATTGTCTGATAAATGCTTTAGGGATGCAGTTTCCAAAAGAGACTGCTTCCGGGCCATTTCCAGGCATTCCAATCAAACTCCGAATCACAGATTGGCATCACTAAATTGTCAAGATCTTTCATCACTCAAGAACTTAAATCACCTGCACTAGTTGCGCTCTCTCTCTCTCTCTCTCTCTCTCTCTCTCACACACACACACACACACACACACTCTCCTCTATCCCCCTACTCCTCTCTCGCTCACTCTTTTACCCTCCTCCTCTCCATCCCTCTTTGTCTCTCAACTCTCTCCAAGAAACTTTCCTTGGCCACGTTCCTTTCTCAAGGTTCTCTACCCGCCTCTCTTTTGCTATCTTGTTCCCGCTCTCAACCTTTTTCCCACTCTTCCAATCTTTCCTCTTACTCCCCCATCTTCTTATGTAAGTATACCGCTCCCCTCATACACCAAAAAAGTATACAAGAACAACAACCAGGACTATGCACCCAAAAATCGAAGGCAGCGAGAGGCCAGAATTTAAGCGCCATGCGTTGTCGACACCGTGTGGACACTCTGGATGGAAAAGGTGGTTGATTGTGGTGAAGGGAAAGAGGGGGGAAGATGAAAGGGAAGGACCACCTAATTGGGAATATCTTAGCATCCTTAAGCTCCTTTCATATGTGCCTTAGTTTATCCTTTCCCATTGAAACACACACACACACACACACACACAAAATCCCCCTCGCTCAAGGTACACACACACATACACACACACACACACAAACACGGAGAAGCCTAAGTACAAGGCTAGTTGGTTTGCTGAGGGATTCAGGCAGTAGAAGGAGTTGATTTTGATGGAATCTTCTCGTTCGTGGTCAAGATGACTACACTGTGCACAATGCTTGGATTAGTAGCCATTCAAGACATGGAACTTGTCCAAATGGGATGTGAAGACAACCTTTGTTCATAGGATCTTGAAGAAATTGTTTACATGAACCAACCTGAAGGTTTTGAATAGTCGAGCAACGAGAAGCTTGTATGAAAACTCAAGAAAGGGCTTTATGGCTTAAAGCAGGGTTCAAGGCATTGGTATCAAAAGTTTGATGCTTTTATGCGATCCCATGGATTTGAAAGGAGTCAAGAGGATCAATGCTTGTATACACAAAAACTCAATGAAGGTTCATTGATCATTCTCATCTTATATGTAAATGACATGCTCATTACTGGAAAATCCACTAAAGAGAGTGCCAAATTGAAGCAAATGTTAAGAAAAACTTTGCTATTTGGGTGAAGCAACTCATAGGTAGAGGACAAAGAAGATGATCTAGAGCAGTTATAGTAGTCTAAAAATAGAAAGTAGTTGTGTTAACTTCAAGTCATTAGAATAACTCTTTAAACTCCAAGTATGAAGTTTAGAAAGCCTTAGGGTAAATTTCTAACCTGCAATAAATTGTTTAAATTTAGCAGGTTTTGAGAGCAACTTGATGGCACCTCCAAAGTATTGTGTTAAGGCTTTGCACAGGAGGTGAAGTTTTAAAGCTCGAGAGTGAGTTCTATTTTTAACAAAGATCATCTTAATTTAGAAGGTCCTAAATTAGTAGGTAGATTGTAGCTCAGGTCAGCTTTACAAACCTCCAATGTTTGTGCAAAGGTCTTGCACACAAGCTAATTAATTTAAAGGGTAAGCTTATGTTTTTTAATAAATGAAAGGGAAAAGTTAAAGACTAAGGTTACATCAGTCCTTCCTCATTGAGAAAGTTGACTCCAGTCCTTCTTTACTAATCTTGGCTAGACCACATGTCCAAAGTAGCATAACTTGCTTTATAAAAAGTTAGCAAAAGTGTGTGTGTGTGTGTGTGTGTGTTACAAAAGACCACAGCTCTTCAAAAGGGCAACATATGGAGAAAAGCATATCATTTCTTGGTTAATAAGAAGAAAAAGCTAGAAATTGATCATAATACATAGGCATGCCATTATCAAACCATAGAGAGATTATTCTTGCAGAAGCATTTAGGGTAAGGTGTTCCTCTATACCTAAATAGAGCCACAAACATAGTATTTACAGTGCCTAGTTTGAAAGGTCAAGCTCCACATCAAGGCCATCCATATCTAAACCTGTGTGTGTGTGTGTGTGTGTGTGTGTGTGTGTGTGTGTGTTCACTTGCCAAGACAAGTCCCAGAGAAGGGGGAGGGGGGCGATTTTTTTCATGCATAGCAAGGTAAAAAAGTGTATGAGCATGCATTAGTTGCACATTAAGTGTTCATTTCTCATTGGTCGAGTTATATGTATTCTAATTGAAGACTAGATGTAAGTTGGCATGTGTACATGAAAGGGCTCGTTGGATTTTTTCTCTCTTGCTCCCTCACATACTCTTTCAAGTGCTCAATTCGGCAAAGCAATCTCTCTCTCTCTCTCTCTCTCTCTCTCTCTCTCTCTCTCTCTCTCTCTCTGTGTGTGTGTGTGGAGCTCTAGAGCTCAAGAGGAGACCATCATGCTCAAGCACGTGGCTATGGATGCAAATCCAACAAGTGAAATCTTCTTCTTCATCATCTCTGCTATTCTATTATGCTAAGGTATGCTAAGATGTTTCCCATGAGCAAGCGTATACGGAATATAAATTCTCTTGCTTGAGAAAATATCTATTTCACCCTCATCTACCTGTGACCCCGCAGTTCTTTCTCCCCACTAGGGTGTTTAGGGATTGGGAAGGAGGATTATGCCATGGAATCTTGAAGAGCACCATCTTCGCAAGAGCACAAATTGTACTGTAATCGAAGCTCTCTTCGAAAGAGAATTATAAGTGACAAAGATCTCTTGGAGGAGGGACCATCTCCAAGCAAATCTGGTCCCTCATCGCATTTTCAATCTTAATTGTGGTATTCTCTTTGAATTATGTGCATGATTTTAGTATGTTAATGTATAACTGTATAAAGAAATCAGCCAGACATAACCTATAGCCTCCTCTTTAATCTCTCTCTTAAGAAAATTTCTCTCCTTTCATATGTTAACTTTCGTTGAATCTAACAAAAAAGAATTAGATTCTCTAACATTGGTATCAAAACTGAGGTTTCTCTTTTCTTGCCTAAGAAGAGAGGTCCTTGAGTAATCTATGAAAAGTTAGAGTTGTTCATTGCAATAGGGTAAGTGAGACTGAGATTTATTATCTTGTTTGGCATGCCTATTTACAAGGTACAGGGGACACCATCGAGAACTATGGTAATAATCATGGAGTTTTTTAGGACTTACCTACGGCTTAACAATTATTGAGCTATTAGCCACTCAATAGGAACTAATGCTAGCTTAACAATGTTCATCCCGCTCCTCTACTCTTTGCAATTAACAAATTTCTAAACCGTGAGTGTAGTTACTCGAGGGCTAATTTTCGAGGGATAAGAGGAGTAGTAGCCAAAGCTTTGGAAGTGTCAAGGAAAGAGCTAGCATACACATACAAAAAAAAAAGTCATGGCATAACATAATAAAGAGAATGTAATTATTATTGACAAATTAGATATAGCTCATGGTATCGCATTTGATGATGATTGCAAAGTGGTCCACTACCTTGTTGACAAGTTACAAGGAGCAATGGGAAACCCTATTTTGCAAGCGAAGGTTCAAAGCCTAATTCATATTAGGTTTCAGCCCCATGGTCGGGTTTGTGGCGGGTGCCCGCCTATAACAGTCTTGCTTATATAGAAAATAAGGAGAGTGAGAAGTGTTCTTCTCACAAACTCCACCACATCCTGTGTATGCTCCTCATCCCCTTCCCTCTCTTGCACTCCACAACCAAATCTACAAGTGGTATCAGAGCCTAGGAGCACGGCATTCGAGCCCCGGATACCCAGTGTGTGCATCGACTCCATCGGGTATGGAATTTCTTAAGGAGCTTTGAAGCTCTGCACAGCAAGAAATCAGGGAGCTTGGAATTGGGGCAAAGCAAAGGAAAGAGGGCCTTGAAGGTCTTGCAAAACAAGGGAATAGAGTCAAAGGCAAGCTCTGCAAGACCGAACAAGGGAGCTTGAGGCAATCAAAGAGCTTTGCAAGCAAAGCTTGAGCAGGTTTCGGACACCGAGCAGGAGCCCATGAGCAAGCGAAAGCAAGCTTGAGAGAGCAGGCAGCGCTGCGCATCACCAAGCAGCAGGTCGAAGGCAAGTGAACCTGGACATGCAGATTCGGCAACAGGGGAACTTGTTGGGTTGGCAGCGTGAGCAGCAGCAAACAAGAGCAAGCCTTGCAATCGAGAAGCTCAACAGGGCAATTGAGAGAGTGAGCTTGAGCACCGAAGCTTGAGCAGGGTCCCATCTTGGCAGGCTCGTTAGACAATCAGACTGTTTGACAGAGATTTCAAAAAAAAAGGATGTTTTTCTTCTTATGGCTTTGTGTGCAAACCTTCGTTCCCACCATCAAGCCCTTGACCCCCCCCCCCCCCCCCCCCCCCAAACCGTCAAGTGCCGACCCGAGTGAGCGAGAGAGATTTTCTCAAAAGAGGAGTTGTGAGACTGAGAGACAGATCTTCTCACTGCTACATGAGCTTGTGAGAGTGAGAGCGGAACTGTGAGAGAGACAGCAAGATTGTGAGATTGAGAGTGAGCGAGCAAGAGTGAGAGCGAGCGTGTGTGAGAGATAAAGTGAACAAGGTTTTCCGACTTCGACATCGGCGATTCTTTGACATTGATATCAGCGATACTCTTTATGCGGGCAGATTTTCAACATCCGACCCCGACTTAGCATTCTCGTGGACGACCATCTTCCCATAGACGGACTTGCTTGCCATGTGTATGGGTGGTGAGGTGCCTCTACCACAGAGGAGTGACACCCAACATCGGCATCGAGCGCACCGATCGCGCTCTACGATACTTTTTTGACTCCGAGCATATTTGGTGGTTATTCGACTAGCGCATTTTCATCCGACGGTGGAAATCAGCACATATCGATACCGACACGCAGGTTAGAGGGGCATTGACACTGACACGTAGGTTACAGGGGGCTTTTGAGCCCGCTTACACATAATCTCTCCAGGTTTCCAGACACATTTTCTTGTAGGAAATTTTGACATTATTTTCTCTACAGATGCGTTGACAGATGCATGTTTGCTTTAGCACATAGTGCTATTGAGCTCTTTTGAGAGCAGATATCCCCGCATGGATCACTTTTACTACTGCATGTAGCAGTTATTGGCGCCTATTTGAGCATAGTCACTCATGTACGTTGAGTTACGAACACTGTCTATTGTACTACGTGTGGGTCCATTTCTTTGGCTATTTTGGCAGTTTTCCTGGCCGTTTTTGAGACTCGGACTGGAAGAGCCCTTTCTAAGACTGTGGTTAGTCGTTTTGTGTATGCTTTAGCCTTTGGAAGGTCGATAGCATGAGGTTTTCTTTGAGCTGGGGTATTCTCAAATGTTGAGATACCTTTGGTGATACAGGTAGCTAGAGTTCCCCTCCTACGGTACCCTCGCCATAGGATATGTATCTGGACGGTTTCATATCTTTTTGACACCGAGTTGGCGATCACATGGCAACAGTGACATTCAATTGTTTGATGCACAGTTAGTGCAATTGGTACATTCTATGCGTTTTTTAGTTGAGTTTTGACTCCTCATACAAAGGAGACTCTGCCGGATTTTTCCCGCGAGTCGTGACTTTCATTGTTGGCACTTTTGAGCCTATTTTGGTTGAGGTTTTGCTCCCAATACAAAGGTTACTCTACCCAAATTTTTGCTGCTTCTTGCCATAGTTTGGCACCTCTCAAACCCTCTTGTCAATGATGGCTTCTTCTTCAGAAAAGGAGGAATATTTCATTCGCAAGTTTGATGGTAGAAACTTCACCTTATGCAAAGAGCGCATGAAAGATGTTTTGACTAACAAAAGTCTATCATAACCGCTGAAAGAGCGCACAGAGGGTGATGAATACTGCAGGCTCAGTTGGAGCTTTTGGATGCGAAATCCATGGCTACAATACGTCTACATCTAGCCGAGTCATTGTTCTTCACTGTCATAGGGAAGACAACAACCAAAGCTCTATGGGATAGCTTATGTTCAGCATGGGAGAGCAAAAGTGCATCCAACAAATTTTTCTCATGAAAAAACTTATGAAGCTCAACATGAAAGAAGGTAGCACACTTTCAAGACACTTAAATGAGTTCAACTCCTTGTTCAGTCAGTTGACATCTCAGGGCTTTAGTGAGTTTGACGACGAACTCGAGTCTATTTTCCTGTTATGCTCTCTACCCAGTTCATGGGACATATTTTGCATAGCCATTAGCAATTCAGCTTCAAATGGCAAGTTAGTGTTTAATGATGTCACAAGTGCGTTGCTCACTGAGGAGATTAGATGTCAATCTCTTGATGCAATTGGGAATCGCGATGCATATGTGGCTAGTGGCAATTGTGACAAGCAAAGGCAGCGTGGTCGCACCCGCGGTCATTCTCAAGATCGCAGACAAGGTCGTAGCAAAAGTTGCATGGCAAAGACATGCAAAATGTTGAGTGTTACTACTGCCATAAAAAGGGACACTTGAAGAAAGATTGCCGCACATTGCAGCATGATAAGGGAAAAGAGAAAGCAAAGTCTGACAAACCTAAAAGTAGCATGAAAATTGAAGAGATTAATGTGGTTGAGAATCTAACCATTGAAAAAGTTTTTGACGTGCCAAATGATGTGTTGATTTTCACATCGGATTTGAGTCCTGATGCATTGTTAGCTCTTGAGGAGTGTTATGCGTAGAATTGGATTGTGGACTCAGGAGCTAGCTTTCATGTGACTCCTCAAGGAGCGGTTTTCTACATACACTGCCACACATAGCACGGTGAAGCTAGGTAATTCTTATGAGCTTGATATATGCGGTGTGGGCATCATCAAGTTTTCTATGCGTATTGGCACTAAGTTTATGCTGCACAATGTCAGACATGTACCCCAATTGACAAAGAGTTTGATGTCAGTTGGACAATTAGATGATTTGTGTTACACTACCATATTTTCTCATGGTTCTTAGATTATCAAGAAGGTAAATCTGGTCATACTTAAAGGCCATAATTATGGCTCATTGTACTCACTTTATGTCTCTTCCATGAAAGAGAATTCCATTTGTGTAGCCGAGCTGCCGTCTACAGAGTTGTGGCATAGCCGGCTAGGACATATGAGTCAAAAGGGAATGAAAGTCTTGCAGCGTTTTGGTTATATCCCTGTGTTAGATTACTCTAACTCTCTTTATGTGAGCATTGTATCCATGGAAAACAGACTAGGTTGACATCAACGCCTTTGGACAAGGAGTTAGGAAGTCATCTAGATCTTGTTCATAGCGACTTGTGTGGACCTATGTTAGTCAAGTCTCTAGGGGGAGCATTATACTTCTTGACATTCATAGATGACTCTACTTCTCTTGAATCAAAAGAGTGACATCTTCAGTGTCTTTCAGAAGTTCATAGCATTGATAGAGAACCAATCGGGTAGAAAGCTTAAAGCTTTGCACAGTGACAATGGAGGCGAGTACATCTCCTTTGAGTTCAAGGACTTTTGCAGTAAATGAGGCATTAGAAGACAGTTTACCACGTCTTACACACTCGCTCAAAACGGTGTGGTTGAAAGGATGAATAGAACCATTCAAGAACGGGTCACTTCTACGTTGTCTACGACCAACTTACCTCAAGAATTTTGGGGAGAAGCTGTTACAACGGTTGCTTACTTGATTAATCGGTCACCTAGTACACCACTAAAGTACAAGGTTCCGCAGGAGATATGGACGAACAAAGAGCCCAATTATGACAGGTTACGTGTATTTGGCTGTGAGGCATTCTCACATGTGCCAAAAGCGCTTAGACAAAAGTTGGACCCCAAATCACACAAGTGCAGCTTCATTGAATATGGTGTTGACGAAGAGATGGGATATTGTCTCTGGCACCCAGAATTCAAGAAGGTTATACGCAACTCAAGGTGATATTCAATGAGTCTAAGATGCATAAAAAGCTTGTAATGGAGATGGCCTATGAACTTTGAGAGTAGCGGAATTAGGAGATTAGATAAAGCACTTTTGTGAGATTACTTTGTGAGCATAGCGGGTGAACTTAATTGATAGTAGCAACATAAACATGGTACTTAGTTAACTTGGCATGAACAATAATTTTGCAAGAGAGAGAATTTAGAGAACATGACAACAATTGAGGACCGGATTCATAGGGAGCCGGTCCCCCCTCCAATAGGCATTTGTATTATAGTTTCTCCCATCAAGAGAGACTTGGAACAATACAATATTTTGTGTTCCTTGTGACCTAAGTGATGCAATGAACATGGAAAGCTTCATGCATCACAAGCATAACATAAAATTTGTAGAAAGCATTAACTATCCCAAGCCTCAATCCCAAGGCCTCAAACACCTTCGAAGGTGGAGAGAGCTAGCGGGGAATGAGGATAGGGAAGAGGAAGAAGAAACATTCCATAGGAGAAAGAAATAGTTCGTCACTTATCATCACTCTTCTTGTTAGCATACATAATAGCGTAGTAATGAAGATGGAGAAGATGGAAATCTTAAGCATTGAAGCATGGCTCTTGGTTGGATTTGCATTCCATAGCCAAGAGTGTTGGTGTAGGCTCTCACTTCTCACAAGCTTGGAGAAGGAGGTGAAGTTCCTCAACTTTCACCAAGTGAGAATGATCCACAAAATAAGTGTGTGTTTGTGTGTGTGGTGTATACCCCCCCCAACACCCCCCTTGCTTGCTTGGGGTGAGTTCTAGCCTTTCCACATGCTTCAAGCTCATTGGACCCCTCTCCCCCTAGCCAATCACATGCAATATGCATTCAAGTACATGGGTGGTCTTTGGACAAGTGTCCTCCTTACCCCTTAGAGAGAGAGAGAGAGAAAGCTTGAAAATATTTATATATTTGTTGGATGGAACTAGAAGCTCATTGGACCCCTCTTTAGCCCAACCAATAACAATCAAGCACACCATGTAGCTAAGCATAGGGAGAGTCTGGCATGTGTCCCATGTGCACCTTTAGAAAAGGGGTGTCCTTTGGGTGAGTGGGAGGTTAAGTCAAAGATTCCCCTAACTTTGGGACTTTCCCCCTCCTTTGTAGGGTCTCTTTTTGACTCAAGCACCTTACCCCCCATGCATGGAAAGCTTCTCAAGCACCTTCCTCATTAAGTATGACAAGCACCACAAGTACCTTAGTCATCAAGCATGACAAGCACCTCAATCACCTTAGTTATCAAGCAGGACAAGCACCTTAGTCATCAAGCACGACAAGCACCTCAAGCTTAGGTGGGGTTCCCACCTCAAGCTCAGCTCTAGCTTGCCTAAGGTCAAAGGTCTTTTAACACAAACCATTGGAGGTCTTTAATGAAGCTAACCCTAAGGTATTTTAAGCTCCATTAGTTAACCTTGCTCTTTGACAAACCATCTCTCATTTGGACCCTTTACCATTGGCCCCGTGTTGAGATAGATCCGTAAGCACATGTCTATATTCAAACCCTCGTTCTCGTTTATTATCCCACATTAAATGATCAGTTTAATATGAGAAAATCATTTGGGTTGATTAGATATTAGATTTTATGACATTACCTCTCTCTTGAAATCGTAGTCGTCCTCGACTATGAGGTAAAAGAGATAAAGCCAGTCATTAGTCAATTTGTCTTAGTGGATAGAGGATCCCTTTTTATCCTACGACATCATTCCAAGATGGATGACTAATCCATTTGATGCTTGGGAGACATAGCTACCGCAAGCATGTCTGCTCTTTAGTCCATTTCATCCTCCCAAGTAGAGTGACAAATTCTACATGGTTTTTGAGAGACGTCGTCATCACAAACATGATTCTTAGTATGCATACTACTTAAATTTGTGCACAATAAAGAGAGAATTAGTCTTATAAGACAAAAAAATTGATCATTTAAAAGAAACATGTACATTTGCTTACTCTAATGTAGCATTGTAAGTGTTGACAAGGTTCATACTATCCTTAAGCTGGATCCTTGCATCCATCTAACATCTTCAAAAGGATAATTTTTGAACTTAATAAGATACCGTGGGATAATCTTATCATGTCGTAGGACCTTCTCTTCATGCAGAAGGATAGCTTCGGGTTGTAGCACTTCTTCTTGGTCTTTGATTTCGGGAGGGTCTTCAATAATTGATTCATTTGGAGGCTCTCCTTTGTAGGGCTTAAGTAGGCTCACATGAAAAGCATTGTGTATGAGCCAATGGTTAGGCAACTTGAGTTGATAAGCCACCTCATTGATTGGCTTCAAAATTTGAAAAGGACCATAGTATCTTTTTGCTAGTTTAGCATAATACTTTTGATGGCCCGTAGGATTTTTGCCCGTCGTTTGCCTCAATCGAGCCTTAGGAAACTTAAGTAAGACCCAATCATTTTCTTTGAACGTTAAGGACCTTCTGTGCTTATCAGCAACAACTTCGGAGATGGATATAGCCTCCTTAATCTTTTGAAAAGATGCTTGCAGGTCACAACTATACTCATCAGCAACGAAGATCTTCCCATGTACTTTAAGTAGCAAGGGACTTTTAAGTCTTCCCTCTATGATTTCAAAAGGTGCTTTTCCCATAGAAGTATGGAAAGTATTATTATACGCATACTCTACAAGAGGTAAGTACTTTTCCCATTGTGAGCATTGATCTACTTCTGTAACATAGGTCTTTAGTAGATGAAGAATTGTAAGATTGGCTATCTCACTTTGGCCATCCGTTTGTGGGTGATAGGCCAAAGAGAAATTCAATCTTGTACCTAGATTTTTGAAGAGACCTTTCCAAAATCTACTGGTCATTCTAGGATCTCTATCTGACACAATGGATGTTGGCAATCCATGGTGTTTGAAAATTTGGGATATGAAGAGAGTTGCCATTTGGTGTGCCTTAATAGTCTTCTTGACAGGGATAAAGTGTGCTTGCTTGCTAAACCTGTTGATTATTGTCCATATTTTTGTATTTCCATGGATAGACTTGGGTAATCCAAAGATAAAATCCATGGATATACTCTCCCATGGTGAATTAGGGATTGGCAGTGGCTGGAGTAATCCAGGTTGCTTCCCTCTATCATACTTGGTCTTTTGGCATACCACACATTTTGAAACATACTCTCATATGTCCACTTTCATGGTAGGCCAATAAAAGTACGTCTCTACTCCTTGAAGAGTAGGTTGAATGCCTCTATGCCCCGCATAGGGAGGAGCATGGGATTCGTACATGACTTTCTCATGAAGGGAGTGGGTAGCACATAGCCTATTGCTATGGAGAAGATAACCATCCTGCAAGGTGAATGGTTCCTCTTTCTTCCCCAAAGCAAGGGCTGATATTATGTCTTTAAAGTCAGGGTCAGTAGCATACTCATTCATCATAGAAGATAGATCATTGTGAGTCGCTATTGACACATCATTAACTTTTGGTTGTCATGAAAGTGCATCAGCCACTTGATTGTGCTTACCAACAATGTGAGCAATGTGGAAATTAAATTGTAAAAGAAAATTTTCCCACCTCATTTGTTTGTCGGAAAGCTTTGTTTGCATCATGAAGTACTTGAGACTTTGACGGTCTGTTCGTAAAATGAATGGAGTCCCCAATAGATAGTGCTTCCATGTGTCTAGGGCATGTAGAATAGCTAACAGCTCTTTCTCATAAATCCTAAGACCCGTTCATCCATATTGAGCCTTCGGCTCTCATATGCTATGGCATGCCCTTCTTGAAGCAAGACTGCTCCAAGGCAATCACCACAAGCATCACATTGGACCTCAAATGGTTTTGAGAGATCCGGAAGCATGAGGACTGGTTGGGAGGTAAGATTCTCTTTGATCTTGTCAAAAGAACTTTTCTCCTTAGCAGTCCATGAATACTTAACGTTTTTCTTTGTTAAGTCATGTAATGGTCCTGCTATTTGAGAGAATTTTGCTATGAAGCGCCTATAGTATGCACCATACCAATAAATCTTCTTAGCTCATGTAGATTCCTTGGATTAGGCCATGCTTTTATTACCTCCAACTTTGATAGATCCATACGGATACCATCTTGAGAGATAATATGAGCTAAATATTGAATCTCTTGAAGGAAAAATTCGCTTTTCTTTTGGTTGAGAAAAAGCTTATGCCCCTTTAATGCTTGAAAAATCACTTGGAGATGTTGCTTGTGTTCCTCCAAGGAATTGGAGTAGATGATGATATCATCAAAGAACACTCTAGTGAATTTGCGATAGGGTCTAAAAATTTTCTCCATTAATCGATTGAATGTAGCTGGTGCATTAGTCAAGCCAAAAGGCATGACTAAATATTCATAAAGGCCAAACATTGTATGAAACACGGTCTTTAGGATATCTTCATTCACTATCCTTATTTGATGGTAGCCACTTTTAAGGTCAATCCTACTGAAGTAGGTAGAGCCTTGTAGCTTATCAAACAGATCTTCTACCCAAGGTACGGGAAATCTGTTTTTGATAGTGATATGGTTTAGTGCGCGATAGTCCACACACATGCGGTATGTACCATCTTTCTTCTGTACTAAAAGGACTGGAGAACAAAAGGGAGAGGAGCTAGGCCTCACCATCCCTTTGTCTACCAATTCTTATACTTGCCTCATGATCTCCTCTTGTTGAGCTTGGGAAACTCGATAAGGAGGTTTGTTAGGCGGCGAGCTTCCTGATAGGAGCTCAATTCGATGGTCACCATCCCCTCGTTTTGGAGGTGTGTCCATGGGGATATCATCGATGAACACATCTTGGAATCCTTTTAGAAAGTTAGACAAGTCTAACTCTTCTTGGTTCCTACTAGTCACCTTTGATGAAACATTAGGACCCTTTAGGGACTCTTTGACAAAAATCATGTACGCAAAAACCGAGCTCTTCATTGATTTATCAAGGGCAAGAGGATTTACAAGTAGTATAGTACGACCAGACTCATTAGCATCTATATACATATTCGTTCCCCTGTAGGTGAAGTAGAGTCTCCTTTCAGGGAACTTCATGTTGGCAGCCATGCGGTTGAACCATGGTGCCCCTAGGATAGCATCCTCATGTTGGAGAGGAGAGATAAAGAAGTCTTCTTTGTCAACGCTTTGGACATGAAGCCTCAACTTTCCAATCAACGGAGTAACGGAGGCTTGTTGTCCCTTGAAAGCGGCATTGGTAGTTACAACATCTCCCATCTCAAAAGCTTGAATGACCAATTTGGTGGCCAACTCCATTGATATGAAGTTGTGCGTAGAACCAGGGTCAAACAAGATGAAGACATCATGCTTCCTTACCTTTCCCCAAGCATAGGAGAGAGGTGATCCTTTGCAATGAGCATCCTCTTTTGGAGCTTCGATAGTGGAAGCTCTAGGAGTCTCATTACGAGCATTTCTTTTGGGGCAAGAATGATAACCATGTCCTTGCTCCCCACACTTAAAACATTTGTGGTCCTTGCAAAAAGTTTTAAGCTCTTCAAGAGAGAGTTTATTTTTACCTTTGTAAACTCCTTCTAGCCCACCATTGACGAGCCGATTTTTGGAAGTGCATATCTACATGGCGTAGCTTGGAGGATTCCATGAAGCCCACATCTCCAAAGGCCGCATCAAATTGTTGGATGACAGCCAATACTTTGTCAATAGCACCAAAGGTGCCATCATAGGTGAGAAAAGAGATACTCTTTCCTCCCTCTTTGAACTTCTTTAGTTTTTGTGACCTTCACCATGCAGGGTAAGGTTTGTGATGTCCTCCCCTCTTGTATTCTCTAGGAGAATAGCTATAGCTTTCATCGGTAGAGGAGGAAGGTGAAGAGGGTGACCTATTTCTTGCCCTTTTATTTCTTTGTTTCCTCTCTTCCCTTTTGAAGTGACGAGGAGGACTATGGGTTAACCGATTCCTCTTGGGAGGAGTTGGCGATCGTTTAGTCCGCCTTCTTCGTGGAGCCACATCTTCGAAGGAATTTAGGGATTCATTACTTTCTTGATCTTTGGATTCCTCCTCTCGTATGGGAGAGAGTCTTCTCATCAAGAGGCCTCCTAAGCTCTCTCTCCTCTTGGAGAGGAAAGGAAATCCCATAAGCACGAAGTTATTGAGTAACTTCGGCTTGCAAAGCGGGGTTGCCCATAGCTTGTTGCAACCTAGTGACAAGATAATTAACAAACATGGGGGCATTATCATTAGAATCTTCATGTGCAAAATGAAAGTTATCAATGTTCATTCTACTCTCTTGGTTATTGTCAACCATGCTAATTAAACTTATGTGTTTACTTAGTGTATGCTTTGGCAATTCAAAACCTTAGTTGCTACTCCTCTTAGCCTTTGAAAATAGGCACTTAAGTATCTACACCCACGGCTTGAATTGGTTAATTATAGAGAGTAGTGGAGTGAATCTAACATAGCGAAGTTGCTGAGGGATAGCTCCTTTCGGACTTCCTATGGCTCAATAATGGTAAAGTTGTAGGCAAGTCTAAAAAGACTCCATTATTAAGACCAAATCTCCCGAGGTGTGCACCATATCCCACATAGTGCGCTCAACAAAACCGATAATAGATCCCAGTCCCACTTACCCTAATATAATTAACAAAATCAACCATTAATAGGCTACTTAAGGACCTCTTTTCTTAAGCAAGAAAAGAGAAACCAAATACTCTGATACCAATGTAATGGAAATGGCCTATGAACTTTGAGAGTAGCAGAATTAGGAAATTAGATGAAGCACTTTTGTGAGATTACTTTGTGAGCATAGCGGGTGAACTTAATTAATGGTAGCAACATAAACATGGTACTTTGTTAACTTGGCACGAACAATACTTTTGCAAGAGAGAGAGTTTAGAGAACATGACAATAGTTGAGGACCGGATTCATATGGAGACGGTCCCCCCTCCAATAGGCATTTTTATTATAATTTCTCCCATCAAGAGAGACTTGGTACAATACAATCTTTGTGTTCCTTGTGACCTAGGTGATGCAATGAACATGGAAAGCTTCATGCATCACAAGTATAACATAAACTTTGTAGAAAGCATTAACTATCTCCACTTTCGAAGGTGGAGAGAGCTAGCGGGGAATGAAGATAGGGAAAACGAAGAAGAAACATTCCATAGCAGAAAGGAATAGCTCCTCACTTATCATCACTCTTCTTGCTAGCATACATAATAGCGTAGTAATGAAGATGGAGAAGATGGAAATCTTAAGCATTGAAGCATGGCTCTTGGTTGGATTTGCATTCCATAGCCAAGAGTGTTGGTGTAGGCTCTCACTTCTCACAAGCTTGGAGAAGGAGGTGAAGCTCCTCAACTTTCACCAAGTGAGAATGATCCACAAAATGAGTGTGTGTGTGTGTGTGTGTGTGTGTGTGTGTGTGGTGTATACCCCCCCCAGCACCCCCCTTGCTTGCTTGGGGCGAGTTCTAGCCTTTCCACATGCTTCAATCTCATTGGACCCCTCTCCCCCTAGCCAATCACATGCAACATGCATTCAAGTACATGGGTAGTCTTCGGACAAGTGCCCTCCTTACCCCTTAGAGAGAGAGAGAGAGAGCTTGAAAATATCTATATATTTGTTGGATGGAACTAGAAGCTCTTTGGACCCCTCTTTCGCCCAACCAATAGCAGTCAAGCACACCATGTGGCTAAGCATAGGGAGAGTCTGACATGTGTCCCATGTGCCCCTTGAGAAAAGGGGTGCCCTTTGGGTGAGTGGGAGGTTAAGTCAAAGATTCCCCTAACTTTGGGACCTTCCCCCTCCTTTGTAGGGTCTCTTTTTTACTCCCCATGCATGGGAAGCTTCTCAAGCACCTTTTTTATTATATTTGTAGGGTCTCTTTTTTACTCAAGCACCTTACCCCCCATGCATGGGAAGCTTCTCAAGCACCTTCCTCATTAAGTATTACAAGCACCACAAGTACCTTAGTCTTTAAGCATGACAAGCACCTTAGTCATCAAGCACGACAAGCACCTCAAGCTTAGGTCGGGTTCCCACCTCAAGCTCAGCCCTAGCAACCTTAGGTCAAAGGACTTTTAACACTAACCATTGGAGGTCTTTAATGAAGCTAAACCTAAGGTCTTTTAAGCTCCATTAGTTAACCTTGCTTTTTGACAAACCATCTCTCGTTTGGACCCCTTTGCCATTGGCCCCGTGTTGAGATAGATCCGTAAGCACATGTCTATATTCAAACCCTCGTTCCCATTTATTATCCCACATTAAATGATCAGTTTAAAATGAGAAAATTATTTGGGTTGGTTAGATATTAGATTTTATGACAAAGCCAGTGAAAGACGTTGATATCATAGAGCACGATTTGAGGATGTTTCCTCACCACTAGTTACACAAAATTTTGGACCTGCTAATGATGCACCTTCTACTAGTACACACACACACATGTTGCTCTAGGGAGAGTGGAATCTAGTAGTCAGGCACTTTGGAGGTCTACTTGTACATCTCGTGCACCTGAGAGTTTTGAGTCAGGATTAAACTACTTGCTAGTTACTGATTGCGGTGAGCCCACTTGCTAAAAAGAGGCCATTCAAATAGACGATAGCGTGAAGTGGGAAGATGCTATGCAATTTGAGTATAACTCAATTTTAGACAATGAAACTTGGGAATTGACATAGTTACATGCGAGTAAACAGGCATTGCCATGTAAATGGGTGTATAAGAAGAAGTATATCATAGATGATCTTGAGCCTAATTATAAGGCAAGATTGGTTGCAAAAGGGTTCAAGCAAACGAAAGGCGTGGATTTTAATGAAATCTTTTTTCTAGTGGTCAAGATGACTACATTGCGTCTTATGCTTGGTCTAATAGCCATCCAGGACATGGAATTGGTCCAAATGGATGTAAAGATAGCATTTCTTCATGGGGAACTTGAAGAGGACGTCTACATGAAACAACTAGAAGGTTTTGTGATAAATCTTGAGAAGCCAACACAAGCAAAAGTGGTGTGTAGACTCAAGAAAGCTTTTTATGGGTTAAAGCAAGGCTCAAGGCAATGGTACATCAAGTTTTATAAGTACATTCAATCCTAGGGTTACGACGAAGCGAAGAGGATCATTGCTTGTACACAAAGAGGTTGAACGATGGTTCCCTCATCATTCTGATTTTGCACGTGGATGATATGCTCATAGCCGAGAAGTCAAAAGATGAGATTGCACTTCTCAAGGATGCCTTAAGCAAGCAGTTTCTATGAAAGATTTGGGCGATGCACATCACTTTCTTGGTATGCATATCAAGAGAGATTGCAAATGTGGTATACTTGAACTTTCACAGGAAGAGTATATTCACAAGGTCTTGCAACGTTTTGATATGCAAGGGGGGAAAGCATTGAGTACCCCAATGACTGCATAAAAAAAACTTAGCAAGCATGATTGTTCCCAATCAGATGCTGAAAAGGCAGAAATTCAAAGGTGTCGTATTCCTTGGCAATTGGTAGTCTCATGTTTGCCAAGGTTAGCAGATGACCAAACATTGCATATGCAGTGGGAGTGGTCAGCAGGTTTATGGCAAATCTAGGCAAAAAGCATTGGGAAGCAATGAAGCACATCTTGAGATACATCAAGCACTTAACTGTAAGTGCTTACACTTTGGGAAAAATGATGCATCCATAATTGGATACATTGATTTGGATTATGCGGGTTTCCACTATTGAGGCAAAGTATGTTGCAGTTTCTAGTTCCAATAAGGAAGCTGTGTGGTTATCTCGTCTAGTGGGAGACCTTGGTATACACTAGACTCTAGTGCTACATTGTGACAATTAGAGTGCAATTGCGTTAGCAAAGAACCCTGTGTTTCACTCCAAGTCAAAACACATAGAGGTCAAGTATCATGTGGGAAGGGATATTTTGGCTAGCAAATGCATTGAATTAATCAAAGTTCACACGGATGAAAACCCAGTGGATGCCTCTAACTAAGAGCTTAGCCTAAGAGTGATTCACACATTGGATAGAGATGATGGGCATAGGGTTACAGTCATGCTTCACATTTTGTACATTTGTACATAATAGCCCCTGCAATTCTTTATCCACTTAGCCCACATTAGCCTTCAAGTAGGAGAATGTTAGGTTTCAGTCATAGAGATGATGGGCATAGGGTTACAGTCATGCTTCACATTTTGTACATTTGTACATAATAGCCCCTGCAATTCTTTATCCACTTGGGCCACATTAGCCTTCAAGTAGGAGAATGTTAGGTTTCAGGCCCCGTGGTCAGGTTGGGGCTACCCATTACATTCTTGCTTATATAGAAAGTAAGGAGAGTAATAAGTGTTCTTCTCACAAGCTCCATGAAATCCTGTGTATGCTCCTCATCCCCTTCCCCTTCTCTCCTTCCCTCTCTTGCACTCCACATCCAAATCTACAATTCAAGCCCTTCAAGTTTCCCCAAGTGCACAAGAAGAGAGAATTATTGTGAGGCCTTCTAGTGAGAACTCCAAAAGAGGAAGCTCTTTGGGTAATAAAGAGGCGAAACCAAAAGGGACCCCCAAGGAAATCTGTTCAAGAAGAAGAAGTGTGTCCAAAACTTTCAAGGGAGAGGTATGAAAAAGATACTCCTTCTTGTCAAAGGTGCAACAAAAAGAAAGTGAACCGGATGAGAGACTCGTCTGCAACCACGATCAAGACACCTCTCCGTGAAGGGCAGCCAATAGATCTCGTATCTATCGTGATGGATCTCCTCGTCGTCAAGGCACTAGCGCGTACAGTCCACCGAACAGGCATGAGATCTCACCTAGTGTGTAGCCCCACCATGAAGGTGTGTAGGCCAATGGGGAGAGGAAGCGGTAGAGGCTCGGAGAGAGATCAAAGTGCAAAAAAGCCAGCAAATGGAGATCAAAAAATTGCTAGAGAGAGGGTGAGCAGCAAACTAAAACCGCTAGAGAGAGAAAATGCTAGGGAGACAGTGAGAGCCCAAAATGCTGGTAATCTGCATACGACAACATGCCATAAAGTACAAGGGGGGCTACCTATATAGGACAAACCACAGTTTTCCCTACTCAAATTGAAAAACCTCACGATCCCATAAATGGATAAAATAGCTAATAAATATGTAAACTCACTAAAAGTGACCAGGGACACATATTTAGTATCAATGACTGTAGATGACTCGAGACAGTGACCCGAGGAAACGCTAGGAATGGGGGTCCCACCGCATGCCAACCTGCTGGGTGATTTGCTCTTGGGAGACACCGCAGCTACCATCGGACAAGAAGATGAACTCTAAACACCCCCTCTCATCTCCTAGACGTGGAAGCAGTCCCAGGGAGCTAGTATGAGAGAATAATGTCGCGTGTGGAAGAGGTTTGGTGAAGATGTCAACAGGGGTATCCAAAGTCGGGATGTATTCTAGTCGGAAATAGCCATCCTTGGTCTTCTCACGAACAAAATGGTATTGTATCTCTATATGCTTGCTACGGGCGTGAAAAATTGGGCTCCTTGTAGTGGCAATACAACTCTGGTTGTCTGAGTACATAATGGTCGTTTGCTGCAAAAATCCCATCTCCAAAAGTAGCCTCTGAATCCACATTGACTCACATGTAGCACTACAAAGAGCACGATACTCTGCCTCTGTGGAAGACAAGGCAATTGTTGGTTATTTCTTGTTGCTCCATGAAACTATTCGTGAGCCAAAAGAAAAGGTAACACCTATGGTCTACCATTGTCCATCTGGATCACCTTCCCAATCTGAATCACTCCATCTTCATAGAATGACCTAGGAATCCGTACTAATACAATGTGCTCAAAGTGGTCAAGTAAACAGATTTGACCAGCACTTAGGGATTTTGTCGTGACACATAATTCAAATAACGGGCACTAGTGTCAGTCGCAAAGACCCATATTCTCAATATGTGGAATATGTCTCAGATAAGGATGTCCAAAAGAAGAACATCCTTCAAGTATGAGATGTACTTGTGTATGGAGGTAACTGTAAACACTCTGTGACAAGAGTGAGAGGGACCCTCATTATGCTTACTCCACACTGGATAAATTGAACTCCTTGAGTTCCTAGATCATGTTGTATCCCATGTGACAACATGTGCCAAAGCAAACCCTACATGTAGGTCCATAATTGCATGATGCAGAAGTGTATGTTGGACACTACGACCGAAAATGCTTTGCTTCTACATGACCTTGTCATGTCTCTAAGAAGCAAAATGGATGAAATCATCGAAGCGTATACATCCTACTTGGAAAGAATTAGTAAAAAAACAAAACAAAAATGAAGTAAAATCAAAGTATTTGCATGCTTGGCGATTGAACATAGTGTTCACTTACCCGTAGCCAAATGCACATGCCCAAATGTCCCGCTTGCAAAAGCCTAGGAAAGCTAATTGAAGGATTTGTGAAAATCAAGCAGTATTGTACTGGTAATTGTGGGTGTTTCCTATGCAATCCAAACCCCTTGGTTAGACTCTGTATGAAAACTGCTCAACCTAGCAGCCAATGGTGACCAACATAGTCCATTGTGTCTAACATTGATTGAAGTCAACTTTGGAAGTTGAACTTGTCCACTACCCCTTAGCAGCTTGTGAACTTTTTTACTTGAAAGTAGAAATGTGATGAGATCAAACTTTGACCCTCAACATCTATGGATTGATAGTATATTAGCCGGGTCATACCCCTAAAAAAGCCACTCCTAGAGACATAGCAAGTGCTATAACAAAACAACAACTCTGCTGAAGTTGGAATCTTATCCACAACTGGGTCTCAAAATAATTATATCTTGCCACGAACATGAGAATGATTCCTAACAACCAATAGAAAGTAGTCATACTATATTTTCTTGGGTTTGTAACAAGAGATTACCAACTTTGATGCTCTCTTAATATATTCATGTCATCCCATGAAATATTTTCTTAATAGCAAGGCCATGCCTACTTGCTATCTACAAAAGCATCATCTGTATTGTTAGCACCTTGTGCACACAATTGCCCGTTGTTGTAGTTATACACAACGATCAAAAGAAAATATGATAGCCTGAACTCTTTCTAAACAGAGTAGCTAATGTTAGTTATAGTGAAAGTGTAAACTATGCTTTAGTGGAATGAATCCACAATACCGGCATGTCATGCTTGCATAGCAAAAAAAATAGTATGATAAGCCCTTGGCTTCAAGAGCACATACTATACGTGCCTTGCACAATGTGTACTGGCATGGATACATCACAATTATTCATTGCAAACCATAATTGTAAGCTTATATCCTCTTATTGCCAAACCTATGTGCCAATATTCTTGATCCTAAAGCAATGGATAGTACTATGGTAGGTAATAGAAGCCTTGATTTGCATAAGTTCACTGAGGAGATGAGATAGATTGACCATAATTCTCTTAGCTAACACGCACCCATATCAAAGCAGAAGAGAATTGACCTTGTTGAGTTTCATAGAGAATTGGCCTTGTTGAATCTTGTAGCTTATTGAGAACCATGAGATTGCCCAATATCGAAAGAGATAATCAAGAGTTAGCGCCTAAGATTTAGCTATCAAATGTCATCAAATTGGCAAACAATGCTTGATCAAAGCAACATTTGATTGGCAAGTTGGCATTGCAAGAGATTTTGCAAGAGTAAGGAATCTCAAAATTGGAAATTGAAATCGAGCGTACTTATCAAGTTTTTGAAATTACCACACTTGGCATCGAAAGTCATAGCAGCTTGTGACATAGTTGTGCTTTCAATTCACTTTATGTACTTATTTTGCCTACCCACTAAGAAGCTGCAATTGCTTTGGAGCAATTAGAGTCGTACTCTTGGAAGCCTTGCTTTTCCCCTCTGCTTAATAGCACAAAGAGGAGACATTAAAGAGATCTTGATCGACTTAATACACAAGCCGGGTTCTTGACTATCCTTGTATGGAGCCTTGCTCCCTAGTTAAAATGGATATACCTTGATGCATCTGATGAAATTTTCGTACTAACAAAGTTAAAAGAAAATTAACCCCACTGATTGTCGACCTTGTCGTGTAGAGTACCGTACTAGATGTACAGAAATTATTGTAGGAACTTCACAAACAAATCGTACCCAAGTTGCTCAATACGAGTTGCATGCACCGGTTGTAATGTACTCTTGAAAACAATGGCATGTTCATGACTGCATCGCGTTTGGCAAATTTGCCTAAGAGCCATGCCCTAGAAAAACCAAAACTCCAAAGTATGGAAAGAGATGACTGCCGACTTCTTGGAATTGTAATACTGGTTGGCCTTGTTGCATATCTTGACCTTACTAGTCACAGCCTTGGCTGACTTGCCTTTGTTGCCGAACAGCCTTGCATGCATGCATTAGCTATGATTGAGGAACCAATAAGTAAGAAACTAAAAGAGGTTACCTCATTCTTGTGATCAAAACCCACTTTGGTCTTGTCCATATTCTCAATCTTGAGACCCATATGATCCAATTTGAGAGAAATTGCCTTTTAGCAAATACCTTTGCTTGATAGTCTAGGTTCGTGCTTTACTTCGCCAAACGTGTAATCCCTAGCAAACCGGAAACCATGGCCAAGCCCAAGCTCTTCACTGTCCTAAGCCTTGATTAGGTTGATTAGGTTCACTTGCCGGTAAATAATCATGCCAATGAGTCCGTATCACTTTTTGAATTTACTTGCATGCCGATTACGACATCCAAAAACCACCAAAAACCGAGCCTTGTTGGAGGAATGTTGATAGTCGCTTTAAGTTCAAGAAGAATTCCCAAAGAAAGCTTCAAAATCAAGGGGGCAAGACTTATCAAGCCTTGCCTAAAATTTTGCAAAATCTACAAGGATCTCCTCGCTCGTACAATCTGGTTTGGAGATGCTCATACAAGTCGGTGTGTAGGCCACCAATCTGTAGCCGAGGTTTAGGGGGTGTGCATGCACCCCTAAGCAATCTGATAATATTGAAAGTGGCAAGCCACTACCAAATGAGCTATGGCATTTTTGCAGGCAACACTGATCATAAGCATGGAGAAAAGTGAGGCCACACAGCTTGGATTGAGGTGCTAAAAAGTTGAAAGTCCTCCCTCAGGCCAGTGCACACTCAACAAAAGAAAGCACATGCGAGGTCAATATCACCCTCCCCTTTGACTAAGTCGATCTTCCCACCTAAGCTCTCAATGAATTTCGTCATGAAGGACCTCTTTCCTATGGCCCTCCTTCAGCAGAGAGAGAGAGAGAGAGAGAGAGAGAGAGAGAGAGAGAGAGAGAGAGAGAGAGAGAGAGAGGAACCATGCATGCATCATGCCAAGACCTCCATCCCCTGCTGCCCTTCTTTTCCCCCCTTTCATGGGCTCTAATATCAATTTAAGAACGGGGGGCTAGACCATGCAATCCTCCTCCGGTCTTACCCTAGGCATGACAGAGAAAGAGGGACATGGAGAGAGATAGAGAGATGGAAAGAGGGAGAGATAGAGAGAAAGTGGGAGAGATAGAGAGACAGAGGGAGACAAAGAGAGAAAAAGAGGGAGAGATAGAGAGAAAGAGGTAGAGGAAGAGATAGAGAGAATGAGAGAAACAGGTAGAGGGAGAGATAGAAAGCAAGAGAGATAGAGAAAAGGAGAGAAGATAGAAAGAAAGGAAGAGAAAGAGAGAAAAAGGGTAGGTATATAGATTAGGTATAGGGAGAGTAAAAATTGGATAGGTTCTAATACTCTCTAATACATCTCTTGTAGATGTCGGACGACAAATTGTCTAGTGGGGAGCAACCATCACACTCTTCCTTTTGATGGTTCACATCCTAGGTGGGCAGCTCTCCAGGATGGACATCACCCCAAGGGACCCCAAGTCATCAGATGGTACGTCCTAACTCAGGGATTGGATTTAGCAGTAGCTAGTTTCTATGTGAGCTTAAATGTAGCCTTCTATCTATTATTTGCAGGCATGGCCCTCATATAGCTTTGGAGGTGCGGGTCCATCTATCCAGGTTCCTCCAATGATGGTAGATCTGGATCTCTAGCGTGCATTTTCCTTACATGAGGAGTACCTGGGTTCAATGCAAAAATTGTTTGGCCGCTACACTCCACACCAGCTTGAGACCTATGGTCTTTCTCAGTAGACCACACCATGGGGGAGCTAGAGAGGGACTCCATACATCTAGAGCGTCCCACCGACAGAACCTCTTTCTACCCTCCCTTCCTATCGACCCACCCCCCTTCTGTTTCAGTGTTCCACCCCCTTGTATCACAAGGCCCCACACCATTCCATTGAACGCCTGTTTTGCGTGAGCCTTGCCAATAGTCTACAGGTGTAGCATCTTCTAGTGAGTGGCATAAAATGGTAACCATCTTTTTGCAACATTTTTCAGCCTACTCAACGTCCTCTTCCTCATATGTGTATATATTTTTCTACGCTATTAAGTTATCTAGAGAAAATTCTCCCTCTTCGTTTAACCTTTGTGGCGACACATACATTGTACTCTTCCCAAAAATGTCACCTTAGTCATATATTTATATTACCACCCTTTTCTTTTTTGCTTTGTAAATAAAAGTAAGCATACAATAACCAACTATCTACCCCCAAACTTTCTTGCCTCTTGTGAATTAGTAGTAGAAAAATAATATATCCATCTTCCATCCCATATAGATAAATTACCATAGAAAATCAACTCTCCATTTGTATTTACCAAAGATTATGGTCCATCTCTACAAGTCTTCTATGCCCCCTACATAGGTGGCCCCATATCTCTTAAGAATATACATATAGTTTTTCTCCTTTTAAAAAGACTCAAATTGTATATTCTTTTCACAAGCAAATAATATTGGGCCCTCCTCTATTTGTTTAAGCATCATACCCTTTTGAAAAAGCATGATTCCCCTTGGATGCATACAAGCAAAGGGCCCATACAAGAAGACTTGGAAGCAAAAGGTTCCCTAGCCTAGTGTGGACCTTCCAAACCAAATTCCTTGGTGCATGGGCGTGAAGAATAGTACAAATTCATATCAAACATGTTGAGAAGGTCAAATTTGCCTTTTGAAGCATGTCATTCCGAGCTACAGGTAAAAAGTTATGGTCAAAATAGTGTAAATCTGTCAGATTCGTAGCAAAAGGGAACTGTAAATCAAGTAAATCAAGAGGGTGAGATCTTATTTTTTTCCCTACTCATCTTCTAGAAGAGCAATGAGTGTTAAAGGTCACTTGCATGTGATGGGACCAACCTAAAGATGCTTTCTAAATGCCAAGACAGACAAGTTGAGATACCCCGCAGGAGCCACCCGTAAGGCCTCATGGTGGGGCCCACCTACATTATGTACCCCTATGGAGCCTTCACGGTCTAAAATGATATTTTTGGTGAATAAATAGTCCCTTTTATGTCCAATATTCAATGAGTGGTCAAAGGACACTTAATTAGGGCTAATCACTCACCCTAATTAAGTGTAGCATAATCCCACTCCTACACAACTATAAATAGCCCCCCTTGGAGAGACTCAAGGACACACACCTATATTTTCAACTTCATGTTGTTTCTTGATCAATATTAGAGAAAACCCCAACTCTCCCTCTTTCACATCCTCCCTCCTAACCCTCCTCTTTGGAGGAAATGCAACTCTATCCTCCACTCTTTCTATTCTACAATCTCTTACTCCATCAACCCAATAAATCATTTGTAGCACCTCAATAACTTGTAAATACATCATGATCTCTCTCATGGTTATGTTAATGATCATTAAATCATCTTCAAAACTTTCAAGTGTCGCAATTCGTGATGGTTAGCCAGCGTCTGTCCTCCCCTTAAAAGGTGTGCGAGAAATCAAGTAAGTGTTCTATTCTCAAATTACCATTGGTTTGTTTCTCCACACTTATTCAATTGGTCTAAAGAAATTTCTCACTCCAACTCTCTTTTGCTTCATTACATATGCATGTGGCTACCTCTCATGGTGATTTTTATTTGTGTCACGGCATTGCATAGATCGAGACGAGCTCTCTATGCAAAGTGTGTTAGTTTGATGTAAGTGATTCTCCTTTGTGTTTGAGAGGCAAGTCTTGTGCGCGTGATTTTTTGATGAGTGCTTGAGAGAGGAGGAGTTTGGATGTATTATGGGTATTCTCATGTGGAGAAGGTGAATGCTATTCCACAAATTGCATATTTCATTTGATGCACGGCATTGGGTTGCATAATCGTTGATGGTGTTCAAGTGTCCAAAGTGTATATAGAGTAAGGGGGTTTTCAAAGTGTGTTGCTTGAGTGGGTGAGTGCAAGTGTTATTTTGATTGGTTTCCTTCTCCACTCCCAAAAGAAGGTGGTGCCCCAAGTAGTGTGCGTACCTCTTTACAAACATTTTGTGAGAGTAGACCCATTGGTTTGGGTTTAGAGGCCCCATTTCAAAAAGATCGCCCTCATAAAGTGGTGCCCCCACGGAGGAACATATTTCCAAGTTACCTTCAAATTTTTTAGTGATGAACAATGGAGTTCCCATCTATCCATTTCATTTTGCACAACACATTAGAGTAAATGTTCATATAGATAGAGAAGTCTTTTTCCAGCAACGCATTGTTTTTATGTTTGGTGCAGAAAGACTTAGAGAAATACTGGCATCACCCAATCCAATAATACTTCCAATCATCAATTATGAAACTTCTTTTGATGTTCACATTTTCATTTTGTTTTAAAGGCAGGAACAAGGAGTGGTGAAGGGGTGCTCAAGGGCCATATGAAGGAACGAGGTCTTCAAACCAACAACGAGGAGTAACACATGAATCACGATCAAAACAATGAACCTTTTAGGCCTATTGCTCGGCAATCCATTCATATAATCATTGCAACTAAGTTTAGGTTTCAATCTATCATAAGGAGGATATTTGGATCCACTCGCCTCAATGAAATCAATGCTTCAATTAATCCATTTATTCTACCTATGATAAATTACGAATTAACGATGGATGTGTACATCTTCATTTTAATGTAATCAGATTTATAGTGTCAACAATCTTGTGCGGCCCGTAAGAGAAAAGTTTCTTTTAAAAAAAGAAATTTCAAAAAGTCTAAACAAAATGTCAAGTTCTTTTCCCACGTTCTATGCAAGAAGTGGGGAAGATGCGCAAGAGTTTCTTGACAACTTGGAGATGGCACATCTCATATCCGGGAGAGATGAAGAGGAAGTAAAGCTACGAGCCTTCCCGTTGGTTCTAAAAGCAGAAGCTAAAGCATGGTATGAGACCTTGCAACCCCAAATCAAGTCCAACTGGGAGAGACTGTGAGCAAGCTTCCTCTCCAAGTTCGGGCAAGGTGATACTTCTGAAGGACTATGGAAATTTCTTATTGGACATAAGCAGGTATCACTTGAAGACTATCCCTCTTATGAAGCAACCTTTGTCAATCTATGGGGTAGGTGGGAGGCTACATTAAAAAATCATGGTGGTGCACCTAACTTTCTAAAAAAAGAGAGATTCATGGTTGGCTTGTATCCACTTTTAAAGACTAAACTAGAGCTAAAATTCCCATCCACCTTCAAAGAAGCACGAGGTAGCCATCATCAAGTTTAGAAAACTACACTTCCAAGCACATAGAGCAAGGGGTTTGAATGAAGTGAGTGAGAGGGAGTCTTCACAAACCATGGAAGCACCAATTAGGGTCCCTCTTGCACAATCTTCACAAATAGGAGATTACACTCAACAAGAGGTTTTACAAAGGCTAACTCAACAGCTTGAGAACCTCACTCTGAATCTAGTACAGGGCCTACCTCAACAACGACAACCAAGAGAAGGGAATCACAATCAACGAAGACAAGCTCAAGAGTTGCGATGTTGGAATTGCAATGAAATGGGCCATGGCATGTACAATTGTCCACATCCAAGGCGACTTCCGGGAGACATATATCCCCCCAGACCGCCTCCTCTCACTGTGCAGCAAAAACTAGCTCAAGGCCCACAAATCCTTCGTCGACCACTACCACCACCAAATATACCTCCCGTCCCACATGAGGAGGAAGAAAGAGGAGTCAACATCATCAAGCTAGAAGAGGTAATAGATGAGCATACTCTAAACTTTGATGTTATGCCGGCAGAAAAACGCACAAGAGCACATGATAAGGATGAAGACATGAGAAGTGAAGGAACAAATTCAGCCAGAAGGGACAAGAAGAAGAAGTCAAAGATGGAAGAAGCTGAAAGTAGCAGGAAGAAAAGATCAAGGCGAAGGGAAATTGGTATCAACGACTTCCCATTGGGAAAGGAGCTAGAGCCCTACAACATCCTGGAGGATTTACAAACCCAAAAGCCAAACATTTCATGGCCTCAACTTCTACACCTATCAGCCAAAGTAAGAAGGCAATGGCCAAAGTTGGTAAGTACAAGAATTCCAAAAAAGAAAGCAAATCTTTCCATTAAGGTTGTGGCCTCAAAGCTACAAAAATATGTGGAACCTGATGCATGGTTTTTAGGACCCCTTCTGAAGATGCAATAAAGGCACAGTCAGTTGTTGGGGAGATGAGGATACTCTAGTCCAAGGGATCTCGAAAGAGAAGAAAAAATCTACTTCACAAGCACCAAAGAGTAAAAAGTGCCATGGACAGAAGATACGTGGGAACGAGCTCTTATGCATGCCTACAACCTATATCTTACAGAATAGCCCATTCTAGGTGTAAATTTCTAGTGAAATTTACACGAGGATGTTCGTGTGGACTCACAGCACAGCATACTCCGTTTTCACTTTTTTACCAACATTAAATATTTTTTACCACAGTAAATATTTTTTACCTACAGTAAATATTTTTCACCTACATGGTAAATACAAATCACTTTTTACCTACAGTAACTTTTTTTACCCATGGTAAATATTTTTTATTGCACCATAAGTATTTGGTAGGTAACAGTTCACTGTTACTAGAAGCAGTGATTGGGCATCAACAATGCAGTTACAGGAGGAGAAAAGGGGAAAATCTTATGGTAAAGGTGAGTCAACAGGGATAAAGACTTTTGAGTTGAAAAGAGACATGCTGATTTTTTCAAAGAACACATGTCAAAAGAAGCCATGGTTGAGGATTTTTTGAGAATTTGATATTCAGGAGGACCCAGCTGCCACCTCCCCCCCGCAGGTCCCCCCCTGACATGTGCAGAACCTCCAGTTTCAACAACCACCTTACCTGCTCTTAAATGCTGGTCAAGGCCTTATCCCCATGTGTCACAATCAGAAAAATCAGCATTTACCCTCCCCTCTCACATCACTCTAGAGAATATCTTGATGGTGACATATCAGGTGACCTCAATCTGTTGACCACCCTAAGAAAAAAGTAACCCCAATCAGTGGATTTAAGCATGTTTATCCCTAATCCTAAACCCTCTCAGAAAACTATATAAGGAGGCCTTCTCTCACTCAAAACCAACACTTCACCCCCTTCACCAAGCAATGAAGCTATGACGACATTGCTCACAACGAGGAGCTATGGAGGGAGCTCTACTCTCTCTCCCTCTCGCTCTCTCCCTCTAGTATGCTACATTACTAGCCCTAAAACCTAAATAAGGAGTCTTCTCTCATGCTCCATGGCCACCATCCTCGCCATCATTCTCTAAGGTATTGATGTGTTGCTAGTAGGATCATACCTACTTGCTGGGTTGATTGTTTTTGACAAGGGGTTATGCCATCCTTGGCTTGCTTCTCTATATCCTTGTTATGTATGATCAGATGTCGTTGTATTGTTAAGCTGATGTCTTGTGTATATATATGCTACATAAGGTCCCTAAGCTTCGTTTCTATGTGTTTTGCCATATGTTTTGATGCCATCATAATGCCAGAAGTCTCACTTGCCTATGTGCACTATGTGTGAGGTCCCTAAACCTCTTAATTTAGGGTGGTGCCCCCTTTGTTTTGTTCTTTGCTTGTTTGCATGAGACGTGGTTTGTGGAGTGTGCACGAGTATAGAGGCCACCCGATTGCACTGCTCTTTTTCCCGCTATCAGAACCCATTGTGGATGCTTACATAAGGGGTAAAAAGGTGTCTAATGTATATGTTGATGGTGGAGCTCAAATGTGTGTGATTACGGAAAAATCAATGAACAGGTTAGGGCTTGAAATTACAAAGTCCTCTAATTGTCAAGCTAGGCTAGCCAACAACTCAAGTGTGAAGTGTTTGGGGATAATTGAAAATGTAAAAGTCTCTGTATGTAACATAGATGCACGAGTGGATATGTATGTCATGCCAGCTAAGGGGGAGGGCTATCCCATCATCCTAGGGAGGCCTTGGCTCATTGCTGTGAATGCAGATAAAAAATGGGGAAGTGGTCGTTTGATACTTAAGAAGGGTCAACCGGTGGTGTATGATTGGTGAGAAGGAAAGCAACTAGATATCAACTATGAAACCACGGCATATGAAGAGAGCGAGGAGGAGAGTCCTTACTCAAGTGATGAGGAAGCATCAACCAGTGAAGAGGAGTCTTCTTTGGAGGTAATGGGAATTGTATTCAATGCCAACACCCAAGATGTTTCTGTAGAAGAAAAGCCAACAGACAATCACACACGAGGGGATGAAAGATGCCACCACCTTGAAGAAGGATTTGAGAAGATGCTTGCAAAAGATCTTACTTGTGAGGAGAAGAGGTCCTACATCAATATGTTAAGGAGGTATCCCAATTTGTTTATCACTGACTACTCACAAATAAGAGGTGTAGATGTAATAGAGCATCGAATTGAATTGAAACCAGGGACCAAACCCGTGGCTCAAAAGTTAAGGCGACTAGGATCTGTGCAACAAAAGGCTCTCCTACAAGAAGTGAATCGACTCTTGAAGGCTGGCTTCATCTATCCAGTATCCAACTCCGAATGGGTATCACCTATTGTAGTCACTCTCAAGAAGAATGGTAAGTGGAGGGTCTGCGTGGATTACAAACCCCTCAACGCTGTGACAAAGAGGGACCACTTCCCTCTCCCTTTCCAAGATGAAATTTTGAATGAAGTAGCAGGTCACGAATGCTACACTGTGTGTGATGGGTATTCATGTATTTTCAAATTAGAATAGCAGAAGAGGACCAACCAAAAACCACCTTCATCACACCTTGGGGATGTTTTGCATTCAGAGTAATGCCTTTTGGGCTCACCAATGCTCCTAGCACCTTCATGAGATTCACAATATTTGTATTTCAACCATTCTTTGGAAAATCTATAAGAGTCTTTATGGATGATTTCTGTATTTATAGTTGTAGATCACATCACTGCCAAAAGGTTGAAGAGGGGCTTAAGAGGCTCCATCAATTTGGGGGACAACTCAACCCAGAGAAGTGTCATATCGGTGAATCTCAGGTGGTTTTGCTAGGCCATGTGAGTTCTTCACAAGGAATTCAAGTGGATCCCTCTAAAGTAGAGGCCCTTTTGTCATTATCTCCACCAACAACAACTAAGGAGCTAATGACCTTCAACCACAAAGTGAGGTACATGTCTCGCTTCATCCATCTCCTAGCAGAAGCCATCGCTCCTTTGCATAGGTTGGCAAGCCAATCTACATTTGAATGGGGGAGGGAACATGCAAAATGTTTTGAGGAAGTGAAGGGCATTCTTAGCTCTCTCCCAATCCTAATGCCACAAGATCCAAAGGAGACCTACTATGTTACTCCAAGTGTAGGTTTCGAAGCAATTGGTGTTGTTTTGATGCAAAAAGATCCTAAAACATCATACATGAGGCCGATCTATTTTGCAAGCAAGGTGATGACTCCGGTCGAGAAGGGATACACTGAAATGGAGAAAGTGGTCTTTGCAATCTTGTTTGCGATAAGGAAGTTTCGATCGTATCTTCTCCCTGTGCCATTTGTTTTTCTCACCTCAGAGCACAATCTACCATATGTAGTACAACACATGAGCCTCTCATCTAGAATAGCAAAGTGGGTGCTTAAACTCCAAGAATTTGAATACACTTTCCTTGTAGAAGATAGCACAAGAGCAGGACTTGCAGACATTCTCACCTACAAAGTGAGAGAAAGGGAAGGATCACGACTACAAAGAGAGGAAGGCTCAAAACAATTCAAAGTGAAGGAGATTGATAATGCCCATACTTTATGCTTTGACGGAGCTTATCAACGCCAACAAGACAAATCAGCAGGGGGGATCATCATTTTGAACCCACAAAAGGAGGTAATGGTTAGAAAAGGTATCACTCTACCCAATGTTCACTCTAACAATGAGGCTGAGTATGCTGCTCTAACCCTTGGGTTAGAAGAATGCAAAGAATTAGGCATACAAAGACTTATTATAAAAGGTGATTCTTTGCTAGTGGTCAGGCAAATCCAAGGGACTTGGAGGTGCAAGAATCGTACATTGTTTGAGTGGCTTAGTAGTGTAAGAGCTTTGATGAAGGGTTTTAAAGCAACACAGGTACAACACATTGTGAGAACTCATAACAAGGAAGCAGACTTACTCGCAAATGAAAAGCTTCAAATGGCGGTAGGAGGTGTGAAACTATATGAACCCAAATATCAAGGTCAAGAGGAGCTAAAAGACATTATCTTCTTTCTACAAGTAGGTGAGTGTCCCAAACACTTAGACAAGGTGCAAAGACATAGACTAGTTAAGAAGGCCACACCTTACCAGTTGATGGGGATGATTTATATCACAAAGGGAAAGATTTGGTCTTGAGGAGAGTACCAGGTGTGCAAGAGATAGAGAAAATTCTTCTTTCATGTCATGATGATGTCTGTGGTGGTCACTTTTCTCAAGATATTACAAGTAGGAAGATTTTACAAGCAGGGTTTATTTGGCCGAACTTACATCGTGATGTCCAATGTTGGTGTAAGGCATGTAAGCCATGCCAAATTGGTGGGGATAGACGACTAACATATGAGCCTCGAGTCCCAATAATATCTTATGGCCCTTTTGAAAAGTGGGGTGTGGATGCAATAGGTCCCCTACCTCGTACTTCTACAGGGAAGGTTTTCATCATCATGGGTGTTGACTACATGACACGATGGGCTGAAGCAACAAGCACAACCCGAATCACAGCTGAAGAGGTATCAAAGTTTATTTTTGACCATATTTGTAGTAGGTTTGGAACACCCCTAGAAATCTTATCAGATCGAGGTCCGGGTTTTAGGGCTGACCTTTTGAATGATCTCTTGAGGAGGTTCAAAGTGAAACACCTGCATTCCACATCCTACTATCCTCAATGCAATGGATTGGTGGAAAAAGTGAATGGAATGATATGTAAGATAATTTCTAAGCAGGTTGTGGACCGGCCTAATGATTGGGATCGCCATTTGACCGCTGCTCTTTGGGCGTATAGGACATCTTTCAAGGTATCTACCCAATTCACCCCTTTTCATCTAGTTTATGGACAGGAGGCGCTTCTCCCCATTGAGGTAGAGCTCTCAAGCTTGCGCGTTCTTGCAAGAGTGGAAAAAAAACCAAAAGAGGTTCTACATGAAAGGATCTTAGATCTCCAACGACTTGAGCTAGATAGAGAAGAGTCCATTGATCACTACATCACCAAAGCGACAAGCCAAAGGGACAAAATCAACAAGAAGCTCAAGGGGAAAGGATTGAAGGAAGGTATGTTGGTTCTTCGCTATGATAACCGACTTCATACTCGAGTTGACAAAAAGTTTTTGCAAAGATGGGAGGGACCTTTCATAATAAAAACAAAGTTTGGGAATGGTAGTTACAAATTAGCAGATTTATCAGGAAAACTCCACAAGACCAGAGTCAATGGATGGAGATTAAAGCTCTACTTTCAACATATCAATCCGTTGATAGGAAGTCATCTACCTACATCGTCTAAGCTCCAAATTGGCATGGCTCCCTTCGGCTTGGCAAATGATCCACCTATTTTTAATGCTTTGATGTGCAAAGAAGAACAACCCTTGGAATCTGAACATACCCAAGGCAACCCTCCCATCTCCGATTTATGGGATTGAGGTAATGAAAAGCAGGTCTAATGGAGTAAAAGAGTGCATGACACTCCTCCTATTGAAAAAAAAAAAGTGGAAAAGGAAAAATGACAAAAAAAGAGAGAAAAAAACAGAAAGAAAAACAAGCAACACCGCCCTCCTAAAGATATGAATATCTCTAGGCTTAGGGGAGGGCTAATATGGGTGGCATAAAATGGTAACCATCTTTTTGCAACATTTTTAAGCCTACTCAACGTCCTCTTCCTCATATGTGTATATATTTTTCTACGCTATTAAGTTATCTAGAGTAAATTCCCCCTCTTCGTTTAACCTTTGTGGAGACATATACATTGTACTCTTCCCAAAAATGTCACCTTAGTCATATATTTATATTACCACCCTTTTCTTTTTTGCTTTGTGAATAAAAGTAAGCATACAATAACCAACTATCTACCCCCAAACTTTCTTACCTCTTGTGAATTAGTAGTAGAAAAATAATATATCCATCTTCCATTCCATATAGATAAATTACCATAGAAAATCAACTCTCCATTTGTCTTTACCAAAGATTATGGTCCATCTCTACAAGTCTTCTATGCCCCCTACATAGGTGGCCCGATATCTCTTAAGAATATACATATAGTTTTTCTCCTTTCAAAAAGACTCGAATTGTATATTCTTTTCACAAGCAAATAATATTGGGCCCTCCTCTATTTGTTTAAGCATCATACCCTTTTGAAAAAGCATGATTCCCCTTGGATGCATACAAGCAAAGGGCCCATACAAAAAGACTTGAAAGCAAAAGGTTCCCTAACCTAGTGTGGACCTTCCACACCAAATTCCTTGGTGCATGGGCGTGAAGAATAATCCAAATTCATATCAAACATGTTGAGAAGGTCAAATTTGCCTTTTGAAGCATGTCATTCCGAGCTACAGGTAAAAAGTTATGGTCAAATTAGTGTAAATCTGTCAGATTCGCAGCAAAAGGGAACTGTAAATCAAGTAAATCAAGAGGGTGAGATCTTATTTTTTCCCTACTCATCTTCTAGAAGAGCAATGAGTGTTCAAGGTCACTTGCATGTGATGGGACCAACCTAAAGATGCTTTCTAAATGCCAAGATAGACAAGTTGAGATACCCCGCAGGAGCCACCCGTAGGGCCTCATGGTGGGGCCCACCTACATTATGCATCCCTATGGAGCCTTCACGGTCTAAAATGATAGTTTTGGTGAATAAATAGTCCCTTTTATGTCCAATATTCAATGAGTGGTCAAAGGACACTTAATTAGGGCTAATCAATCACCCTAATTAAGTGTAGCATAATCCCACTCCTACACAACTATAAATAGCCCCCCTTGGAGAGACTCAAGGACACACACCTATATTTTCAACTTCATGTTGTTTCTTGATCAATAGTATAGAAAACCCCAACTCTCCCTCTTTCACATCCTCCCTCCTAACCCTCCTCTTTGGAGGAAATGCAACCCTATCCTCCACTCTTTCTATTCTACAATCTCTTACTCCATCAACCCAATAAATCATTTGTAGCACCTCAATAACTTGTAAATACATCATGATCTCTCTCATGGTTATGTTAATGATTATTAAATCATCTTCAAAACTTTCATGTGTCGCAATTCGTGATGGTTAGCCAGCGTCTGTCCTCCCCTTAAAAGGTGTGCGAGAAATCAAGTAAGTGTTCTATTCTCAAATTACCATTGGTTTGTTTCTCCACACTTATTCAATTGGTCTAAAGAAATTTCTCACTCCAACTCTCTTTTGCTTCATTACATATGCATGTGGCTACCTCTCATGGTGATTTTTATTTGTGTCACGGCATCGCATAGATCGAGACGAGCTCTCTATGCAAAGTGTGTTAGTTTGATGTAAGTGATTCTCCTGTGTGTTTGAGAGGCAAGTCTTGTGGGCATGATTTTTTGATGAGTGCTTGAGAGAGGAGGAGTTTGGATGTATTATGGGTATTCTTATGGGGAGAAGGTGAATGCTATTCCACAAATTGCATATTTCATTTGATGCAGAGCATTGGGTTGCATAATCGTTGATGGTGTTCAAGTGTCCAAAGTGTATATAGAGTAAGGGGGTTTTCAAAGTGTGTTGCTTGAGTGGGTGAGTGCAAGTGTTATTTTGATTGGTTTCCTTCTCCACTCCCAAAAGAAGGTGGTGCCCCAAGTAGTGTGTGTACCTCTTTACGAACATTTTGTGAGCGTAGGCCCATTGGTTTGGGTTTAGAGACCCCATTTCAAAAAGCTCGCCCTCACTAGTAGCACACAACTTCGTCTTAAGGTAGTGAGCGTAGGTAGTGTTAAGTATGTAGCCCAATTTACCCCTTGTAATCTTCAATCTTAAAAGCACACATTTTTAAGGCCCCCATTATGAGGAGATGCCATCATTCGTTAAAAAAATCACTCGCAAGAAAACCAAAAATTCATGCGTAGTCTTGAAACGAAATATTATGGCCGGACAACGGTCAAAAAGTGGTCGAAAATGACCAATCGATTGGCCAGTAGTCAAAGACTGGTGGCCGATTTCTAGGGGAACTTTTATTCTCAAGGGTAGCCACACATGGGCGCATTGGAGAGTCCAAGTTGGTGGACTTGTCTACACAAGGGCCGATTTCTAGGGGACTTGTATTCTCAAGGGCAGCCACACATGGGTGCATTGGAGAGTCCAAGTTGGACTTGTCTACACACGGTTGTCCTTAATGAGAGAGGGCAACCCTTTTGGCCTATAATAGGAGGCCTCTTCTACACACAAAATGCATTGTGGAGCATTCTGAAGTTGATGCAACAAGGTGTATGCGAGGTGGTGAGAGTGAAACAAGGTTGAGCTCCATTAAGGGTATAATCCCTTTGTAATATACTTCTAGTTTGAAGTACTAAATCCATTGAGTGGCTGTTTTCTCGTGGATGTAGCCCACATTGGGTGAACCACATATATCGTGCTCTCTCTCTCTCTCTCTCTCTCTCTCTCTCTCTCTCTCTCTCTCTATATATATATATATATATATATATATGTATATACATACATATATATAATCTCTTGTGTGTAAAAAATAAACTCTGTCCATTAAGTAAACTACTCTAATATCTACTTAGCTACATCCTATTTCTGCCCAGGCAGAGTGACGAGAGCTCCTGTTGGGAGGCTTGTTTTGGTGGTGGAGGGGGGGGTGAAGTCACATGTTTTGAAGTGTACCTCTACAAACGCATAGGACAAGGACACTGACGCACCCATGCTAGACACACATGGGGGATACTATAGGATAAAGTATGTGGCGAGGTCGACTTTGGGACTGCATAGGGCAGAGCATTTTGACATCATTTGCAGATGCTTACACACTCAATGTATAATAATGGCTTTATAAAATTCAAGGACCAAGTGCCCGGTCATGAGCATGCTACATCTAGAAAGCGTTGCATACTCGATTTCCAAATGCCCTCGACCAGCGTTTCTCGACAAAGTGGTTGGAGGGATATATCAAAACATATTTTAAAAATAAGCAATCAAGCGTATGGAACACAGTGACCAACCAAGTTGCAAATCTAAATAGAAACTATCGTGGTGGGAACATGGCAGATGCAGAGTGGAAGTGGGCAATGCAAGAAAAGACTGAGCAAGCAAGAGGCTCATCCCACAGTCAACAACGCAAAGCTCGGGCTAGGCAAACTCCCACGCACTACAGTTCGGGAGGCGAAGCGGCCTAGAAAGATAAATATATAAGTTATTTTTTATTATGCAAGTTTGGATTACAAAATGTTTTAACTTGTTAAACCTTTTTGGTTAATACTTAGGAAAATATCACTCTGAGCCATCCTACTAGAGAGATGGTCAACTATCAAGAGAGACACACAGAGTTTGATACTTGGTGATGGATGCTAAAAAACCATCATATCTCATACGAGCAATTTGACTCAACATTCATAATTCTAAAAGCGATAAGTGTATAAGACAATGAATGTTATATTAAAAGTTAATTTGAGTTATTGAATTATCTAAATTGTCTTTGGTTGGTGTAGATCCAAGGCGATCCAACATATGCAGCTCAAGGCGAGGATGAGGAGGAGGAGGATTAGTATAGATGGAAATTTTCTATGTAGTCCTCTTTTACAAGTGCAAATGTAGCACACCCCCCCCCCCCCCCCAATATTTTGTATGTGAAACTTGTTTGAGAATTTGGCTTTATTTGTGATTTTTCCAAAGTATTGTTCTGTTCCACCTCAATTTAAAAAGGTAAAGTATGAGTTGTAATTTGAATAATTTTTTTATAATTCTAAATTCTTTTTGATATTCTGTATGTTTTATGCAAGTCAAAAATGAAGATGCTCAAATTGGGTGGCCCAAATGAGCATCTTTATTTTTGAAAAAGCAGTATGGCGGTAATAAGCACAATAATGCCCGTGGTAATAGTCGCAGATATACTACTACAACTATTATCGCCCATATTATTGAATATCCATTACCGCATCTTTTCTCACTACTATTATCACACATGCAAAAAGTTCTCTTTTCATTTTTCTTTGTTAAACCGTGGCAATACTTACAGTTCTCAAGTTTTCCTCTTATAGTGTAGTGGCAAAAGAGAACGGAGGTGCCGAGGATTGAGCCTATTCCGAGAGTTGCCACTATTGCATTCTCTCTCTCTCTCTCTCTCTCTCTCTCTCTCTCTCTAGTCATGACATGTCTCATCATGTAGCTTTCAATGCTCACTCTTTGCTAACACTACCTCTTTGATATTTGTTGTCCTGTTTGAATTTGCAACTTGCATGTAGCAAGCACCACCATGCTTACTATTTGCCATCGTATTGGAGTTTGAAGTTCGTATCCCGCAAGCACACCCACCTTATTGCACAATGGTGCAACCCTTTATACATTCTCTCTCTCTCTCTCTCTCTCTCTCTCTCTCTCTCTCTCTCTCTCTCTCTCTCTCTCTCTCTCTCTCTCTCTCTTCCCCCCCCCCCCCCCCCCCCAATCGTGCATGTCTCCTCTTGTAGCTTTTGATGCTCACTCTTCGTTGACAAATGTTTCAAGTGCGGGGAGCAAGGACATGGCTATTTTTCTTGCCCCAAGAGAAATGCCCGCAATGAGACTCCTAGAACTTCCACTATCGAAGCTCCAAAAGAGGATGCTCATTGCAAAGGATCAACTCTCTCCTATGCTTGGGGAAAGGTAAGGGAGCATGGTGCCTTCATCTTGTTTGACCTAAAAGTGCCTTGCTACTAAAACTCCATGGGAAGATCTTCGCTGGCAATGATTATAGCCGTGACCTACAAGAATCTTTTCAAAAGATTAAGGAGGCTATATCCATCTCTCAACAAAGGCAAAAAGCTGATGCTGACAAGCACAGAAGGGCCTTAACATTTAGGGAAAATGATTGGGTCTTACTTAAGTTTCCCAAGGCTCGATTGAGGTACGATGAGAAAAAATCCTATGGGCCATCAAAAGTATTATGCTAAATTAGTAAAAAGATACTATTGTCCTTTTCAAATTTTGAAGCCAATCAACAAGATGGCTTATCAACTCAAGTTGCACAACCATTGGCTCATACACAATGCTTTTCATGTGAGCCTACTTAAGCCCTACAAAGGAGAGCCACCAAGTGAACCAATTATTGAAGACCCTCCTGAAATTGAAGACCAAGAAGAGGTGCTACAACCAGAAGCTATCCTTCGGCACGAAGACAAGGTACTACGACATGGTAAGATTATCCGACGTTATCTTATTAAGTTCAAAAATTATCCTTTTGAAGATGCTAGATGGATGCAAGGAATACAGCAAAACGATAGGATGAACCTTGTCAATTCTACAATGCTACATTAGAGTAAGCAAATGTACATTTTTTCTTTCAAATGACCAATGTTTTTGTCTTATAAGACTGATTCTCTTTTTATTGTGCACAAATTTAAGTAGTATGCATGCTTAGAATCATGTTTGTGATGATGACGTCTCTCAAACACCAAGTAGAATTTGTCGCTCTACATTGGGAGAATGAAATGGACTAAAGAGCAGACGTGCTTGCGGAAGCTACGTCTCCCAAGCACCAAATGGATTAGTCATCCATTTTGGAATGATGTCGTAGGTAAAAAGGGATCCTCTACGGGCTAAGAAACATTGACTAATGACTAAGGCTTTATCTCTTCTACCTCATAGTCGAGGATGACTATGATTTCAAGAGAGAGGTAATGTCATAAAATTTTAATATCTAACCAACCCAAATGATTTTCTCATATTAAATTGATCATTTAATGTGGCAGAATAGATGGGAACAAGGGTTAGAATATAGACATGTGCCAACATGGAGTCGATGGTAAAGGGGTCCAAATGAGAGATGATCTGTCAAAGAGGAAGGCTAGCCAATGGAGCTTAAAGACCTTAGGGTTAGCTTCATTGAAGACCCCCAAAGGTTAGTGTAAAAGTCTTTTGACCTTAGGTAGGATAGGGATGTGCTTGAGGTGGGAACCTGGCCCAAGCTTGAGGTGCTTGTCATGCCTGATGACCAAGATGCTTGAGGTGCTTGAGATACTTGATGACTGAGATGCTTGAGGTGCTTGTCTTGCTTGAGATGCTAGGGTTGTACTTGAGGTGGGAACCCAACCCAAGATTGAGGGGCTTAAGGGCCGAGCTTGTGGTGAGAACTGGGCCCAAGATTGAGGGGCTTGAGGTGTCACAAAAGTCAAGCAGGGGGGGGCGAGCCATGCAGGTAGGGGGGTGGTTGCTTGACCTCTCTCTCCCCCAAAGGGCACCCCTTGCTCAAGAGGCAAGTAGGACACATTTCAAGCCCCTAGCTAGGTTACCCTCAAGGAGTGTTCAAAGCCTATTGGTTTATCCCTAGAGAGGTCCAATGCTAATTTATTTATTTAATTATTTATTTTTACATTTATCAAGCCCTCTCTCTGAAATGGGAGAGGGGGACACTTGTCCCAAGGCCACCCTTGTTTCTTGATATGCATTCTGCATGTGATTGGCCATGCTTGTAGAGGTCCAATGAGCTTTCATGTTGAGCTAGAAGAAGGGGTCGACCAAAGCAAGAAGGGGGGTTGCTTGCGGGGTATACTCCCCCCCCCCCGCCCGCCCCACCACCACACACACACACACACACTCTCTCTCTCTCTCTCTCTCTCTCTCTCTCTCTCTCTCTCTCTCTCATTGTGTGAAGTGCAAAGTGCAAGATCTCCGTCTCCTTCTCCATGCTAGTAGAGAAGTTGAGAGCCTACACCAATACTCTTGGCTATGGAATGCAAATCTAGCCAAGAGCCATGTTTCAATGCTTAGGATTTCCATATTCTCCATCTTCATTACTATGCTATTATGTATGCTAGCAAGAAGAGTGATGATAAGTGAGGAACTATGAATGTTTCTTCTTCCTCTTCCCTACCCTCATTCCTTGCTAGCTCTCTCCACCTTTGAAGGTGTTTGAGGCCTTGGGATAGTTAATGCTTTTTACAAAGTCTATGTTATGCTTGTGATGCATGAAGCTTTCCATCTTCATTGCATCACCTAGGTCACAAGGAACACAAAGATTGTATTGTACCAAGTCTCTCTTGATGGGAGAATCTATAATAGAAATGCCTATTGGAGGGGGGACCGGCTCCACATAAATCCGATCCTCAATTGTGCTGCCAGGTTCTCTCTCTCTCTCTCTCTCTCTCTCAAAAGTATTGATCATGCCAAGTTAATTAAGTACTATGATTATGTTGCTCCCATCAACTAAGTTCACCCTCTATGTTCTCAAAGTAGTCTCACAAAAATGCTCTCTTTAATTCTCCTCATTCCTCTATTCTCAAAGTTCATAGTCCATTTCCATTATATGCTTGTGTGGTGAAGTCAAGAGACACACTAACTTTTGTGGTTTTCTAGTTTTTCTCTGCACTCAAGGAGGGGAAATCATCATAGATTGTCTTTCTAGGGTCTGGAATATGGCCAAGTGTGTGAGGTCTTTGTAAGGTCCCCACCCCGTTACCATAACCTTTTGGCAACTGGAGGATAACTAGCAGGTCGCTAAGCCGTAATCACTTGAGAAAACAAAGTCAAAAAAGAATTGATTTCCAATAATGACCCCTCGTCACCAAGTAACTTGAGTCCTAATCATTGAAGTTGGCTCCTAGCCCTTTCTTGCAGGGAAATCATGAACTAACACAAGAATTTTATACGTCTCACCTTCCAAAAGAGAGAAAATCCAAATACCTTTTTTCCCATAGCTTTCAAGGGCACGAGACTTCTTGACTCTTGACACATCAAGTGTTTAATGTTGCTTCTCCTAACAAGAGGGAGTGAAGAGTTTCTTGACTAATCAAGACCACCCATGAGCAAGTCCCTAGTTTCCACCCCCGCACTCACACTTTTTGCTTGTCTTCTAATTACTACCACATGATTGTTCATACACACAATTCCTTTTTAAGGTTCCGATCACAAGTTCATTAAGACATCCCTTCAAGCATTATCAAATCGACACCAAGACAAACTTTCCTAGATAAAAACTCCACATACAACATTCTTTCATTAAATTCAAATACTCCAAAATTCTAGAAACTTCTTCCAATGGATGTTTACTCCATCCATTGTCATTAGCTGCCCATACAACCAATAGTGGACTACACCTCCTGGAGTAACTCTTTGACATGCCGCTTTATATGTTTATTGAAATAAACCAAGTTGTCTCATAGAAATGGATCAACTTCATGCATAAAAATGAATGCATTGAAATGTGAGCTACCTCCCTGCGATCAAAGGGGAGTTTTGACTAAATGAATATTGGAATAAAATGAAATGAGGTTGAGAGAGTTCTTACTAGGAAAACATATCTTTCCTATTTCAGATAGTATATCCTCAAACGATTTCATTCCTATTAATACAAACTTAAAGAAAACTAACAAGTTCAATTGATGTGGTTCCGAATTGGGAACGACCTAAGGTTTGGGTGGTTTTCTCTTTCCTCATTACCCATGATGCAATGAATGGGAGAAAAAACTTCTTATCTTTTCTTGAGATTTGACATCGCTTTGTGGGATAAATGACACTTCTTCATTCATCCGGGCCTTTCCTTTGCCCTTCCCATCATTGGTTCCAGCCTTGTGATCGTGTGACCCACCATAACGAATCCTCTTGGGTGAAATTCCCACTACTAGATACTTAGCTTAATTCAAGAAGTTGTAAGATAAAGTATAAAGAATCCAATGGAAGTAGGGTAAATAATTATATGTGTTTTCATTTCAACAGTATATGGTTATTACACACATTAATCAAAAAACATATGCTTTCTTAATCCTGCCATAGTCTTATGATAAACATGTGTTATAACCCATACACTAATCACATTCTCATGCATTCATGTATGACTAAATATAAACTTGGAAACTTAATGCATACTATGCTCATGCAATCCTCTTATGTCACGTAGTTGATGGTTGGATTTAATTCCATCTCTCAACTTTTAATGTAAATTAAACAAGACTCATGTACATAACAACACAATTGAATGCATAACGAGTATCATGACTATGATTATGCAAGTAGCACACTTGATTTGGTTTATTGCCATCTTGAAAGAACCTTTTGAAATTTTAGATTAGATTTATAAGAAGTAGAGTTTCCGCTATCATCCGTGGGCTTTAGATAGATAAGAGTAAGAATGGTAGTAGTAATTTTGGAGTCTCTAGAGAAGAGAAGAGATATAAATGTAGAAGTAAATTGATGCAACAAATTTACATTTAGCAGATTGTGCCTAGGAATTTTTGATCCCTCAAGACCTTGTAAAGCTTCACCAATGAGTAGCCATAATCACAGAGTCTCCGTGTCTTCAAGTGTGTCCCTTTTTGTGTGTGTGAATTTCTCTTTATATAGAGTTTTGGAGATACCTTGTTGCCCAAGTCTTGCCCATACCTCTCTACTCACCCCCTCTTGCTAAATGTGTTTGTGGAGGTGTCCCAAGCTCCCCACTTACCCCTTAAAGGTGTCCTCTCATACCACATTAGGTAATACAGCTCAGGTAGTCTCCCCATGCTCATAATCAAATATTCCATAAGAGATGGGTCCATGGCTATGGGTCACACATGGACATCCACCATGGATATGCCTACACATGCACATACATGTCCATGCACATGCATACACATACATACCTTAGGCTATGAGTTAAATACTAACATTAGGACAATAATTAATTGGCTAAAGTGAGCTTAACTCATCAAAATTCAATTTTGGAAGTTGCTGTTAAAAGACAAGCTTGAGGATGACAGATTAAGGTGTCAGATGCACGCCTGCTATATTTAGCAATTTTTGGATCAGACAACTACTTTTATGGAAATTCAGGACAGGGTAGATTTAGACGAGATAGTCGCGCCTAAGTACCTCAAAGCTTACTATTTTTGGACGAAAGTGATAAAAAAGTAAAAATTTCATTTTTGAAAAGCTTACATCATTTTATTCATCATTGGCTCATCAGAGGTGGAAACAATGCAAAAATTAGAAACTTTCTATTTATGACCAAAATAACATCATATTTTTTTCCTTTACATGGGAATCCCGTCTCCAAGGGTGGCAGAGACCTTACAGTCTTAGACCGGTATTGCTTCAATATTGAGATTGATGAGAGGTGCCATGAACATTGCCTTTCTAAGATAGGCAATTTATTAGAGGTTTAGATGGCCCGAGACATCAACTTCATTGACTTTATAAGATGGCTTTGATTTTTTTGTTCTCATTAATTTTTTATTTGAGCATGTATCTTTGAATTGTGATTGATGGACACAGACTTTTGCTTTGGAGTTTTGATTTTCATATCCAAAGAGTTGCTGAATAAATTTTGTTTGCCTTTTGTTTGATCATCATACCAATTAGTGAAGAAATTGCATATATGTATGTGATATAGGACTAATGGAGCCACATGTTGAGGACATTGAACAAGTATGAAATATGTGTCCCCAAAGAGAGGTCCCCCTTTTGCAGGGTGAGCTTGAGATTTGGGTGTTGAGCCTACAATCCAATTTGGATAGTTTTCATTCACCTTTGCTTGCAAAAGATGCAATATTAAGAATGATATTCCCCCCAAATAGAAAGGGGAAGGGAAAACAATCTATGAAAACAGGTAGAATAGGTCACTCTTAGAAATTGTCATGGATAAAGACTTTCTGGGAGTAGACAACACCATATCGCAGAGTATTGTCTTTTATGTCAGAGCGAGGAGTTTGTTATGATTTTCTTACAATGTGGTGGGCAAGAAGTAGTTTTCAAGTAGACAGTTCAACCTCTACCAATGTTATCAAAGATTACTAGGATGGGGACAAAATTAGAATTTGCACAAACTTTTGGAACCCACGAAAAGAGTGGGAGATTCTAGTCAAATGCCCCAATAGTTTTTGTGCTATGTATTGTTGGACTTTTCCAGACACCTTGCACAGTCTAGAGCTAAATAACTAGAATGAGATTACCAAGGAATATCAATTTTTATGCTCACATTGTGCAACAAATATCAAAGTGCCAAGAAGAATGGTCAAGGTGAGAGAGCATTGCAATCAATTTGAGAAGGATTCATCTTAGCAATGTTTATCATGCTTGTAACTTTCATGTTTTTGTAGGGGGATCCTCGAAACTTCGCACTAATATGACATTGGGACGACTTTCAAACGGCTTCAACCAAGCCAAAAGATAGCAGGGTTGTTGAAGTGCTGGTCCTTAACGGTGGCAAGAACTCAATTATTGGACCTTTGCCAGTGCTAGTTTTTCCACTAAGCTTATTAAAGTTAACATGGTGATATTCTTCCAAACCTTTTAGAGCCTTTCATTTGTGAGCTTGAGTCATCTTTTGTTGATGTGTTCTCGATCAACTTTAACTATCCACCAAATCCTATATTTGACAAACTTTTGGACATAGCATATCATTTTTGCACTCTAAGGGAAATTCTAATGTCATGGACATGCGATCACCCTACCCAATGTAAACTAGGGTGTTTGAAGGATGGGGGCAAGAACATTCGTAGAAGGGATAAGCCTCCCATGAAGCAAATCACTAAAGGGGCGTGCATTCCAAAGTATGTATACACGAATAGATATATTGCTTGTTACCCACCAGGAAAGAGGACTGCAACAGAGATGTTTGAATCTATAAAGCTTTCAAGACAAAAACAAACAAAGGAGGAGTATAATACTACTCTATCTAATGGAGGGTTGATAGGAGAATCACCACTCTAGAGGTTGTACCACCTCTATGGCTTGCGACATTATTTTGGATTTTGTGTATGATGTGATGCACATTCTTGCATTGAAAATCTTCAAGAAGTATAATAAACAACTATTTTTAAAACCTAGCAATGGCATGAAAATGGACATCACTCATGTAATAAATTAAGTTACTGCTTCAATTCCCCGAACACTTCGTAGATGTGGATGATGGCCGTTGCATGCTGCTAAACACCACATAACTTTTATTGCAAAAGAGCATCAAACATTTATTCAATGGTGTTTACCTCACATTTTAAATGATGTTCCAGAGATTGAGAAGACATTGAGAGATGTGGGAATGATTTTGGTTGACATAGCTCATATTTTCCATGACTACACATGTACACATGATTGGACTTTGGACACCATCAATGCTACCCAAAAGTTAATTTTAGAATGGAGAGTTATATGTATGAAGAGGGAGGAGAGACTGTTTCTCCTTTAGAGCATGTGGTAGGTGTGTATGTTGATAGTGACCACAAATATAGTAAGCACTCCTTATATTGCATGAAGACCTAAAACAACATCATTTTTTGTATATAGGTTTTGGAGAGTTGTTTGATGGCATGGTACACCATAGCCATAATGGGCTTTGGTGCTACCAATTTGAGGGAAATGTGTTGGGGATTGTAGAGATTCCAACAAATAACAGGTTCAATGAGTTAACATACACTCATTATCACAGTCAAGTGCTTATCTTACAAACATTGTAATAGCTAGACAATGAGAAGGATAGATTGTCACCTTCGGAGAGGATACTCTCATGCATACATGAGACTCTTTTATTTCCGCAAGTTCTTTTCAAGTCTAGAATGGAAGTAAGAACTTGTGAGAGATGGCATATGTTTTTCTTATCAATTGCATCCTCTGAAGGTCAAGAAACATAGCTACACAAGAGTGCTTAAAGGCTTGGACCATGTCATTGTTTGAGTATGATTCAAAGAAAGGGAATTGCTCTACATGATTTGAAAGCGACAAAAAGGGCTCTTGAAGGGTGGGATATCAAGAGCTATTGGGGACAACAATATATTCATCTAGAGGGGTTTTCTTACTCAAAAGTACACACATGCGACAAGTGATATGAAGAGAAAGTGTATTGGAAATGGCCTATGAACTTTGAGAATAGTGGAATTAAGAGAATTAGAGTGAGCATTTTTGTGAGATTACTTTGAGAACATAGACGGTGAATTTAATTGATGGTAGCAACATGAACATAGTACTTAATCCCCGGAAGGTCACCTAATAAAAATGTAACCTATCACGTGAGTTCAACAGAAGGGTATTTAAAGTTATTGAAACTTACAAAAATATATATACAGAAGGGCATTATTTTTTCAAATTTAAAAAAAAAATTCAGATTTTAAAAGAAAAGGGTACATTATATCCTTAACAAAGTTTACAGATAAGGGGTTTTACAAACATGTCTTGAACGCACGTGATATGGTAGTTTTACACATAGTGAACCCCCCGAGTACTTAATTAACTTGGCATGAACAATACTTTTGCAAGAGAGAGATTATTAGAGATATTGACAATAGTTGAGACTGGATTTACTTCGAGCCGGTCCCCCCTCCAAAAGGCATTTGTATTATAGATTCTCCCATCAAGAGAGACTTTGTTACAATATAATCTTTGTGTTTCTTGTGACCTTGGTGATGCTATGAAGATGGAAAGATTCATGCATCATGATCTTAACATAAACTTTGCAAATAGCATTAACTATCCCAAGCCTCAGTCCCAAGGCCTCAAACACCTTCGAAGGTGGAGAGAGCTAGCGGGGAATGAGGGTAGGGAAGAGGAGGAAGAAACATTCCATAGGAGAAAGAAATATTTCCTCACTTATCATCACTCTTCTTGATTAGAATAGCATAATAACATAGTAATGAAGATGAAGAATATGGCAAGCTTAAGCATTGAAGCATGGCTCTTGGTTGAATTTGCAAACCATAGCCAAGAGTGTTGGTGTAGGCTCTCCACTTCTCCACAAGCTTGGAGAAGGAGATGGAGCTCTTGCCTTTTGCATTCCACACAATGAGAGAATGTGTGTGTGTGTGTGGGAGAGTATACCCCCCTCTCATGCTTGGTCCACCTCTCTCTCTCTCTCTCTCTCTCTCTCTCTATCTATCTCTCTCGTATTATTTTATTATTTCATTTGGACATGTGTCCTCTTTTTCCTCTTTGAGAGAAAAAACTTAATTATTTATTTTTATGTATGTAAATTCTCATTGGACCCCTTTAAAACCTAACCAATAGTATTCAAGCACATTATGAGGGCCACATGTGGAGGATCATTTGAACATGTGTCTTTTATGCTTATTAAGTCATTTAGTTGAATTGAATACTTCAAGGACTTAGTCAATCAAGCAAGCATGTGTCTTTTATGCTTCTTTAAGTCATTTTTTTTGAAGTGAATACTTCAAGCCTTAGTCAATCAAGCATGAAAGTCCATGCCTCTTGAGCATTTATCTTTGAATTTAACATTTCAAGAAAAACCTTAGTTATTTAAGCATAAAAATCACCTCAAGCTTTGGGCAAGGTTTCCACAACCACTTTAAGCGTCTTAGCACCTCCTGCTTGGGTACGATTCCCACCTTGAGGTTAGCCCTAGCTTGCGTAAGGTCAATTTGAAGAAGGGCGTAAGGGAAGCTATAGATGTGCACACACAGACACACACACACACACACTCGTAGATGCACACACACACACACACACACACAACAAGAAGCTTGATAGCTTGAAGCTCCCTCACTTTGTTATGAGAAGTTCAAGTGTGAGTATGAGAGAAAGATATGAGTCTCCCTAAGTACAACGTACCACGACACATACGTATAGTGTGTATATGTGGTTACACGGGGAAAGAACCTCTAGCCAACACTAAAGTAAAAAGTACCTGTGTATAAGGAAACGATTCACATCAAAACTACCCGAGGGACACGTGAATGTAACAAACCCCCCTGGAGTGAATGATGTGAACATGTACATGGAGGTGACAGATCAGCCCCCACATGGTAACAAGCCTAAAGCTTTGCGAAAAGCTTCAAACTTTTTCCTTGGAAGAGCTTTGGTGAACAAGTCTGCCACATTGTCTTGTGTAGGTACATACGCCAAATTAATATCTCCTGCATGTAGCCGCTCTCTGACATAGTGATAATGCACCTCAATGTGTTTTGTGTGAGCATGAAACACTGGATTCCTCGCAACTGCCAATGCACTCTGACTGTAAGTGAGAATGGTCGTAGACTCATGTGGCTTCATGCATAGATCCATCAAGAGACGTTTGAGCCATACACACTCCATCGTAGCCATGAATGCTGCCCTGTACTCAGCCTCACAACTGGATGTGGCCACAGTTGGTTGCTTCTTACTCAACCATGATATTCATGATCCACCAAGAAGAAAGCAATTGCCACTAGTGGACACTCGTGTATCATAACAACCAGCCCAATCACTATCTGTAAATGCATGCAATCATGGCTGATTATCTCCACCATAGAAGAGACCAAAGTTCATAGTGCCTTTGAGGTATCTAAAGACACGCTTCACAGCTTGCCAATGCTTAGTGCCGGGGCTATGCATAAACTTGGTCAACTGGGAAACAACATATTGTATGTCTAGCCGAGTGTTGCATACATAAATTAAGCATCCCACAGCTTGTTGGTAGAGAGAAGTATCAAATGCATCATCACAATCCTCAATTGAGAACCTGAATCCTGTCTCAATAGGAGTTGAAATGGACTTGCAATCCTCAAAACCAAAACGATGAAGCAGCTTCTCAATGTATTTTTCTTGATGCATGATAATACCCCCCTCAACACGGAAACAAACTCGATACCAAGATAATAGCTCAAATGACCAAGATTTTTGATCTCAAAAGCTTGTTGCAAATCAGCCTTTAGTTCCTCAATTTTCAGCTCACATGACCCAGTCAAAAGCATATCATCAACATAAAGAACAAGCACAATCAAGTAATTGCCATCTTTGCGTACATAAAGTGTGTTTTCAATTGGACTATATTGGAAACCAAGAGAAATCAAGTGCCGATGCATCTTCTCATACCATGCACGTGATGCTTTCTTAAGTCCATACAAAGCCTTTCGCAAGCGACATACTTTATGCTCTTGACCTTTAAACCAGGAGGTTGTTTGACATAAACCTCTTCATGTAAGTCACCATTCAAAAATGCAGTTATCACATCCGATTGATGCACTTTCCAACCACGATGAGTAGCCAATGCAACCACAGTACGAATGGTAGTCATGCATGAAGTAGACGCAAAAGTCTCCTCATAGTCAATACGATATTGTTATTTTGCAACAAGTCTCACTTTGTAGCATTCAATACTACCATTAGACTTTTGCTTAACGTTGTAAACCCACTTAGTATCGATTGCATGCTTACCTTTAGGTAAGTCACATAACTTCCAAGTACCATTCTTGGAAATCGAATCCAATTCGGATTGCATAGCAGCCATCCACTCCTCATTTTCAGATGCATCTTCAAAAGATAGTGGTTCTTCATTACATGCTGTTGCAATGAGTGCTACATCCGCAAAATCACTCGATACATGGCGAGTAGATGATCTTGTTCTACCACGCAAAGGAGCACTCAACTTACTATCTTGTAAAGTTTGCTTCAGCCATCTTGGCATTGCTTGTGCATCCCTGATAGAAGTGAGTTCCTTATGTAATTCATGATCAACTTGTACATCATCAATGGGCTGAACTTCATGCTGATTTTCAGCCATATTTGGATGCAAATTTTCAGCTCTCTGAACCTCATTTGGCTGCTCTACATGGTCATTATCCAATGTACCACTTTGAAACAAAGGCATAAGTGTATCAAACATATCTTATGACCCAATAGTTGGCTGCATTTTACATTCAAGCAAGGGATGAGCTGAATTTTCAACAAATACCACATCACGACTTACAACAATCTTGTCCATTAATGGATGATACAAATGATAACCTTTACTTTCACCACTATAGCCCACAAAGATACATTTTATAGCCTTGTCTTGCAGTTTGTGACGTTGTTGTGAAGACACAAGAGTATATGCCAAACAACCAAACACACGCATAGGGCTCACCATTGGCTTTTGACCATTCCAAGCCTCATAAGGTGTAACAACTCTCAAAGATTTAGTGGAACATCTATTCAAAACATATTTTGCACACATGAGTGCTTCCATCCAAAACTTATTAGGAAGATGCTTTCCTTTAACCATACAACGTGCCATTTCCAAGAGAGTATGATTCTTATGCTCGGCAACACCATTTTGCTGAGGTGTATATGGCACAGTACATTGATGCATAATACCTTTGTCACGAAGAAAAACATTAAACTCATGCAACATATATTCCCCACCACGATCTGTGCGAAGAGTAATAAGTTTGTTGCCACTGAAATTTTCAGCCATAGTCACAAAGCTTTTAAAGCATGCAAAAACTTCATTCTTTGCTTTCAATGGATACACCCAGGTATGGCGAGTAGCATCATCTATGAAAGTAGCAAAATATACATACTTTCCAAAAGATGGAGTCTTGACAGGACCACATACATCACTGTGTACAAGCTGTAATTTTTTTGTAGCATGAACAGAACCATCCTTCGGAAAAGAGGCACGATGCATTTTGCCAAGTATACAACCTTCACAAGCATGCTTCTGAATGGAGCCAAGTGTGGGCAAACCAACAATCATATCACGCTTTTGTGAATAGAGAAAGCTTCGAAGTTTAAATGACCAAAACGTGCATGCCATAACTCCGTTTCAGCCATAGAAGGAGTACGAACAAGCAAGGCATTTGATGCATGTCTCTCATAAGTATCCATGCGATACAAGCCATTGCATAACATCCCAGACATAACAATAACATCACCATTGCTGAAGTCATGAACGATACATTTGGCATCCATGAAATGTACATGAAGACCCGAAGAGGCAATGGTAGGAACCGAAAGCAAGTTCTTCTTTATGCCTGGCACATACAAGGCATTCTTGAGAGTCACAACACCCCCATTTGCAGCCATAAGCTTTATGTTCCCAACTCCAATGATAGGGTAAGAGGCATTATCTGCGCAAACAACATGCCCCCCCTTTGGTGCATCTTGCAAGGACACAAAAAACTTCTTACATGATGTTATGTGCTTGAAAGCACCACTATCAAAGTACCAATAAAGATCAGCCTCACGCACTGTCACACATGTAGAATGTAATGAAGAATCATATGTGCATGTAACAACACAAGCCCAAACATCTTGAGCAAGATTAGCTTCATCATCCTTTGCATTACTCGTGCTCTCAATGATAGACATGCCCGATTGCTTCTTCTTATCATTACGCTTTGCAAGCTTCCTACATTCCTCAATGGTATGGCCCGACTTTCAACAATACTTGCATCTCTTCTTTTTTTATGAATCACCATCACTAGAAGAATTAGTGGAAGAGGGAGTTTGGGGCTTTGGTTTTGATGTGCCCAAAGCTGGTCCGGACTTGCTTTTACCTCTTTGAGAGATAGCAAGTGCTTGAGTTCGCTCAATCAAACCACTTATATTCATTCTAGATTGCTCTTCTTGCAAGACAAGTGACACAACCTCGTCAAAAGTATACATGTTGGGATTTCCTTTTGCAACCAAATGAAGAGTAGTAGCAAAGCTTTGAAAAGAATCTGGCAACCCTTTAAGCAAAGTGGAGATGAGAGAATTGTCCGAGATAATCTCATCTATGTTTGCCAATTGCTCTTTCAAATCCTTAATCTTTGTAACATACACATCAACGGAATCACCTTCAGCCATATGCATTTCCTCAAGTTGCTTCCTCAAGTAAGCCACACGGGCTTCATTGTGCCCGGCATACAAAGAAGCAAGTACATCCCAAGCTTGCTTGGATGAAGTGCAAGACCGAATGTGCGGAACAATATGACGCTTCACAAAAAGACCAATCAAAGTATGTGCTTGGGCATCCTTTCCATCCCATCTAAGCTGATCCTGTGTAGGTGAAGAAGATGAAGAAACAACTGTTGAAGAGCTACTTGCATTTGTAACAGTAGAAGTAGAACTACCATGTCTCTTGTCTACATCCGCCACAATGTTCCATAGTTGCTTTGCAACAAGCACATGTTTCATCATGTAAGACCACATCACAGAATTGGTCCCATCAAGCTTATCCTCAGCTTGAATCATGCCAAACAAGTCATTGTTGCTTGCCATAGCACCCACGAACAAATGGCAAGAAATGCACTCTCGACAAAACCTGCAAAAAATATACAGACCTGTAAATGCTGTTACAAAAAATCCTTAATGTGTCCATAAATGTTGATTTGTGATATCGTTGCATAGTACTCGTTCTTAGCTTCGTTTTGAGTCCTAGGTTGAGCAAAACGGACACCCGGAGCACCCTTGGCGAGCAAAACGGTGACTAGCTATCCCGAGGCTGCACCTCCTGCAAAACCTAAAATGAGGTATGGAGGAAGGAGAATGCTTGTGGGAGCCAACGAGAATGCTCTGATACCATTGTTGGGTGAAGAAGGGCGTAAGGGAAGCTATAGACGTGCACACACACACCCATAGATGCACACACACACACACACACACACACACACACACACACACACACACACACACAGAGCAAGAAGCTTGATAGCTTGAATCTCCCTCACTTTGTTATGAGAAGTTCAAGTGTGAGTATGAGAGAAAGATACGAGTCTCCCTAAGTATAACGTACCACCACACATGCGTATAGTGTGTATATGTGGTTACACGGAAAAAAAACCTCTAGCCAACACTAGAGTAAAAAGTGCCCGTGTATAGGGAAACGGTTCACATCAAAACTACCCGAGGGACACGTGAGTGTAACACAATGGACTTTTTAACACTAAATTTTGGAGGCCGTTAATGAAGTTAACCCTAAGGTCTTTTATATTCCATTAGATGCACATTTCTCTTTGATATACTACCTCCATTTGGACCCCTTTTGAGATGTAACCATCTCTCCTCTTGGTCCCTTGCTGAGGTAAATCTAGGAGCTCTTATTGCACATTTCTCTTTGGTAGATCGTCTCCTTTTGGACCTGTATTGAGATGCAACCATTTCTCCTTTGGGTCCACTGTTGAGATAGGTCTAGAAGCACATATATATATACTAACTCTTGTTCCCCTTTTATCTTCCCATATTAAGTGATCAGTTTAATATGAGAAAATCATTTGGTAAAGTTAGATATTATATTTTATGACATTACCTCTCTCTTGAAATCATAGTCGTCCTTGACTATGAGGTAGAGAAGATAAAGCCTAGTCATTACTCCATGTTTCTTAGCGGGTAGAGGATCCCTTTTTCCTCTACGACATCATTCCAGAATGGATGACTAATCCATTTGGTGCTCGGGAGACTTAGCTGCTACAAGCATGTCTTCTCTTTAGTCCATATCACACTTCTAAAGTAGAGTGACAAGTTCTACTTGGTGTTTGGGAGATGTTGTCACCACAAACATGATCCTAAGCATGCATACTTCTTAAATCTTGTGCACAATAAGATAAAGAGAATGAGTCTTATAAGACAAAATTTTTTTTCATGTAAAATGCATTTTCATTTGCTTACTCTAGTTTAGCATTGTAAGCATTGACAGGGTTCATATTATAAGCTAGGTTCCTTGCATCCATCTAGCATCTTAACAAGATATCATTGGATAATGTTACTGTTTTTTAGTACCTTGTCTTCGTGTCGCAGAATCGATTCGGGCTGCAACACCTCTTCTTGATCTTTGATCTCTGGCGGGTCCTCCATTATTGGTTCTTTTTGTGGCTCTCCTTGTAAGGCTTGAGTAGGCTCACATGGTTAGCATTGTGAATGAGCCAATGGTTGGGCAACTTTAACTAATATGCCATCTCATTAATTGGCTTAAGAATTTAAAAAGGACCAAAGTATCTTTTTGCTAGTTTAGCATAATACTCTTGGTGGCTCGTAGATTCTTGCCCATAGTATGCCTTAGACGAGTCTTGAGAAACTTTAGCAAGACCCAATCATTTTCCTTAAAGTCTAAGGCTCTTCTGTGCTTATTAGCAGCAACCCTTTTTGCCTTTTCTATGAGATGGATATAACCTTTTTAATTTTTGGAAAAGATTCTTGTAAGTCTCGGCTATATTCATCAACAACGAAGATCTTCCCATATGCTTTAAGTAACAAGGGACTTTTGGATCTTCCCTCTTTAACCTCGAAATGTGCTTTCCCCATTAAATTATGTACAATGTCATTGTACGCATACTCTATAAGAGGTAGGTACTTCTCTCATTGAGAACGTTGATCTACTTCCATGACAAAGGCTTTCAGTAGATTCAAGAATCGTTAGATTAGTTATTTCACTTTGGTCATCCATTTGTGGATGATAGGCCAAAAGAGAAATTTAATCTACTTCCTAAATTCTGAAAGGGACCCTTCTAGCAATTATTGGTCATTCTAGGATCTTTGTCCGAAACTATGGATGTTGGCAAGCCATGATACTTGAAAATTTGAGATCTAAAGAGGGTTGCCGTTTGATGTGCCACAATAGTCTTTTTGACAGGCATAGAGTGTGTTTTCTTACTAAGCCCGTTGGTTGAGACAATCCAAGTTGCTTCCCTTGATCTAATTTCAAATTTTTATATCCCACGCATTTTGAAACATACTCTTGTATGTTTACTTTTCATGGTAGACCAACATAAATACATTTCTACTCCTCGAGAGTAGATTATGGAATCCCTCTTTGCCCCGCATAAGGAGAAGCATGGGATTCATACATAACTTTCTTATTGTATGGGTGAGTAACACATAGCCTATTGCCATTTGGAAGATAACCATCCTTCAAGGTGAATGGTTCTTTGTTTCTTCCCTAATGCAAAGGTTGTAATTACCTGCTTAAAGTCTTGGTTAGTAGCATACTCATCTATCATAAAAGATAGATCATTATGAGTTGCTATAGACACCACATTTACCCTTGGCCGTTGTGAAAGTGCATCGACCACTTGATTGTGCTTGCCAGCAATGTGAGCAATATGAAAAATTGCGAAAGAAAATTTTTCCACCTCATTTATTTGTCATTGGTTTGTGTCATGAAGTTCTTGAGGCTTTGTGATCCATTCATGGGATGAATGGAGCCCCCAAGAGATAGTGCTTCCATGTGTCTAGGGTGTGTAGAGCAGCTAAAAGCTCTTTTCGTATATGCCCAAGACCTGTTCATCAGCATGGAGCCTTTGGCTCTCATATGCTATCGCATGCCCTTCTTGAAGCAAAACTGCTCCAAGGCAATCACTACAAGCATCACATTGGACCTCAAATGGTTTTGAGAGATCCGGAAGCATAAGGAGTGGTTGAGAGGTAAGCTTCTCTATGAGCTTGTCAAAAGCATTTTTCTCCTTAGCAGTCCATGAATACTTAACGTTCTTCTTTGTTAAGTCATGCAATGGTCCTGCTATTTGAGAAAATTTTGTTATGAAGCATCTGTAGTATGCATACCAATAAAGCTTCTTAGCTCATGTAGATTCCTTGGATTAGGCCATGCTTTTATTACCTCTAACTTCGATGGATCCATATGGATACCATCTTGAGAGATAATATGACCTAAGTATTGAATCTCTTGTAGGAAAAATTCACTTTTCTTTTAATTAACGAAAAGCTTATTCTCTCTCACAACTTGAAAGATTACCTGAAGGTGCCACTTGTACTCCTCCAGAGAATTTGAGTGGCCTGAAGATTTTTGTCCATCGTGAGTTTGAATGTGGCTGGAGCATTTGTCGGGCCAAAACTTGTAACTTATCAAATAGATCTTCTACCCACGGCATGGGAAATCTTTTTTTAAAATAATGATCCTATTTAGTACTCTATAGTCGACACACATGTGATATGTGTCATCTTTCCTTTGCACTAAAAGTACTGATGAACAGAATGGAGAGGAGCTAGGCCTCACCATCTTTTTTTCCACCAATTCATGCACTTGCCTCATGATCTCTTGTTGAGCTTGTGAAACTCAATAAGCAGGCGTATTAGGCAGTAAGCTTCCTAGTAGAAGCTCTATTGCATGGTCATCATCCCCTCGTTTTGGAGATAACTCACTAGGGATGTCATCAATGAAAACATCTTGGAATCCATTGAGGAAATTAGACAACTCTAATTCCTCTTGATTCCCTGTATTGCTACTTGTGAAACATTAGAATCTTTTATAAATTCTCTAACAAAAATCATATACGCAAAAATAGAGCTTTTCATTGACTTATCAAAAGCAAGCGTATTTACCAAGGATATGGTGTTCCTTGAGTCATTAGCATCTATGTACATCCTCTTTTCCCTATAGGTGAAGTAGATTCTCCTTTCAAGGAACTTCATGTTGGCAGCCATGCGGTTGAACCATGGTGTCCCTAGATAGCATCCTCACGTTGGAGAGGAGAGATAAAAAAGTCTTCTTTGGCATTGACATAGATTTGGACACGAAGCCTCAAATTCCCAATCAAGGGAGTAACAGAGGCTTGCTATCCCTTGAAAGCTGCATTGGCAGTTACAGTATCTCCCATCTCAAAAGCTTGAATGCCCAACTTAGTGGCCAACTCCGTTGATATGAAGTTGTGAGTAGAGCCAAGGTCAAAGAGAATAAGGGCATCATGCTCCCTTGCTTTTTCCCAAGAATAGGAGAGGTATGAGCCTTTGCAATGAGTATCCTCTTTGGAGCTTCAACCATGGAAGCTCTAGGAGTGTCATTGAGTACATTTCTTTTGGGGCAAGAACGATAACCATGTTCTTGCTTTCCACACTTAAAGCATTTATGGTCTTTATGAAAGGCCTCCAATTCTTTAGAAGAGAGCTTATTTTTACATTTGTATGCTCCTTTCTCCTTGTCCTTGTTGTTGTTGGTGTTTGTGTTGCCTCGGGAAGAGTTGAGCTTTGCTCTTTCCTTTAGCTTCATTTTGATCATTGTTTTCCATGGGCTTGAAATTTCTTCTTTCCCCTTGTTGGAAATCGATCCTTGAAGCAACCATAGTATGGTGGATGACTTTGGTGGTAGTGCTAGGGCATTGTGAGTTGACATACTCGGCCATTTCTTTAGGTAATACTGCACAAAATTGTTGCTTTTGTTTGATGAAGTCTATCCTTTGAAAGACTGTAGCTTTGAGATGTAAATCCCAAAACTTGTTTACATATTTGTGAATAGACTCGTTGAAGAGTAGCTTCAAACTCTGCCGTTTGGTAAGTACTTTGTCCTTTGCATCGCATGCAAGAAATTGCTTCATGATGGAAACTCGTAGAGTTTTTCATGTCTTTGGGGCCTCGCCTGTTGCCATGAAGGCTAGCCCACCATTGACAAGTAGATTTCAAGGAGTGCATAGCTACATGGCATAATTTGACGGACTCCGTGAAGCCCTCATCTCCAAAGGTCTCATCAAATTGTTAGCTGAAGGTCAATACTTTGTTGGTAGCACCAAAGGTGCCATCATAGGTGAGAAAATAGATACTATTTCCTCCCCCTTTGAATTTCCTAAGCTTTTGGGACCTTCGCCATGCAGGGTAAGTTTTGCAATGTCCTCTCCTCTTGTATTCTCTATGAGAATAACTATTGCTTTTATCGAAAGAGGAGGAAGGTGGAGAAGAACGAGAAGAGGGTGGCCTCTTTCTTGCCTTTTTCTTCCTTTGTTTCCTCTCTTCTGTTTTGAAGTAGGAGAAGGACTATGGGTTAACCATTTCCTCTTGGGAGGAGTTGGTGATAGTCCAGACCGCCGTCTTTATAGAGCTACATCTTTAGAGGAACTTAGGGATTCACTTCTTTCTCGTTCTTTGGATTCCTCCTCTCTTATGGGAGAGAGTCTTCTTTTGGAAGTCTCATCAAGAGGCCTCCTAAACTCTCTCTCCTCTTGGGGAGGAAGGGAAATCCCATAAGCACGAAGTTGTGGAGTAACTTTGGCTTGCAAAGTAGGGTTTCCCATAGCTTGATGCAACCTAGTAACAAGATAATTGCTAAACATGAGGCATCATCATTAGGACCTTCATGTGCAAAATCAAAGTTATCAATGTTCATTCTACTCTCTTGCTTATTGTCAGTCATGCTAATTATACCTATCTGTTTACTTAGTGTATTCTTTGGCAATTCAAAACCTTAGCTGCTACTCCTCTTAACCTTTGAAAATAAGCACTTAAGTATCTACATCCATGGCTTGAATTGGTTAATTATAGAGAGTAGTGGGGTGGGTCTAACATGACAGAATTACCGAGGGATAGCTCCTTTCAGAATTCTTATGGCTCAATAATGGTAAAGCCGTAGGCAAGTCTAAAAAGACCCCATTATTAAGACCAAAGCTCTCGAGGTGTGCACCATATCCCACATAGTCGGCTCAACAAAACCAATAATAGATCCCAATCCCACTTACCCTAATATAATTAACAAAATCAACCATTAATAGGCTACTTAAGGACCTGTCTTCTTAAGCAAGAAAAGAGAAACCAAATGCTCTAATACCAATGTAATGGAAATGGCCTATGAACTTTGAGAATAGCAGAATTAAGAGAATTAGAGTGAGCATTTTTGTGAGATTACTTTGAGAACATAGAGGGTGAATTTAATTGATGGTAGCAACATGAACATAGTACTAAATTAACTTGGCATGAACAATACTTTTGCAAGAGAGAGAGAGTATTAGAGAACATGATAATAGTTGAGAACCGGATTATCTCGGAGCCCGTCCCCCCTCCAAAAGATGTTTGTATTATAGATTCTCCTATCAAGAGAGACTTTGTTACAATACAATCTTTGTGTTCCTTGTGACTTTGGTGATGCTATGAAGATGGAAAGCTTCATGCATCACAAGCTTAACATAAACTTTGCAAAAAACATTAACTATCCCAAGCCTCAGTCCCAAGGCCTCAAACACCTTCGAAGGTGGAGAGAGCTAGCAGGGAATGAGGGTAGGGAAGAGGAGGAAGAAACATTCCATAGGAGAAAGAAATAGTTCCTCACTTATCATCACTCTTGTTGCTTAGCATAACATAATAACATAGTAATGAAGATGAAGAAAATGGCAAGCTTAAACATTGAAGCATGGCTCTTGGTTGGATTTGCATTCCATAGCCAAGAGTGTTGGTGTAGGCTCTCCACTTCTCCACAAGATTGGAGAAGGAGATGGAGCTCTTGCCTTTTGCACTCCACACAATGAGAGAATGTGTATGTGTGTGTGGGGAAGAGTATACCCCCCCTCTCATGCTTGGTCTCTCTCTCTCTCTCTCTCTCTCTCTCTCTCTCTCTCTCTCGTATTATTTTATTATTTCATTTGGACATGTGTCCTCTTTTTTCTCTTTGAGAGAAAGAACTTAATTATTTATTTTTATGTATGTAAATTCTCATTGGACCCCTTTAAAACCTAACTAATAGCATTCAAGCACATTATGAGGGCCACATGTGGAGGATCATTTGAACATGTGTCTTTTATGCTTATTAAGTCATTTAGTTGAATTGAATATTTCAAGGACTTAGTCAATCAAGCAAGCATGTGTCTTTTATGCTTCTTAAGTCATTTGTTTTGAATTGAATACTTCAAGCCTTAGTCAATCAAGCATGGACGTTTATGCCTCTTGAGAATTTATCTTTGAATTTAACATTTCAAAAACCTTAGTCATTTAAGTGTCTTAGCACCTCATGCTTGGGTACGATCCCCACTTCGAGGTTAGCCCTAGATTGCGTAAGGTCAAAGGACTTTTTAATGCTAACTTTTGGAGGTCTTTAATGAAGCTAACCCTAAGGTCTTTTAAGCTCCATTAGATGCACGTTGCTCTTTGATAGACTACCTCCGTTTGGACGCTTTTTGATATGTAACCATCTCTCTTCTTGGTCCCTTCTTGAGGTAAATCTAGGAGCACTTATTGCACATTGCTCTTTGGTAGACCATATCCTTTTGGACCCCTATTGAGATGCAACTATTTCTCCTTTCGGTCCCCTGTTGAGATAGGTCTAGAAGAACATATATACATACTAAATCTTGTTCCCCGTTTATCTTCCCATATTAAGTGATCACTCTAATATGAGAAAATAATTTGGTAAAGTTAGATATTATATTTTATGACAAAAAGACAATGTGGTGGTCGATTTAAGCACCAATACTAATCTAGGGCATCAAAATAATGCAAGGGGTGTATGCAAGATTACAGGTTTCTTGTTGTGTGAGCACAACAGAGGCATTGGATTGTTCTTTATTCGGGAGTTTATAAATGCAGAGGCCATGGAATAGATGCTCTTCAACTTGATAAGGTCATTGGAATGAGAGTCTTCAGTGATGTGGATTTTGCTTGCAAAAAGAATTTTCTTCTACCAACATATTTCATACTACACAAGTGCTTCTTCGTACCATTGTGCAATACCCAAAAGAAGGTGATATATGAAATGAGCGATACCATTTTTTGAACTCGGTTGCTACTACCTTGAAATGTTGGATGTGCACAACCATGGGTGAAAATAGGGGGTGTAGTATTGGTTGTAAGGAGCTCCTCTAGGTCTACTCCATCTTTCAAGATTGTTGTCGTGTTCAATATAAATTTAGAACAAAAAGCAGCTGAGTTGAGGAGAGATCCAACGACAGATTATTGGAGTGTTCAAGGAGAAAACAAGTTGCAAGATTTGGAAACATGTTTGGACGTGCTTCGCGGATGGTCTCCAATTTAAAATGCCAATGATGCAAATGCCATGCCTACTTGTTTTCAAAAAGGAACATGAAATTCTTGATAAGGTCACTCATTGTAGTGCACATTATTTCAACCTTTAAAGACTATCACTTTAGAAACCTCAGTTGAAAGAGTGCTTTTGTATTTAGCAAGTGGATACTCATTTTGGTGAAAGCGGCCCACATTTTGTTTGACTTATATTGCTCGTGTTTATAATGGGAAACCATTTCTTGAAGCATAAAATTAAGTAGCCATACTTATTGCTTTGGTGTCACATAAGCCTTTTAAATGTAATATAGCACCAACATTTTAGGTGTAACATACCTCTCTCTCTCTCTTTCTCTTCTTCTTCTTCTTCTTCTTCTGTGTGTGTGTGTGTGTGTGTGTGTGTGTGTGTGTGTGTGTGTGATCTCTAAGACAGAGAGAGTTAGAGAGAGAAGAAGAAGAAGAAGAGAAAGAGAAAGAGAAAGATTTCTGCTCACTCTCTTTCTTCTTCTCTCTCTCTCTACGACAGAGAGAGAGAGAGAGAGAGAGAGAGAGAGAGATTTGTACTTTTAGGTGAGCATAAATCTCTCTCTCTTTCTCTTCTTCTTCTTCTTCTCTCTCTCTCTCTCTCTCTCTCTCTCTCTCTGTCTTAGAGACACACACACACACACACACACACACACACACACACACACACACACACAGAGAGAGAGAGAGAGAGAGAGAGAGAGAGAGAGAGAGAGATTTTTACTTTAGGTGAGCACAAATCTCTCTCTTTCTCTTTCTCTTCTTCTTTCTTCTTCTCTCTCTCTCTCTCTCTCTTTCTCGAGACTCTTTCTCTTGGTCTTCTTCTTTCTTCTTCTTCTCTCGAGATCGAGACTCTTTCTCGAGACTCTTTCTCTTTCTCTTCTTCTTTCTTCTTCTCTCTCTCTCTCGAGAAAGAGTCTCGAGACTCTTTCTCGAGACTCTTTCTCTTTCTCTTCTTCTCTCTCTCTCTCTCTCTCTCTCTCTTTCTCGAGACTCTTTCTCTTTCTCTTCTTCTTTCTTCTTCTCTCTCTCTCTCTCTCTCTCTCTCTCTCTCTCTCTCTCTCTCTCTCTCTCTCTCTCAGAAAGAAGAACAGAAAGAGAAAGAGAGAGATTTGTGCTCACCTAAAGTAAAAATCTCTCTCTCTCTCTCTCTCTCTCTCTCTCTCAAAAAACGCAGCCGTTTTTTGACATAGTAGACAGCAGTCCACTCTTTTGATCATAACTTCTTCATCCGAACTCCGATTTGGGTGATCTATAGCCTCAATCGAAGAGCACGAAATCCTCTACGCATTAAGGTAAAGACAGAAATTTTCAGAGTTATGGAAGGCGTTTCTGTAGCAGCATTTCCGAAGTGAACAGGTTCAACAAAATTGATTCTCATCTCCTATTTTACATATAATGTCTTCCGGCACTCGCAAGGGTTCTTCTTCTTCAACAAGGTCCACAACCATTGTGGAAAATGATCCAAAATCTCCTAAGTGTGGAGATAACAACACAACCACCCAACCAACGACATCGAAAACCATGATCATGGCGTACTTGGTATCATTGCAAGAGACCGTAAACAAACAAGGCGAAGACTTACGAGCACTTGCAATGGAGAATGGCACACTAAGGGTACTTGTGGTTGAGAATGAGAATCTCAAGAGGACACTTGAGATGCAAACAACATGTTTGATGCAACTTGAAGAGGAAGTCAAGGAATGTAAACGCTCTCTTGTGGACTTGAATGCTTTGAAGGAGCGGATGAGCAAAGTAGAGCATGACAATGTATTGAAAAAGGAGAAATTTGACACTATGAGCCGGGATGTATGCGACATGAAAAATATATGCATGAACAAGTCTTCGGCTGATGTATGTGGTAGCAATGTGGTTTCTAATTCCTCACTCATGCAAGCTATGGTTCAAACAAAGAATGTTGAGAATGTGGATGTGGAGGAGTTGAAGGAACGGGAGCGACGTTCCAAGAACATTGTTATTTGTGGAATTCCCGAAGAGAAGTTAGAGACACCTCCTTCTCTTGCCATTGTTATTGAAGATTTCTTCAAAACCCACTTTGGCATGTCCGGAGTTATGGTCTATGGAGCACATAGAGTGGAGAAGCAAGGAGCTCCTTGCTCGGGAGAACCGCCAATTGTATGCACCATGCCGGATGAGACCAAGCGAAAGATTATCCTTGATAATAGTTGGATCTATTTGAGGGATACAAAATGTTTTGTATGTGAAGATCGCACTATTAAGCAACAAAATATGCGTCGCAAGGCATATGAGGAAAAGAATAATAAAAACAAGGAGATCTCTCATGAAGAAAATGTGCCCAAGGAGGAGGCAAGTCTCTCAAGCAAATAGGGATGCGTGACCTATGAGACCGAGTTACAATTGAAAATATGCTTTTGGAATTGTAATGGATACCCATGGAATGCGGGGGTTGGCATTGATGAACTAACAAGCAAAGCCAATGTTGTACTTCTTGTTGAAACTTGGGAGCATGATACACAAAGGATTAACGGCTTGGAGGATTACAATGTACATTCATTGATGTGGTCAAAGAATCTCAAGCAACGAAGAGGACAAGGAGGATTAGCATGTATGGTTAAGAAAGGATTGGAAGATTTTGTATCAATTGTGAAAGATGACAAGTACAAACGTTATGTATGGCTGAAAATTATGACACCAAAAAGAGCACCCATTTTTGTAGCCGGTTGCTACATTCCTCATCATGATTCTCCCTTTGATGCTTGCATGGATAGAGATCAACCATTTTCTGATTTGGAAGAGGACATTGCTTATTTCAAAGGTGAAGGTGATGTTATTGTATTTGGGGATATGAATGCTCGCACAAAAACATTGCAACATGATACTCAACAATTTGATATGCCATACATTTCAAGGGAGTTGGAGGAAGTTCACTTGTATGATCGTACTTCAATGGATGAGAAAGAGCCGGATCACTATGGAAAGTTACTTTTACACATGTGTAATAGCACGGGTATGCTCATTGCCAATGGTGTATCTTTGTGGAGTGGAACCAATGGATTTACATGTAGGAGACATAATGGGGATAGTGTGATTGACTATATGCTACTCTCTGAAGCCATCATGTATCGCATAAAGAGTTTTATGTTTGGTCAATGGACCCCGGAATCCGACCATCGCACCTTATGTATTGACCTTTCATGTGGAGAAGCAACTAAGCATGATAATCTCAGCCAAAGGAAAGAGAAGTTATCACTATGTATGGATTTCAAACGGGCACCAATGCACATTGAAATGGTTGAGCAAAAATTATGGATGGAAAAGCTTCAATGTGATGTACCATTGGAAACTAAATGGGAAGCTTTCAAGAAACCTATTTGTTCTTGTGCGGAAGAATGCTTTGCCATAAAGCATCTCCATGGTATCAACAAAGATAGATCACGCAAAAGGTGGTTTGATAAAGAATGTCAAGATGCTCGAAAGTCCTTGATAAAGCTTGATGCAACTATGGACAAAGACAACTATCAAAGTCATTTGCATACATACAAGGCATTGATTCAAAAGAAGAGAAGAAGATGGGAAGTAAAGCAACAAGAATTTCAAGTCCAAGAAAAGGCACATGCATGTGGAAGATTTTGGAGAAACTTGAGAGGCAAGCAGGTTGAGAATTTTGGTAACTTGAGTCTAGTGGATATGTACACACATTGTAGGCAATTATATGAGCAAGCAAATACTGAAAAAATGCCATTTTATGGTTCACTCCCATGTATGCCGTCTTTTTTTACTATTGAGGATGTATGCGGTGGGCTTGAAAAGTTGGCCACTCGCAAAGCGGGAGATCTTCAAGGTATCAAGCCGGAGATAATCAAATGGACGAGATATTTTACCTATGAGTGGATGTGTGATATGTTCAACCTTGCACTTCAACATGGTATGCCTTATGATTGGAGTACTAATTGGGTTAAGCCTTTGCATAAAGGAGGGGATATAAAGAATGTAAGCAACTACCGGACTATAATGATTGGGTCTCTTATGGCAAAGTTGTTTGGGTGCATAATGGAGATGAAATTGAGTGATTGGGCTGAAGAGAATGACAAGCGTGCAAAGGGACAAGCGGGTTTTCGTCAATGCCATAGCACCATTGATCATCTTGTCACTCTTCGTGTTCTCATGGAGGAAAGTCGGTTGAAAGGCAAGCGATTGTATTGTTGTTTTGTGGACTTTAAGAAAGCCTTTGATATGATTCCACGTAACAATTTGTGGAGAAGGATGGAAGAACTCCAAGTGCCAAGTGAGTTTATGCTTGCGGTTTCTCGAATCTATGAGAAGGTGATTTGTCAATTGCGCAAGGGAAGAGAAATTTCAGAAATTTTTGTAAGCACTATTGGGGTTAAACAAGGATGTCCATTGTCACCAACTCTCTTTGGTCTATGCACTATTGGGGTTAAACAAGGATGTCCATTGTCACCAACTCTCTTTGGTCTATGCATCGATCAATTGGAACAAATGGTACTTGAATTTATGCAAGAAGAAGGCATTGAAGAGGTCACTACTTGCAATGCGATAATCATGCTTTTGTTGTATGCGGATGATGTAGTGCTTCTAGCACACACTTTAGAAGATGCACAAAAGCTTATGGTTGTCCTTGAGAACTTTTGCTTGCATAGTGGGCTGATTGTAAATGAATCCAAAACAAAGGTTATGCTTGTGAAAACCAACCATAAGGAGAAGCCATGCATTGTGTACAACAACGAGACACTTGAAGTTGTTGAGAGCTTTAAGTACCTTGGCTTTGAGGTTCCATCCAATCACAAGTGGCATGAATGTGCTATGCGTCGTTTGGAAGCGGGAAAGAGAGCATATTATGCATTTGAGAACATGTGTAATGCGGGAAACATCAAGTGTTGGGTTCTCAAGAAGTATCTTTTTGATGCATTGGTGACACCGGTTCTTCTTTATGGAGTTGAAGTGTGGGGCGGGAGCATCTCAAAGTCTACTTGGAAAGAGTTTGAGAATGTCCAAAAGCGTTTTCTTACAAACTTTCTCCAAGTTAAGACACAAACACCATATATGCTCCTACTTCTTGAGTCGGGATCTCTTCCAATTGAGGTTATGGGCATGGAAAGGGTTGTGGAGTACATGATAAAGATGTGTCAAAACCCCTCACATCGACTTTCTACAATTGCATGGGAAGCAAGAAAAAAAGTTCAAAAGACGCATAAAAGCAAGATCTTGAGCACGGGATGGATGCAAGACATAAAGAAGTGGTTTGGGAGATGGGATGCATTACACTTGCTACATGATGCTTCAATTGACTCTCAAGTGAATGAAGCTTTTCTACAACGCCAATGTATTACGGCTTGGGAGAAATCCGGTGGGTCACGCTTCATACATTACACCACCTATATTGCCCCCAACTACAAAACCATGTTCTTTGCTGAGAGAGGAAACCGTACTCACACTTACATGCTTGAGCCTATTCCCTTGTCCGCGATATGCACTATCGCAGCAATTCGGCTTAGCTCCCATTTCCTTCGATGCGAGATAGGGCGTTGGGGCAATGGAGAAGAGTCAAATCGATTGTGCACATTATGCTCGTTGCAAGTTCGAGAGTCTGAGTACCACACACTACTAGAGTGCTCAACTTTTGATCACATCCGAACTTGCTTCTCTCACATTTTCAGCCATAACTTAGACCTACACACTTTCCTCTCCCAGCCAAAGTGTGGGATCTCCATTGCGACTCTCATCACTACAGTTTTGGAGCATCGAGAGTCACTCATCAGCCATACACATACTACATCACATGTAACTTTGGTCCCATAGGTCATATTTGACCTCCGAGGACGATAATAAAATCTATCTATCTATCTATCTCTGAGAGAGAGAGAGAGAGAGAGAGAGAGAGAGAGAGAGAGAGAGAGAGAGAGAGAGGAGAAGAAGAAGAAGAAGAAGAAAGAAGAAGAGAAAGAGAGAGAGAGATTTGTGCTCACCTAAAAGTAGAAAAAATTCAAATAGAGAGAGAGAGAGATTTGTGCTCACCTAAAAGTAGAAAAAATTCAAATCTCTCTCTCTCTCTCTCTCTCTCTTTCTCTTCTTCTTCTCTCTCTCTCTCTCTCTTAGAGAGACTCTCTCTCTCTCTCTCTTTCTCTTCTTCTTTCTTCTTCTTCTCTCTCTCTCTCTTAGAGAGAGAGAGAGAGAGATTTGTCTTAGTCTCTCTCTCTCTCTCTCTCTCTCTCTCTCTTCTTCTTTCTTCTTCTTCTCTCTCTCTCTTAGTCTCTCTTCTTCTTTCTTCTTCTTCTCTCTCTCTCTTAGTCTCTCTGCTCAGACTCTCTTCTTCTTTCTTCTTCTTCTCTCTCTCTCTTAGTCTCTCTGTCTCAGACACTCTTCTTCTTCTCTCTCTCTCTTAGTCTCTCTATCTCAGAGAGTCTGAGACAGAGAGACTAAGAGAGAGAGAGAAGAAGAAGAAAGAAGAAGAGAGACTAAGAGAGAGAGAGAGAGAAGAAGAAGAAAGAAGAAGAGAGACTAAGAGAGAGAGAGAGAGAGAAGAAGAAGAAAGAAGGAGAGAGAGAGAGAGAGAGAGAGAGAGAGAGAGAGAGAGAGAGAGATTTGTGCTCACCTAAAAGTAGAAAAAATTCAAAGCTATGAAAAGTAGACAAAGAGGAGATATATGTCATTATTTCTTGTGGTAATTATTTAGAATTGATAGAAACAAGATATGAAAAATAGATAGTGCAAGACTTGAATTTGGTGTCTAAGCCCCAACATTATTGTCTCTCTACATTGTCCACCCATATGAAGGGCAGCCACCTTGGCAACATCGCACTCATGTGGTAGCCACACGAGGTCATGTTGAAGCTCTCTACCACATCATCAAGCAATGTGAAGATGACTTAGATCACGTCGATGTGAGCTCTATTCATGTATTGAGGTAGAAGCCCTTTTGTGTACTCAAGAAATTGAGATATTTGTGCACATGTAGGTCCTTTCCAAAGCTACAAGGGGGCAATGGAGCATAGTTTGAGAAGCATAGATGCACGGGCATTGGTATAAAGAGAGATGCCATTCCATCGAGACACCACAGTGGAAGCAGGATTAGCCAGCTTAAAGACCCACCTTGGAAGGAGAATAAAAGCATGCTTTTGTCCAATAATATGGTTGCTGGTATGTACCTAGGTTGCAATTACTCATCTATCCTCATAGAAAAAATTTAGATGGTGAGAAAAATGGTTATTGTTAAAGATAGCTGCTTATAATTTTAAGTAGGGCTCAAATAAGACTGACAAAATTTTGCATATGAAATTTTTTGATGAAAATATTTGAAGGTTGTGAATGTGTGAAACAAATTCACACTGTTTATAATTCTATTAAGAAAAATTGCCCTTGAAATGCTACTGGAAGGTAAGAAAATATACTCATTGGTTAAAAAAACGCATGGGCTTGTTTTAGGTATAAATATTTACATGTAAGAAAGTCACAAATTTTACCTAGAAATTCCTTTTTCATTGCTAGAAAGAAGCATAGGTAATTTTTCCACTGTAAAAAAAGGGATGTAGGAAAAATCCCATGCATAAAAGCCATAAGAATTACGTTCAAATGAATATTTTTTGAGTCTAAAAAATGTTATTCACACTTTAGAGTGATAAAAGTGATATTTACACTCAATTTTCATAGGTAGAGAAATGCCTAAAACTTCTAGTGATAGGTCTTGGACGAGCTTGCAGAGGGTTTGGTGGGGAAGATGGGTGAGAAGATGTAGGTGGCCGATGGTGGGCTAGGCGGGAGGTCTGAGCGGCCATATTAGTGAAGGAGCTGCCCACCAGCTGTTGGAAGCTACCTTCTAGAGGCACAAACATGAAGCTTCAAGATTGGTGAGCAAGAGGTTTTTTTTAGTGATGCTGCCAGTCCTTTCTCTAGCATGAAAAATGGTGATGATTCCGGATTTTTGGCTGCAGAAGTTTCATAATCAACATCAAAGGTACCTCGAGTTGAGGAAGAGGTTTGAAAGCTTTGTATTGAGAAGGCGCCCAGCTTGAAGTGCGATTATGCTATTGATAGCATATTGATAGCCAATATTGGACAGGCATGTGCAAGAGCGCGTAAAGAGAATCTCGACATGTAGTACCCCAAGAAGATAGACTCATCTAGCCAGCCCTACACCATTACTAGAGGTCCTCCCTCTTCTCACACATAGTCATAGTCACAGTCACAGTCACAGACTCTCTCTCACTAGACTCCGACGTTGCAACTCCAATGATGGCACGTCTCTCCTCCCCCCCCCCCCCCCCCCCCCCCCCCCCCCCCCCCTCTCTCTCTCTCTCAATGTTCTGTTCCCACAGTGAACATTGCCCAAAAGCATCGGACGGAGGAAAACCTGACACATGGCCGGGGGAGGGGTGGGAATTCCTCCTCGCTTTATATACATTGTAGATAGTCCAGAAGTATAGATGTATAACAATCCAAATTCAGTATTTAGATGCATAAGTTTTGATAAAACAAGCTCAAACATTAGATCATAGTAGGGACGTATGAGTACCAATCACCTCTTTACAAGATGGCACAAGAGAATGCCAGTGTGTGGAGTGGAGGCTATAGTTCCACTTGGATAAAGAGGATGTATGCTATCACTTCTTATGTATGCTTTGAAAATTACTAATGGGTAGGATTGTTATGCATTGAAATATTAAGACACCTTGTTCAACTTCGATTGCGGAATTCCACGATTGATCATCAATAGTGAGAACAACACTTGTAGATAATTGTAACTTGGTTGTGTTCGAGTTTACTTGAGTTTAAACATCAGCAATTGGGCGTGTTGAGTCTTAAATCTTGAGAACCTAGTTGCTAGTAAAGAATCTGAGTAAATTAGGGTGAACTAGGAAGGTCGGGCGTAAACTAGGGTAGTGTACATTCGCCATGCCCCCATGGGCATGTGATGCGCGATATTGTGACGGCCAAGCTTTTGTATGGTTCAATCCCATGGGATGTGACGATGGTAGATTGGGGGTAAACTAGGGATCGTCCTCCCCCCGAGAGAAATGAAAGGCCCAGATCACCCTAGACTAGGTGATTTGGGCCTTTGGGACATTGTTCTCCCGGAACATCCCGTATGAGTTAGTGTTACGTATTGTCTAGATCGTGTGATGGGGCCTTGAGTAAAAGACCCCGTCTAATATAATGCTGAGGCAGAGGTTGGATACATCCAGCCTTGAAAGCCTTTTTTTTATATAAAAAAAGCAATGCTCACCAATTGGAATTAGAGGGTATTCTTAATGGCTTCAAAAAAATTAAAAGGTATTCCTAATTCAACTATTCCCTCAATAAAACCAAAAACAATGTGCTAATCCATAGCACGTAGCAATGGGCAATGACGAAGCACGTAGCTTTGCAATAGTATCAAGTGGACATAAGGACAAATACAACTTTGTGTGGTGTGTGTGTGTGTGTGTGTGTGTGTGTGTGTGAGAGAGAGAGAGAGAGAGAGAGAGAGAGGACACTTTAAAGGGAAAAAAATGCTAAATAAAAAATAAATAAGAAGAGAAAACAAATATACAATGTGAAATTGACTACCTCTTTATATAGACGCAAAATTTATTTGGACTTTTCCCCTTCATATGTTTTTTGATTTTCCACCTTTGTCTACCATTCATTTTCTAAAATCATCCTTCACTTACATAATTAATATGTTTTAAAAGACTTTTTATTTTTTAAAGATTGGAGAGACCTTATCTAAAAAAATTAAAAGGTATTCCTAATGGTTTCAAAACAAGTGAAAGGGTCACGAAGGCTTTTTAAAACAATAAGAAAATGATAAAATCATTAGGTTAGTTTAACTAGAATTATATAAGGTAAAGCATTGTTCAAGAATATCTCTTTTATTAAGGGACCAAGTTTTCTCTTTTGCAAAGAAGCAATGTAACATTTAATGGCCTAAAATCTTATGTGTAGCGGAAATTAGCATGAACATAGTGAGCATTTCATTAGAGTTGATTCCTAATGAGAATTACAAGAGTGCTTGGGTGGAGAGAGCAACAAAAAGCATAACACCTAGTTAGATAGCATCGACAATACTTTCAAAAGAGAGAGTAATTAAGCTATTGACAACAGTTGAGGACCGGATTTGCATGGAGCCGGTCCCCCCTCCAAAAGGCTTTGTATTATGGTTTCTCCCATCAAGAGAGACATTGTACAATACAATTCTTTGTGTTCCTTCAAGACTAGCTAGTGCAATGAAGATGGAAGCTTCATACACCAAGCAAAACACTTAATCAAACACAACTTGAATTATCCCCGTTCTCAGACCCAAGACCTCACACACCTTCGAAGATGGTGAGAGCTAGCAGGGTATGAGAGTAGATTGAGAGGAAAAAGAAGTATCTTACGAGAAAGAAGTACATCTCCTCACATAATCACTCATATTAGCATAGCTTAGCTTAGTAATTAGCTTGGTAGAGAAGATGAGCATGCATTGGAGCTTGGCTCTTGGTTGGATTTGCATCCACATGCCAAGAGAGTGTTGATGTAGGCTTCTATCTCACAAGCTTGGAGTAGGTGATGAGCTCTCCATTAAAGCTTGGGAGGAGATAGAGTATTTTCCCTTCACACATGGTCAAGTGTGAGAGTGTGTGTGTCAATGCCAAGCAAAAATCAGCCCCCTCCCTCTCTTGGGCGAGCCCTAGCTGCTATGTTAGTCTGGCTTTTGCCTCATTGGACCTCCCCAGGTCAAGCCAATAGGGATTAAGCAGCATAAGTGATAGCCTTCTGACATGTGTCCCCCTTTCCCCTTTTGTGAGAGCTTTAGATAATTAAATAATTAAACTAAACTCTCATTGGACCCCTTTGCCTCCTGGCCAATAGGAATCAGGCAAGCCATGGGGCTCCTGAATGCTCATTGGACCCCTTGGGAGACTGCCCAATAGTCTTCTAGGACACTTAATTCTTATTGGGTTCTTTTATTAAATGTTTTTAAATTAATTAAACTAGATTTACTCTAGCCTAATTCTCATTGGTCCACTTCAAGGGTCTTCCAATAGGAATTGGGCATACCTTGTGGGCATCTGGCCTAGGGAGCTGACATGTGTCCCTCATTCCCTTTGTGTAAAGGGAGCCTGTGTGTGTGTGTGTGTGTGGCTTTCTCTCTCATCCCCTAGCTTTGGGGCTCGCCCCCTCCCATGTAGGGATGTGGAAAGACTTTTTGGACACACACTAAGCATCCAATTTTCCCTAAGGTTGACCTTTGGACACAACCTTTGAATTTTGGAACCTTAGCATTTTGGAAGTCTTAATGGGCTGAACCTTAGGGTCTTTTTAGCCCGTTGTTTCACATGGCTCTTTTGCAGATGGCCCCCCCTTTGGATCCCTATTTTCCCTCCTTTGGATCCCTACTGTGGCCGGTCTGCTAACTTAACCAATATTCTAGCTTTTTCTCCCTTGGCACTTCCCCACATTAAATGATCAGTTTAATATGAGAAAATCATTTAGGAGAATTAGATATTGATTATTATGACATTACCTCTCTCTTGAAATCATAGTCGTCCTCGACTATGGTGTAGAGAAGATAAAGCATATGCATGAGTCCTTTTCTTAGCGGGTAGAGGATCCCTATGTTACCCTACGACATCATTCCATAATGGATGACTAGTCCATTTGGCGCTTGAGAGCCTGAGGCTGCCGCAAGCATGTCTGCACATTAGTCCTATCAGTCTTCCATAGTAGAGTGACAAGCTCTACTTGGTGTTTGGGAGACGTCGTCTCCACAAACTTGATCTAGGCATGCATACTACTTCATTTTTGTGCACAAATCAAGAAAAAGAGAGTCTTATAAGACAAAAATTTTTGTTCATTTTTAACATTTTGTACATTTGCTTACTCTTGGGAAGCATTGTAAGCATTGACAAGGTTTAGGTTATCCTTTAATTGTATGCCTTGCATCCATCTAGCATCTTCAAAAGGATAATTCTTAAACTTAATAAGATATCGTCGGATAGTCTTACCGCCTCTTAATACCTTGTCTTCATGTCGGAGAATGGACTCGGGCTGCAGCACCTCCTCGTGGTCCTCGATCTCCGGTGGGTCTTCAATAGTTGGTTCTTGAGGTGGCTCTCCTTTGTAAGGCTTTAAGAGGCTCACATGAAAAGCATTGTGTATGAGCCAATGATTGGGCAACTTAAGTTGATAGGCCATCTCATTGATTGGCCTAAGAATCTGGAAGGGACCATAGTACCTTTTTGCTAGTTTAGCATAGTACTTTTGGTGGCCCGTAGGATTCTTGCCCGTAGTGTGCCTTAATCGAGCCTTGGGAAACTTTAACAAGACCCAATCGTTTTCTTTAAAGGCTTGGGCTCTTCTGTGCTTGTCAGCAACAGCCTTTTGCCTTTGCTGTGAGATAGAGATAGCATCCTTAATCTTTTGGAAAGATTCTTGTAGGTCTCGGCTATACTCATCTGCAGCGAAGATCTTCCCATGTACCTTAAGTAGCAAGGGACTTTTTGATCTTCCCTCAATTACCTCGAAAGGTGCTTTTCCTGTAGAAGTATGTACAGTGTTATTGTAAGCATACTCTACTAAGGGTAAGTACTTCTCCCATTGGGATCTTTGATCTACTTCCGTTACATAGGCTTTTAGTAGATCGAGAATAGTTAGGTTAGCTATTTCACTTTGGCCATCAGTTTGTGGATGATAGGCCGAAGAGAAGTTTAGCCTTGTTCCTAAATTCTCAAAGAGACCCTTCCAGAAATTACTGGTCATTCTAGGATCTCTATCCGACACTATGGACATTGGCAAGCCATGGTACTTGAAAATTTGTGAAATGAAGAGGGTTGCCATTTGATGGGCTTTGATAGTCTTTTTGACAGGTATAAAATGAGCTTGTTTACTGAACCTGTCTACTATCGTCCATATTCCGTATTCCCATGGATAGACTTAGGCAATCCAAAGATAAAATCCATGGATATGCTCTCCCACGGTGAATTAGGGATTGGCAAGGGTTGAAGCAATCCAAGTTGCTTCCCTCTATCAAATTTTGTCTTTTGACATACCACACATTTGGAAACATACTCATGTATGTTCACTTTCATGGTAGGCCAATAGAAATATGTTTCAATTCCCTTTAGGGTAGACTGAATCCCTCTATGCCCCGCATATGGGGGAGCATGAGATTCATACATTACTTTCTCACGTAGTGAGTTAGTAACGCATAGTCTATTGCCATAGAGAAGATAACCATCTTGTAAAGTAAATGGTTCTTCTTTCTTCCCTAATGCAAGGGCTGAAATCACATCTCTAAAATCGGGATCAATAGCATACTCATCTATCATTAAAGATAGATCATTGTGGGTTGCTATGGAAACCGCATTCACTCTCGGTCGTCTTGAGAGTGCATCGGCTACTTGATTATGCTTGCCAGCAATGTGAGCAATATGAAAATGAAATTGCGAAAGGAAATTTGCCCACCTCATTTGTTTGTCGGAGAGCTTGGTCTGCGTCATGAAGTACTTAAGACTTTGGTGATCCGTTCGCAGAATGAAAGGAGTCCCCAATAAATAGTGCTTCCATGAGTCTAAGGCATGTAGAACTGCAAGGAGTTCTTTTTCGTATATGCCTAGAGCTTGCTCAACAGGGTCGAGCCTTCGACTCTCATAGCCTATGGCGTGCCCTTCTTGGAGCAAAACAGCCCCAAGGCAATCACCACAAGCATCACATTGGACCTCAAATGGTTTTGAGAGATCCGGTAGTGTAAGCACAGGTTGAGAGATAAGCTTTTCTTTAAGCTTTTCGAAAGCATTGTTCTCTTTAGCAGACCACGTATACCTAACATTTTTCTTTGTTAGGTCATGTAATGGTCCCGCAATTTGTGAGAACTTTTCTATGAAGCGTCTATAGTATGCACACATACCTATAAAGCTTCTTAGTTCATGAAGATTCCTTGGTTTAGGCCATCCTTTTATTACCTCTAACTTGGATGGATCCATTTGGATTCCATCTTGAGAGATAATGTGACCTAAATATTGAATCTCTTGCAAGAAAAATTCACTTTTCTTTCGATTAACATAAAGTTTATTCTCTCTTAAAACTTGAAATATTACCTGGAGGTGTTGCTTATGTTCCTCTAATGAATTAGAGTAGATGATAATATCATCAAAGAACACTCCAGTGAAGGTTCGATGAGGTCTGAACAGCTTCTCCATCAAGCGGTTAAATGTGGCTGGTGCATTAGTCAAGCCAAAAGGCATGACAATGTATTCGTAAAGACCAAATGTAGTACGAAATGCGGTCTTTACAATGTCTTGATCAACTATCCTTATTTGATGATAGCCACTTTTTAGGTCAATCCTACTGAAGTAGGTCGATCCTTGTAGCTTATCAAATAGGTCTTCTACCCGTGGAACGGGAAACCTATTCTTGATAGTGATCCTATTTAGTGCTCTATAGTCGACACACATACGATATGTGCCGTCTTTCTTTTGCACTAATAGCACAGGTGAGCAAAATGGAGATGAGCTAGGCCTAACCATGCCCTTCTCAATTAACTCATGCACTTGCCGCATAATCTCCTCTTGTTGAGCTTGAGAAACTCTATAAGGAGGTTTGTTAGGCGGTGAACTTCCTGGAAGAAGTTCAATTGCATGGTCGTCATTACCTCGTTTAGGAGGTAGCTCACAAGGGATGTCGTCAATAAAGACATCTTGAAACCCCTTGAGAAAATTGGATAACTCTAATTCCTTTTGGTTGCTTTTATTTTCTTTTGCTAAAGCATTAGGTTCATTTTGAGAATCTTTAACAAAAATCATGTACACGGAAATAGAGCTCTTTATTGACTTGTTGAAAGCTGGTGTATGTACAATGGGGATGGTGTTACCCATCTCCCTAGCATCTATATACATGTCCTTTTCCCTGAACTTAAAGGAGATTCTCCTTTCAGGAAATTTAACATGGGCAGCCAAACGGTCAAACCATGGTGCCCCTAGGATTACATCCTCATGCTTGAGAGGAGAGATAAAGAAGTCCTCTTTGTCCACATAGCCTTGGACATGAAGCCTCAATTTCCCGATTAAGGGAGTGACTGAAGCTTCTTGCCCCTTGAAGGCACTGTCTGCGGGTAGGATATCTCCCATCTCGTAGGATTGTATGCCTAGCTTGGTGGCTAACTCCATAGATATAAAATTGTGAGTAGAACCAGGGTCAAAGAGAATAAAAGCATCATGTTCTCTTACCTTTCCCCAAGCATGGCATAGAGGAGATCCTTTGTGGTGAGTTTGGTGAATCTCCTCCTCTTGGATTTCAACCAAAGAAGCTCTAGGAGGATCTTGGCGGTTGTTCTTTTGGGGACAAGCACGGTACGCATGCCCTTGTTCGCCGCACTTGAAACATCGGTTATCTTTACGATAACGCTCAAGCTCTTCAGGAGAGAGTTTATTCTTTCCTTTGTAAACTCCCTTCTCTTTAGCTTTGTTGGAATTGCCCTTAGGAGACTTTTGGACATTGTCCTTCCCCTTAGGCTCATTGGAACCTTTGTTTTCCGGGGGCTTATTATTTCTTTTACCCCCCGTTTGGAAATTGATTCGCGAGGCCACCATAGTATGGTGTATTACCGCCGATATGGTACGTGGCCTTTGGGAGTTGACATACTCCGCCATTTCTTCGGTTAAGCCCGCACAAAATTGTTGCTTTTGCTCTCCAAAATCCAACTTTTTGAAGACAGTGGCTTTGAGTTGTAGGTCCCAAAACTTGTCTACATATTTGTGGATGGATTCATTGGGAGAGAGCTTTAAACTTCGCCATTCGGTGAGTACTTTGTCTTTGGCATCGGTGGCCAAAAACTGCTTCATAATGGAAGCTCTTAAAGCCTTCCATGTTCGTGGAGCTTCAGCGTTGGCTCGTAGGCTAGACCACCATTGTCTGGCGGACTTTTGAAAGTGCATAGCTACATGGCGTAGCTTAGAGGACTCCGTGAAGCCCTCATCTCCAAACGCCGCATCGAATTGCTGGATAAAGGCCAAAACTTTGTCTGTAGCACCGAAGGTGCCATCATAGGTAAGGAAAGAGATGCTCTTCCCTCCCTCTTTGAATTTCTTCAGCTTGGACGACCTCTTCCATGCGGCATAGGATTTCCTATGGCCTCTTCTTTTTGATGGTTCAAAAGTTGCACCATCACTTTCTTCAGAAGATGAAGAATTTGAAGAAGGTGGAGAAGAGGGTGACCTCTTTCTCGCCTTTTTCTTGTCTTGATCTTTGTCGTCTTCACCATAGCTTTCATAAGAGGAAGAGGATAAAGAAGATGGAGAAGAGGGTGTCCTCTTTCTCGCCTTTTTCTTCTCTTGCTTT